>NC_081407.1:622308154-622908154 GCF_030272615.1 Cryptomeria japonica
GCAGATAAGAAATAAATTCACTTACTTTCTATAGAAGTGCAGACATAGTTGCAGTGGGGTATGGAGGGAGAGAAGAAGAGAAAGAGGGATGGGGTATGGAGAGAGAGAGAGAGAGAGAGAGACCTTGTATGCATTTGAGAGGGAGAGACGATACACTTACATGTGTATATATATGTTTAATATATTATTATGTATATAAAACATATTATATATTACATATATTATATGAATATACACATATTATATATTACATATATATTATATGAATATACACATAATTATACATAGAATATAATATTATACAATAGCGCGTACGTGCTGTTTAATGGGAAACACGTGCGTACGCACTTCTTACACTATAAATGCCCCATACGCACTTTTTTAAACCATAGGTACCCCCGTACGTGCTTTTGACTTTTTAGGCTTGGAAATAGGCCAAGATGACAAAGCTACATATTGGAAGTTTGATTTCCCCTCCATTTCTCTCATTTTTGACATGTTTTTATTTTTATCAACTTGGTTTATCGACTTTGTCATCATCAGGTTTACACTTCATAAAGTGGGTATTTCTAAAATTGCCACCATATTTTCACCCATCTTCTGAGATTTCTAACCATATAATTTTTTTTTCAATTTGAACAACAATAAACATATTATTATTGAATTTATTTTACTAGTGTCTCTATAGTTCTCACAGACATAGGTGCACCCATTTTTTTGAATAACTTTTGATATATGTATCCAAATTTAAAAAACTTTATATATTACTGTAGTGCACTTGATTCTTTACAATTAAAAAAAAAAAAATGTATTTTCGATTTGTTTAGTGCAACTTATGTTTCACGCATGAACAGGTACCCGAATTTTCTGGATGTGCTCGATTGGAAAAATCATTAAAAAAAAAAATACTCAACAAAAAAATTACAAACAAATACACATCTTCTAGTGCTCACTCTTAACTAACTTTCTGCCAAAGGATTTGTCAAAATACTAAATATAACTATGACTTTTTTTGATGCGCACGTCAGACACTATGTTATGTTTTTTCAGAAAAAAAATAGGGTCATTTTTTTTGTGTGCGAAGGATTTGACCCCCTTAATCTTATCCAATTTTGAAAACGTTTAGTAGTTTGGAAACTAGATTCAGAGTACTACAATATTTGTTCTTTGATTATCTTCATATCTTGAGTGGATGACTTTCAAATTTTGCCTCTAAGTTCAGGTCACCTGATTTCAGAAAAAAAGTGTCCACTTATACCCCCCTTTTTTACCACCATCTTTGTGCAGTTACCCATCATATATATATCAAAAAAATTTATCATGGTTATACCATATTCTATTTATGCATGTATTATAAAATATGCAATAATTTGATCTTCACTTAACTTGATTCATGTAGGCGAACAATTCAAAATGTGTATAAAAAAATAAAAAATATTTAGTCATTTATTTAGATTATTTTTAGTACTGTAATGAAACTACATAGTGCAAATGATATGCAAATATAATTCTATACTCACGTATGTAAAATATGCTTTCAAATACAAGGAAATAAAAATTTGATTATGTAAAATTTGTATTTATTTGGTCTTTATTAAGAAGGATAAATGTAAAATAAGGAAATAAAATTTCACAACTAAATGATATTAAGTGATGTGTATAGACATGTGTAATTAATAGATGGATGACATATACATCTATATATCAATATATTATTTAGACCAAAAAATATTCTATAATATTGGGGACGCAAGGAATCTTATGTCTTGTAAAGACATGACATGAAAACAAATAGGCCAAATGAAAATTTTAAAAAGACAATTCTGACATTGATTTTGTTTGAAGCCATTTCCTTCTTCACTCACCCATATAAATTACTTTCCTAAACATATTAGAGTTTGTTGAGTGCGAAATTGAATAGTAAACTAAGGGTTTGGTGCATATGAAATTTATTGTGATAATTTGGTGCTCATAAAAGTTATTTTTGGTGGGATTTAATTTTGTTGGGGTTTTGGCAAAAAAGGGAAGCATATGTGTGAGACAAGGAGCATAAGAAAAAGAGAAACCCATAGAGTGGAGATGGTGTATGAAAGGAAGAGAGATAAAATATTTTAGGGTATATGAAACCATTACAATTTAGGTGATTTTTCCTCTATGCTACAAATTGTGAGCAAGAGTGTATGAGTAAGAAAATTGGTATATGTGTAAAGAATGTAAGGCAATGAAGAAAATAAATAAAATGTCTAGTGTCATAGACAAAGTAAGTTTTATACTCTTTATTTGGTCCATGGTGTTTTATCCCTAATACCGACTCCCTTGCTTTGGTTGAGAAAGTGCCTAAGCTGAATAAGGCGGTTGATAGATAGGATGTAGTCACTCATTGGCTCCTCTCCTAGTTGAATGTAGCCAAGAAGAAGATCAACAAGATTCAAGTGGTGGCTAAGGCAGAGGCTTGTCGCAATAGCTTGACGCTAGATGAAAAGGACAAGAGAGTTTGGAAGGATGCCAATGACATGGCCTAAAAATTGGAAGAATGAGAGACTATGGGGGAGAATCTCAAGGATATTAATGCAAAAATTTCTTAGAGGAATGAGAGGAGAGATGTGGTAAGCTAAAGGTAAATCACGAGGCTCTGAAAAGAAAGGTTGATGAAATGACTACTTTGAGTCAGGAAACGATGATAAAGAATTTAGCCTCTCTACATGCAATCCAGGAGGAGATAGAATGGAGGAAGTTGAAGAGGAAGAGACACCCAGAGTCTCCTTCTATGGCGACGAACCCCCTCACCTCTATTGTCAAGGCTACTATGGATTCAGTCACTCTAGCCTCTAGGAAAGATTCTAATAAAAAGTTGTCTTTTCTTAAAAATTTAAAGTTCCTTACCATGAATGGAAGGATGATAATTCCCTTTCTCGATAGACCATTCCTTTGCGTCTTTATCGAGTGTTGGTTGTTGTCTATTTTTCGTTTTTGTGTTTAGTGGTTATGTCTAGGTCATTTGTTGGTTTTTTGCATGTTTTGGTCTTTTGTGTTTTTTGATTGGGTGTGCACTCTTCATGTGCCCTAGGTAGTTGCTTGTAGTGGATATGTAAAGGTTTAGGCCTATCCCACTTTAATTAACCAAAACAAAGTTTTATATATGTAAATGTATGATCTTTATATATATTTTTTTAATAAATTGCATATTAGTCCTACAACTCTTAACACAAGTTACACATTGCCACAACCTTTTATGTAAGTTGTGGCTTGTGTAAACATGTTACAACACTAGCTAAGGATTGTATCGTATTTGCTTATTTTTATTCAATTATTTTATTCCAACTTTTGAAAAGTAAAATATATATGTATATATATAATGAAAATACAAAATTAATTAATTTTAAAGAAATCTTTAGATTTGCAAATTTTGATTTTCAATATTTTAATAATTTACAAAATTAAGAGAGTTTTATATAATTTTGATTTTTTTTTCAAATTTATACTTTTTAACCCAATTAAATAAAGTCTAACTTTCGTTGAATTCATAGATTGTATTCAACTTATTAAATACATCCCACAAATTCGCACACCAAATTGAGCATCAGTTATAGATTATATTATTTTCCGCTTATGTCATCTAAAAATAAATCAGATACGTTTAAGAATTTTGGTTTAAAATAAATCAGTTATAGATTATATTATTTTCCGCTTATCGCCTGTTATGAGGGGTCGCCAGAACAAACTATTCCTGACGCTTCATTCACTACATATTGCTAGATAACAGCAATGCATTCCACAAATTCGCATACGAAATTGAAAATCTTTTCACCATTAATTTGGTAAGCAATAGTGAAGTGAAAAAATGCAGATGCAGGAGGAGAAGCAGATGGGTTGCAGGGAGAAGGAAGTTGCCGAGTGGTGCACAAGCCTAGAATCCCGCATGGGGGATTTACGTATCGAAGCCACCAACCTATTCATGCAAGCAAATTGTTTTATGAACCGCCAAGATCTGCCTCATTGTCTGCAACACCTTAATAGCCGTCACGATTCATTATATTCTGAATTTCTCCAGATTGAAGTTCATGAGGATCGACTCCCTACTGATATTCGGTGCTTACGTGGGATCTTCAATACCTTCGATTCTCTTCGGAAAAAGATCGTCAAGATAATGGAGAATGAAAGGAAGGCGAAAGAATTGGTAGAGGGACTGCCCATTGTAACAATTTCAAATTTTCATGTTGAAGATGGGCTTTTCTGTGGAGTTTGTAGGGATGATTTTATTTTGGGAGAAGAGGTTCGAGAAATTCCTTGTATGATCCGACACATATTTCATTCTCACTGTATTTGGCCATGGCTCGAGGATCACAATACTTGTCCCATCTGTACCACGCCATTCTTTATGGAAAATTAGCTAAGATCACTAACAGAAGATCGAGATTATAGTGTGCACGGAAAGAATTATTGAAAGTGATATTACAAGTTGTGAATGCTTCATCTTCTTAGAATTGCCTGGGTTTTGCTGATTTGAACTACATTGTATCAGACAAAAATACACGCATCTATTGTCAAAATTTATTAATTAGAAATTAAAATACATATTCAAAAAAAAAGTGGATCGACACACGGCACGTCAAAATCAGGGATAGAGATATTTAGATTAAATTTTTTATCTTGAAATTGACAAACATACTTAAGATATATTTTTATTTTTTAATTCCTTTTTTTCTTTTTATTACTTATGATTGTTGAAGTGATACTCATATAACTAAATATAGCATCGCCAAACAATTATTTTGCATTTGTTAGGATTAATATAAAATAATTGAAATTAAGTAATTTTTGATGAATAGATCTTCTCTATTAAAAATTAATATTAAAGTCTATATTCACAAAAAAAGGTCAGGGGATACAAGATCACCCCACAAGAGTCACACAGCAAGAAGCCGGAGCCATAAAACAAAACTATTCATTAAAAAAACCCGCCTCAGGTAGCCAAAGCAATGGCAGTCGAGGGGGGAGGATCTTGATAATCTTTCTTGCCCCATACATCAGTGGGGCCAAGGGTCAGGTCCGGCATGGACCACCCGTCTTCTTTTTCTTTTTCTTCTTCTCCTTCCTCCCTCCTGGGAGGCGAAATAGTGAGAGCCAGACGAGGAAATTTAGAGGCGGTGGCAGCAGGCCACCCAGAATCATCACCGACAGCAAAAGGCCACCCCGAGGTAGAGCCACGAGGTGGAGGAGAAGTTGAGTGATGTCTTCACGCATTGCCTCCCCCACCAGAGGAGTGGTGAGGAACCTGGGACTACGAGGTCTAAGAGCGGCAAGCAGAGGAGCTTTGGCCACGACAATGGCCACGGGGCAGAGTGCGGTCAACAGAAATAGAATCCGATGGCACTCTGGCAACCATAGAAGGGGCATTGCCCCAATGCTGAAGGATATATTTCAAGAACCCCCATGCACAAATTCCTTCACCTCGAGAATAATTCTCAACTCAAGAAAATGAGGAGATGCCAAAGGTTTAATGAAGATGTCTATAACTTGCTCTCAAGCAGTGCAATACTCCAAGGAAAGACCACCATCATGCATGAGTTGTCAAATGTGGTGCACGCACATGAATATTGATGTGCTTCATCTATTGATGCTCAATTGGGTTGTGAGAAATGTGAATGGCAATTTGGTTATCGCAATAAAGAATAGTGGGATGAGTTGGAGGAAGATTAACTATGTCATGACCTGTCAAAGCCACTGAACCTCCTGACTAGCAAGAAATGTGCCTTAGTACTAGCCATCGGTACAAGAAAATTCTAAATTGTTTCCTACTTCTTACAAGCACCAGTGATAGGACTTGATCCAAGACAAAAGACAAACATGGAAGTGGGCTTGTGTGAATAAATGTCACTAGGCCAATTTAAATCATTGAAACCCACTATCTTTACAGACCCTAACGTGTATTAGAAATACCATAATGTGTAGTACCTCAAACATATTTCAAAATTTTCTTGGCTTCCTACCAATATCTATCATGTGGGTCATATAAAAAGAATGAAACGAGGCCAACTAGAAAGCTGATGTTAGGACAAGTGTGTGTTAAGAACAAAAGGCTTGGACTACTAATATCCTATACAATGTACAATCAACAATAGGTGATGTACAAGTGAAATTTATTGTGACACCTAATTGAAATAGTATGGGTTATGGCTTATTGTCAAACATCCTAAACTAATGAAGCATGTCAATTGCATAATTTTATTAGCATACAGAGATCCCATCAATAGATTGATGAATCTATTAAAGACCAAGAAAATAATGTATAAGACCCAAATCTATCATATCAAACTACTCTATCAAATCTCTCTGAATAGACTAAATCATTGATGATGAATTTCCTGAAAGTAGAATATCATCAACATATAAGACAAGTAACAAAATTTCATCAATGCTAGTGTTTTGTTGATTCTGACAACAACTCCACACATTGGTGTAGTCCAAGATGATACATAGAGGATAAATGTGCTACCATGACTTTGAATTATGTGGGATGAATGTTGCTTAGGGCACGGCTTCTTACAAAGTGGTGGTGAGAATATCCTGATAGATAGGTGATGACTTGAGCAAGTCTAAGATGGAAATCTATGTGAGAGTCTTCCCCAAATGAATTAAGATGTTATATTGTGTGGATAGATGAGCTTGAGGAGGGGTAGGAGTCATAGGATTGATAATTTTCATACGAGCTCTTTTAGTAGTTACTGCACATTGAGTATTTAGCCCATTAACATGAATCATGTTAACATGATCTTCTGAATGGGTAATACAACCAATTTTGCTACCGTACTGAAATGGGACCATGTTGTAATTGATGTGAATGGCTATACGAGATTGACCAAAACTATATGTACTAACTTCTCCCCGATGTTTGGGAATAGCATCCTTATACATACTTAGATGTGCATTTGGTGACTTTCTTGTGGTGGGCTCAACGTCAAACTTTCCATGATTGATAAGGTGTTGAATCAAATGTTTAACTTTTATGTGACCATGTTGTAATTGATGTGAATGGCTATACGAGATTGACCAAAACTATATGTACTAACTTCTCCCCGATGTTTGGGAATAGCATCCTTATACATACTTAGATGTGCATTTGGTGACTTTCTTGTGGTGGGCTCAACGTCAATCTTTCCATGATTGATAAGGTGTTGAATCAAATGTTTAAATTTTATGTGACCATGTTGTAATTGATGTGAATGGCTATACGAGATTGACCAAAACTATATGTACTAACTTCTCCCCGATGTTTGGGAATAGCATCCTTATACATACTTAGATGTGCATTTGGTGACTTTCTTGTGGTGGGCTCAACGTCAAACTTTCCATGATTGATAAGGTGTTGAATCAAATGTTTAACTTTTATGTGACCATGTTGTAATTGATGTGAATGGCTATACGAGATTGACCAAAACTATATGTACTAACTTCTCCCCGATGTTTGGGAATAGCATCCTTATACATACTTAGATGTGCATTTGGTGACTTTCTTGTGGTGGGCTCAACGTCAATCTTTCCATGATTGATAAGGTGTTGAATCAAATGTTTAAATTTTATGTGACCATGTTGTAATTGATGTGAATGGCTATACGAGATTGACCAAAACTATATGTACTAACTTCTCCCCGATGTTTGGGAATAGCATCCTTATACATACTTAGATGTGCATTTGGTGACTTTCTTGTGGTGGGCTCAACGTCAATCTTTCCATGATTGATAAGGTGTTGAATCAAATGTTTAACTTTTATGAACTTGTTTGTAGTATGACCTTTGATATGATGATAGGCACAATACTCGTCATCTTTTTACCAATTGGGTTTGGGTTTAGATTCATCAAATGGTTGTGTTTGTGGATATATGATCATGTTGTGCTGCTCCATTCATTTAAAGGTAACATCTAATGGTTCTCCCAAGGTCACAAATTGACATTTTGGGTTGTTGTGACTCATTTGTCTTGGTGGAGCATGAGAGACCATGATAGCATTGGTTTTATTTATTTGAGCATGTTGTGTTTGTTTTTGAGGATTTTGATGTGTTTCTAGTGGTAGACTAACATGTTCTTGTGGTGAAGGATTGGTATACATTTGTGGGGGAATTTATATACGTTTGTCTAAATGGTCATTGTAAAGTTTGATAACTCGATCATCGATTAGGGCTTGTTCAACTGATGGCCCCTTGGACCCGATGTCATGGAAGGTACTTGTACAATTTAATTGAATGTTGTATGCAAGCTTTGAGTGGAGATTATTGATGAAAACAAGACCCACTTGAGAATTAGGAACTTTTCATGGGAGACAACCAACAAGGTCTCTCCACCTCTGGATATAGTTGAGAATATTTTCTCCCCCTTTTGTTTAGCTTGACAAAGATCAAACATGGAGATATAATTTTTGATATTGTAATGATAATGCACAACAAACTTCATTGACAAGTTTGTAAATGTAGTGATTGAATCAAATGGTAGTTTTGAAAACCATTCTAAAGTAGGTTCACTTCTTTTAGGAAATAACCACAATAAGTAATTATTGCAATATGCTACTTCTTGACAAGCCATGTAAAATTATTTGATATGGTGTTGTGGGTCACCTTTCCCCTTATATTTATCGAATTTTGGCATTTCAAAAAATTTAGGAAATGACATTGTGGTTATTGACTTGTCAAAGGGATAAGGGAAAAGATCTTCAAATTTAAAAACTCACTCAAATTTATTTTCTTGTAGATTCTTGAGAGTCACCTTAATTTCTTCCCACTTAGCGGTGTCTAGAAATGGAGGTGTTTGTATCCTCAACATGATATGATAGATGGTGATGGAATGGTAGATTGGTAATGTGGTGTCTGGTAGGTAGCTTGATGCAAATGAATGCAATTGGGCTAGTGTTGTGGATGTTGGTAACCTACTGTGTTTTGATAGATGGTGGGTTGTTGATAAGTGGGTGCCTCTTGTTGGATGAGCGATGGTTGTTGGTAGATATATACAAACCTTGTTGGTACTATGGGTGTTTCTAGTGGGCTTGGCAACATTCTGTTGTTGAGCAAGGTATTGATGCTCATATGATAGGTTTTGAGGTGGATTTGTTTGATGGGTGTCACTATGAAGATAACTGCCCCCAATATATGTAGGATGACATGTGTTCATCTATTGATTGTAAGACGATAGATTTTGGTTAGCACCACTTGATAGTTGATAAGTATTTATCGTAACATATGAGTAAGATGACACTTGCAAGTACCTAACATGTTGTTGACATACAATAGGTTGCACAATCACTTATGGTTGATATTTTGGTGTAGTGGTAGATTGTGTCATGGACTGCGTGGGTGGTGGTACAGATGATGTTGGTGTGGCAACATTTGTTCCCCCAACCATAGTTTGTGTGATGGGTGGTGGTGGATAACTAGGAATTTAGGTAGTCATGGCTTGTTTTTGCATGAAAGACAAAGCCATAGGTAGAGTTTGATGAAAGATTGATGCACGATAAAAGGATTGATTGTGTAACTTGGTATTCGAATTGTGAGTTTGGAAAACCTAAAGGATGATATGACAAAATAGTTACTCAAGAGGATTCACTCAAGCAACAAGATGAATTTATGCAAGTCGAGACTTTGGCTCGAGGTGATAAGGCTATACTGATGTGAGAACTGACTCTAGACATGATGTAGTCAAAGAGAAAGTTATGATAGTCGCTAAGATGTAGGCTATGTGGCAACTCTATGAAATGAGACCAAGCGTGGATGAAACATTGATTTTTTGATTAGATTGGATGATTGGTTTGATGTTTTGATTTGATATTTGACTGATTTGATTAAAGTTTGATGTTCAAATTTGGATGTTTGATGTCTAATCCTTGACTTAGGAGGACGGTAATGATGACGTGACTTTGATGACAATGACAATGAACAACGATGACAAATATGATGAGGCAGATTTAGATTATGATGACGAGAGTGGTGACTATGCCAAGACTAGGATGATGATTATGAATATGCAAATTGGGATTTGGATGTCCACGATTATGACAACATGGAGGTTAAAAGTTATGTTTGGACAAAGTACAAACCCTCTTGATGATTTTACCAAACTGATATTTAAAATTTTGGCAGAGAAATGGTGCAGACATGCATTCCTGTTGGAACATAGAGAAAACCTGTGTTTATGAAAGCGAACCCGTAGCTTTAAGATGATGAAAATTTGACTCTGGTGAAGGAGTGTTTTTGCTGGAACATAGTGCAAACCCATGGTTTGAAGACAATTGTGCTGGATGACAAGATAAATGATGAAACATGACTCAAAACACAAACTTGTTGGACTAGTTTTTGACTTTGAATGACTAATTATTTGACTTGCTTTCTGAAAAAGATAGTTTTTGTGGCACACACATCAAGTGCAAAGACAATTGTTTGACTCAACTAAAGTATGAGGGCCTAGATTAAACCCAAATGAAAATAATTACTACTTTAAGCATGAAATTAGTTGAAGGAATTCACAACTTAAGGCTTGGAATATGGATACTACTTGGTTGTGGAGCTCTTACAATAAAATACCTCAAACGAAAAAAATAGATAGAGATTAGTTGTGCTCTCTCCCCCAACATGACACCAACACGTCTTTTCTCTTACCTCTAAGATCCAAAAATCTAGGAGAAATTACTATCTCATTATGAATGGTACATGGAGAATATCTATGAGGTATGGTGCGCACACCCTAAACAACCAAGTATGGGTTTTTTTGGCCTCTAAAACAAGGTATTTATATAGCAGACCAAAGGAAAGTGTCGCTTTGAGTCGCTTGTGGGGTGAGTAATTTTTCCCCTAATATGATACTTGTATGTTATCTTTTTAGGGATTTAATCTAAATAAAAAGTGAAAAGTTACAAGGCTTTTGGTCACCAAAGTTCCATAGAAGGCAAGGGGAGAGCATAAACCAATTATAAATTTTTCAAACATGACAAACACTTGTTTAATTTCCTTATTGAAACAAAGTGTGCTCTAAACTAAAAAAAGACAAGATTAAATTTTAAACCAAATTTTTCTTAGAGCAACCCCTTCTTTGGCGGTCCTACAAGCAAACGGGTTACTATTTTGTTTTGGGGGTCTTCTACAATTGAAATACTTCCATAAATGTTAGCGGGGCCAGAAAATAGAGAGATGTTAGCAAACTAGTAACAATTCAAACTTGCTACTTTTAATTCTACATGTAAACATGTTGCATGTTAATTCAAACCTGCTATTTCTCAAAAAACTAAAGAAAAGAACAAAAGACAATTTTATCAATGCAAAATCAATGTTGATCAATTCAAATTCACCAATTATGTTAAAAACACATAAACTATATACTTGATAGTAAAAGGGTAGGAATCTGTTCCCATAGTTTCTAGTCTCGTTCCCGATGTTTGTAAAAAAAGAGACCTAGAGCCAAAATGACTTTCATTGAAGCGAAAATCAAATAGCTATATCAAGTTTTTTTCTTTGAGAACCTAAAATATTCAGTAAACACACTGAAATAATAAGAAAACAAGACGTTGACCTATGAAGTGGGTCCCACCAGGTGTGCCAGAAATGTGTAAAGATAAATGTGAGTAAAATGAAAAGATTGAAATGCAATATAAAGAACCTAAATAACCCAAATATCGAGAAAATGATTAAGATAAGGACGTTTAAAAATAAGCTAAGTAAATAAGAAATAAGAAAGAAAATGCAAACTTCAAGCCTCTATAGATGAGGATTTGTCCTTTGATTTGATTCAATGTGTGCTCACTTTGATACTTACAAGGGTTCTCAATATTGCTCCATGATGATACAAATGCAAGATGGTTGATGATGAAATGCAAGATTTAAACTAAAATGGATGCAAATTGTGAACTCAAAATGGCATGATAACTTTGCTATGAAATGAGAGTGATGATTTGTGAAGGAAAAATGATGCATTAAATAGAAATGGACCTAGGAATTGAGGGTGTCTAAAAATGAAACACTTGTCCTCTTTGAAGACAAGTTGCAATGCAAAGGATGACATGTGGAAGGGAAGCCAGGTGTCAATTTGGGAGCAAGACACCCAAATTTAGATTCTTTTCCTCATTTATTTAAAATAGGAATGTGCACATATTAAAATAAGGTTGATTTAGAATTGTTTAGGGGGATAAGGTTGGCCAGAACCAACGGTTAGTTATTGGATTGGGATTAGAGGAATAGTAAGAGGGTGGTTAAGAGTAGAAGCCATGTGCTCAAATTAGAATTAAATAGGATTTATTTGATTCAAATTGGAGAACAAAGAAGAAAAGGATAAAATGAATTCAATAAGACAAAATAATTTATTTGTGTTATTTAATAGAAGAAGGGGAAATTAATCAATTAAATAGTCAAGGGGATTCATTAATTAATTAAAAGGATCATAACTTAATTAATTAAATTAATTTAGCTAGGGAGATGACGTTAATTAATTAAATATATAATTAATTAGTTAACAAATGCAACTAAGATGACTAAATTCAAGTGATGTAATTAATCAAATTTAAGTGTCTACATATATAACATGTAATGTACTTCATTATTGTACAACACACGAAACAGATTAAAGTCTTTTGTTTTATTAACATTGCTTCTTTTGCTTAGTTACCATAGCATATATAGATGCATATTAAATTATCCACTTAATTTGAATAGTCTCCAAAGAGAATATGAAAAGACAACGAGAGAAGGAGAAAGCAAAGAAGTGGAACGATCCAAAACCATGGAGTGTTAGACCCCAACAAGTGTAACATTATAGATTAAAGTACACAATATAAATTTATATACATAATATAATAAACTAAATAGTAAATGGTCACATAAAAATATAAGTATAACAATCAATTAAGTGACAAAGATTTATACAAACACTCAAAATAAAAATCAAAGCATTTGAAAATGAATTAAAATCCCATTACTATGGATGAAAGTTCCAATAAAGGTTTTAATGAACTTGGATGAAACTTTCGAGCAAAAAGAAAGTCATTAGTACAATTTCTACTTCTCGCATCATCATGTATTTTCTGAAGGAACTGTTGTGTGATCTGATTCTTTCTTAACTGTGCAGGATGAGGAGAGAGCTTAGTCCAATCGACCCAAGTGAGACTTCTATTCGAATTAAGAGAGACTTGATCAAATATATTCAGCAGTGTAGGAAGATAGTGTTCATCAGGGTAACATGTGGGCTTGCAAAAGCGTTTGAACACCAAATAATATTTATTATCTGCAATAAAAAAATGTGCTAATGGGCGCTGAATCTCAAACCACTGAGATCCTTTTCTCCATTGAGATAATGTGATTTGAGGTGCCATGAATTTGTTGTAACGTCCCCTTGATCGACGCCCAGGATTGTCATATGACTCCACATAGCTAAGATTTGAGGAGATAAGATAATTGTATACTGTGGTGAAATTTTAGAGGGGAATGCAACTCTCTGAAAGGAGAACAAAATGTTTGTTGGAAACATCAAGTAGAGCATTTGCCACAAGTCGCTTCTCTGCATCCACCATACTAATTCTTCCCCATTCCACCACCTGCAAACACAAACAAAAAAGTGAAATTTTCAATATAGAATTTTTTTTATAACCTAAACCTCACTTAATTTCATGATCTGAATTATGAATTCGGATTATAACACCCGGTGTATAACTTGCAATATTGTAGACCTTTAACAACAAAATTTAGACAACAAACTCGTAAAGAGATATATTTAGCTCAAAAAGGTATCGTATTGCATTTCAAATTTTAATTTATATAGTTTGAAATTGATTTCAAGAGTCGCAAGACCCCCTTGGAATTCGAAATGAACATTCTAAATAATATTTATTACAATAAAGCTAAAACATTATTAGAAAAACTATATATTTTTACTAGTCCAACTTAACAAGGTCATAACTTTTCACTCGGTGCTCGAAATCCGGAATCGCTTACACTGTTTGAAAGGTCTCAAAGAGAACTAATTTCAGTCCCTTTTCATAATGGAATTCAACTTATCGAGTTAAGGGATTAATGACACTTCTGACCCCAAATTCCGCTCTAAAGGCCTCTGAAAACACAATTTACTTGAACCTAGAAAATATCGAAATATTAGATTTTTTATATTTTCCATTATTACTTATGTCAACACTATCAAAGTTCTCTTAAATTGTTATATGATCACTTCATCTACACAAATCCTCGATGGTCCTAATTCTCATTACATGTATTCATTATCTTAAGTTCAATTTGTGACAATAAATCTAACCCAAGTTAGTTCCATGAGTGTGGGAATGACCCTAGAGTTTCAAATTTTAAATTTAGAACCTAATCCTAAGACAACTCCCTCCAATTAGATATAATAGGTTTAATTTAAAAAATAGAACATGTTAGTTTATGTGCTAAAGTATTATATTTAGGGACAAACTTTAACTTATTTTAGACCATTAAAGGGATATTTAGGAATCACAAAGAGAGCATAACAAATTATTGAAATATTTCATCATTAGATTAATCATCATCTTAGACATCAATACATGTTTTCTTTGCCATTTTTTATCATTTTTTTCATACCTTTGACTTCATAATAAGCGTTTGGCCAAAAGAGAACATTCATAGACTAACAAGGTCCTAATTGATGTCTTTTGACACTACCCATTTGCAAACACAAGTTCTAGGCATCAAGGTGAATATATTCTATGAATCAAATTCAATAAAGATATTTTTCATTTTCAAAGTTTAGATCCATTAAAACTATAAGTGTCAGATCAGTTACATTGTCATATAACTGAACTATAAAAAAAGATATGTTTTTTTGGTACATATATGTTTGTCTAATTATTTTTAAAATATTAATAAATTCAAAAAATAACTGATAATATATATTTCAAAAAAACTTCATATTTAGAATTAAATATCATTTATTTATTTAAATTTTAAATATTTATTTTAATATATTATCAGATTCTTACACTAAATAATTTATAAGAATAATAATTATTTTAATAATTTATTTATCTTAAATTTTATTAGAAAAAAAAAAGATTTTGTTTTCCTCTTCAAACATCTATTGTAAAATTATTTGATTTATTAAAACTCAATAGATGCATAATATAACTAGTATAAAATAATGTTGATATTATTAAATTTAAAATCAAGCAATTATAACAATTATACTTATTATTTAATTAAAAAGTTACATTGTCCAATATTGTACGGTTAATCAAATTAAGAAAGGTACTAAAAAAATATTAAACTATTTTTTACATATATCATTTTACCTTTATCATATATTTGACTATTTAGTTTTATTATTTTTTAATAAATTTATAAATTTGATATAAGATTAAAAAATATTCTAACAAGAATTAAGTATTTTGAAAAATAGAATTTGTTATTTTATTTTTTTTATTGATAAAAGGCCGAAGCCAGAGGATTTTATTAATAAAAAGATAATTACAACTCCATTCAGTGTGAGCACCGGTAGGAAAGAATGGAGGGAAGAAAACCTCCGGTCTAGCCCAGATCCATTAAAGGATCGGAATTTAATGCTAGAGATAGCTACAAATAAGGAGCATGATACATGAATCATTGGATAATGCATATCCGGGTGAATCTACTAAAAGAATATTTAAGGAACATCCACATTTTTCCCTAGTGTTGTGTATCGCCCCTGCCCTAAAAATGATAACCTCGATCGTTATTGACAGCACTGATCTTTACCTGAATTCTAATATGCCCAGTATGGAACTGGCCATTCCCTTGTTCTACATAAGAACCTCATTTCACCTTACATCCCAGCTTAATGTTAGAATGAATACAATAATTACAAAGTCAAAAAGAGAAATAGCTTAAACCATAACTTTCCAATAAATTCTCTCAGTAGGTATTGAAATCAAAGTCTGTCAAGAAAATACCTGCTTGAACTCTCAATCATGCTATATAGCATAATACTGCAGAAATAGTTAGTCGAAACACAATATTCCTACCCATAATGTCCAGCCTATACCAAATCATCCGCTAAAAAGCTTAAGAAATGAGAGCACAATTTCCTCCTCCAATATTGAAGGAAATACAAATGGAGACAAACTATTGAGAAGACTAGTCAGACAATTATTTCCAAACAACCCTCTCCATATAAAACACTAAAAAAGGATAAGAACAAAGAAACCTGTCAGCCATCACAAATCATAATCATAGCAGTCATCTGTCTTAAATTGAAAACCTTCCTATCATAAGTCCCGCAATTATTATTCATGAAAATGACCATATATATACATATTTATATATACATATATGTGTGTGTGTGTGTGTGTGTGTGTGTGTGTGTGTGTGTGTGTGTGTGTGTGTGTGTGTGTGTGTGTGTGTGTGTGTGTGTGTGAATCTCTACATAATGTATGCAGTTAAGAGAAAATATATCTATATATGCATATATCTATATATGAATATATATATATATATATACATATATGTATATGTATAGATATATATACATATATGTATATATGTATATATATATGTATATACATATATGTATATATATATATGTATGTATGTATATATATATATGTATATATATATATATATATATATGTATGTATATATGTATAGATATATATATATACATATATGTATATGCATATACATATATATGATTTTAGATATTATTGTTTAATAAAGTTAAAGCGGAAAACAGAGCTTTTATCACATCTAGCCAAGAGGTAAAAGATCATCATGATGCAAACTCTTTCATCAAAATGCTTTAGGAATATGAAAATCTTCCCATTAGACGAAATACCATCTATGCTAAAGGGTAGTATTCTGCAAATAGAAGTACAAATATAGGAAGATAACTCTCTCTCTCTCTCTCTCTCTCTCTCTCTATATATATATATATATATATATATATATATATATATATATATATATATATATATATCTTGTTGGAACCGATTTGCCCATAAATTAAGAGAGAGGAATAGAAGCTCAAATGATCAATAAAACCAGCTAAACCTATAAGCAAAAATCAGTGAATAGAACAGAAACATAACTAAGGCTAGATAGTATATAGATAAAGCATCCATGAGTCTTTTAAAACATAAGTCTAAGATATACAAGAGTAGAACTTCAGAGAGTCTAAAGGTAACAAAAGGAGAAAAAAAAAATGCCGAGACAAAACCCCCCATTAACGGTCAATTTACATGCTCGTAGCCCAGATAGTCAGAAGGGAGCCAAAAAATGACAGAAAGCTCCCCCATCGGAAGGAGGCTCATCCTCTCCTTCCCTGCTTATGAGGGCCCCTAGATCTTGAGCTTTCTAGATTTGCTACAGAAGGGTCAACAGGAGAGGGAGGGATTGGCATATCATTCGGGATAACTTTGATGTTCTCAGCTTTGAGGTAATTGATCAACCATTTGTCCCGCAGAGGCTTTTTAACCTACAGGAGCCATGAGAGGAAGAAAAAGTTTCGGCTTCTGATAGGGTTGTAAGCCTCAAAGGCCGGAAGATCCTCTATAACCAGGATAGGGAACCAAGGCACCGGTTTATTCATCTTAATAAGGACATTGTAGTCTCGGGGCTTTGGAGCAGCAAGTTCTTCATCAATGTTGACCACCACCCTCTCCAGTTCACCCAGAATTTCCTTTTTGAAGATGTTTTTGTATAGCTTCACCACTACATTTTTGTCTTTCTCTAGATGCATGGCTATTGCTAAGAACATCGTTGAGATGTCAGGATTAGCCTGAGTCTAGTCCTCATTTAAGATGTAATCTTTCCCTAGGGTTTTCATAACAACACCAGTGACCAGGGGATTCTGGCGGACCAGAATGCCCCTCATTCTTTCCTCTTTGATTTCACCTACAAAGACCATCTGTCATTTCAGCCCTAGAAGTCTTAGTGGAGTATTCATTTGAGCTAAATGGAGGATACAATGGGACATCGACCAAATGGTCTAGATATAGCTGGAGTATTAATGCTACGTGAGAAACAACTCATCTAGTCGGAGCAGAATGCAGATAAATGATCGAAATCGGAGGGTCAGGATGCAAGTGGAGCGATCTTCAAGGATCTAAGAAATAATTACCGCTGCCTTAAAGCCTTCAAGCGAAGGGTACTTATACTCTCAAATCATAGAGGAAGTGTCACCTCATCATTACTAGAGTGTCGTCACCTTGGTATTGATCAAGGAGAAATGCTGACGAAGGACATCCGAAAAGAGAGGCAAATCTCTCTAAAAAGCTTAAGCTTAAAAAAGGCTTAACTAAGCCTAGAAGGCTTAGAGAGGAAGATATGGCGAGCTCTAAAGGGATAAATAATTTATTTTATTCCTTTTAGAATACAATATATATAAGAGTATTAATACCTATATATCCATGTATACATATTTCAGTTGTGATGATCTATGCATATTCATATATATATATATATATATATATATATATATATATATATATATATATATATATATATATATATATATATATATATATATATATATATATATATACATGATTGTGGGTATGACTGAAAATAAATCTGTCACCTATGATTATCGGCATCTATATACATATATATAAAATTGGATGAATACCTATGTGTGGCATTATGAACGTATAAGAGAGACTCTATATATGAAAATGTATAAATATGTATATATCTGCATGTATATATATCTATATAGTTAAGAGCATATATAGATTTATATATATAAATATATATATACATGTATATAAATACAGATATATATAGATATATATTTATATATATGTATGACAGTGAGAATATATGTGAATGTATATGATGGCCTTGCCAAGGAATATGACCTCCTAGCTGGCTTCTCCTGGGAAAGCATGCTCAGCAATTCTCCTGTTACCTTGTTTACCTGTGAGTTGTCAGACATTTGAGAGAAAACCTAAGATAGATTCTCAAGGGAGGAGAATGCCATCCGCTCCCAAGTTAGCTAACTCATCCGCTCTTTTGTTGCCTTCCCTATAGATGTGATTGATCGTAAATCTCTCAGACCCTCTGCAAAGCTCAATGGCTCGTGACAGTAGGGAGTTGAGTCTCCAATTGGGCATGCTCCCTTTTCTTAGAGCGTTGATAATAATTGCTGAGTCCCCTTCAATATACAAATTCTTCACTCCCATCTTTTTGCACAGATCCAAGCCTACCAGCAGGGTCACCAATTCTGCCAAATTATTAGTTTTGTTACCTATAGGGAGTGCTCTGAGGGCAATTTCCTTTCCTTCCCAGTTATGGATAGAGCATCCTATCCCTGCCACCCCAGGATTTCCACGAGAAGCCCCATCAAAGTTTAACTTCAGCCAACCCTCACCTGGAGGTTGCCACATACATTCAACTATTTTCCTTAGATTCCCTTTAGGGCCATCCCCAACAAAGGGTAGGATAGATAGTCCCTCCCATAATCCCTTCATCTTCTCATCCCAATAGGATACTGTGGCATTATTGTTAAGATGAAATTTGATCTGACTGTTGATGAGTTTGATAATAGCAGTCTCAATTTTATTGATTACCCAATTCACCTCTAATTTTTCATTTTTGAAGAGACGTCTATTTCTTTCCTTCCACAATTCCCAAATTATGGAACATGGAAGAGAAATCCAAAGGCCTTTGAAATAGACATCCTTGTCTTAGGATAGGCCAAGCATTGAGCATCCCTAAAATAGTTTGGGGAAAGGCAGAGGACCAACCTAGTTTCTTGGTGAACCACACCCAACATTGGTTTGCATAGGTGCAATTGAGGAGGAGATGGTTTGTGTCTTATTCATTCTTTTCACAAAGAGGGCATCTACTAGGTCCTTCATACCCCACCCTCCTGAATTTATCGGCGGTCAAGAGCTTATTTTGGAGAGCAAGCCATGTGAAGACTCCAGCCTTGGGAAGGCAATATCTGTCCCAGTAGAGTTTCAGAGGCAGCTCTATCTTGGGTCTAAGGTGGGCTTTAGTGATGTGAGAATACCCATCCTTAGAGTTATATTCCCCATTCATGAGGCCATCCCACACTAGCCTATCATTGTTAAGACTAAAGGAGATGTTTATCTCTCTTAGAATTGCCATGAGTTTATCTTTATCCCTTACAGAGGTATCCTCATTTTCTCTATCTATCCATTGCCATCTCGTCCCCTCCTTTGAGGGAGAGATGTAGTTCCCTAACAATTTCCCTCTATTTGATTCTAGGAGTGCCCTTGTAGGTCCAAAGTCATAGAATTTCTCGATCGCCTTATACCCTCCCCAAGAGTCTGACCAAAACAAGGCATCTTCCCCATAGCTTAGGTTCCAAGTGAGTTTATCTGAGATAATATTTCTACACTCTAGCATAAAGTTCCAAATGTGAGAGCCTCTAGGTGGGTTGTTTTCTCTAATTATTTGGATAGGGTTATCTTCATTAAGATATTTATGGTATAATATTCTAGCCCATTTTAAATGGGGATATCTGAACATTCTCCATACTAACTTTGTCCCAAGGGACCTTCTTTGGTCACGGAAATTTTTAATGTCGGCACCTCCTTCTTCTTTTGGTCTACAAATCTTATCCCAAGATAGGAGTGATAATTTCTTATTTTCACTAGCACCTTGCCAAAAGAACGTTCTAAGGTGTTTATTTAGCTCATCCCATTTTTTGGACGATAAATTGTGACAAGAAAGTTGGAAGATGGGCATTGCTGCCAAAACTAATTTGACCAAGGTTGACCTGCCTGCGAAGGATAGCCATCTCCCTTTCCAAGTGTTAATCTTCATCTTGATTTTATCCACCATGTGGTCCCAAGACTTTGATGTCCTACTTCCTTTATCCAGAGGGATGCCTAAATATTTGCAAGGGAGGAGACCAAGCTTGATCTCCAAGACCTTGCATATCTCTTCCTCAGATGCGTAATTTGTGTTGAACATAAACACAACTGACTTCTCCAGATTGACCTCTTGACCCGATGCTTCCATGTAGGATTTGAGGATCCCTTTGTAGGCCCTTGCTTCCCTAATGTCGCCTTGCCCGAAAAGCATTGTATCATCTACAAATTACTGGTGGGTGATAGGGGTTAGACCACTGGTGATGGGTATACCTATGATCCCACCCTCCTCTCTAGCCTTTGAGATAGACCTTCCTAGAGCCTCTACCATAATGATGAAGAGGAAAGGAGACATAGGATCTCCCTGCCTTAGACCTCTAGAGCTGATAAAAAAACCTTCAGGAGTTCCATTGACCATGACAGAGAATTTGGGGGTGGATATGCATTCAAAAATAAGGTTGATCCAAGATTTGGTAAAGCCAAATGCTTCCAAACATTTGCAGAAAAATCTCCAATCAACTTTGTCATAAGCTTTGCTGATATCTAGTTTGACCAACATGCTTGGTGCTCTATTAAGCTGAACTGGATGAATAGCTTCCTGAGCTATTATTACCCCATCATAGATTGATCTATCGGGCACAAAGTCTGTTTGTTCTTCGCTAATGATGATAGGGAGAAGTTTTTGAAGTCTAGATGCTAAGGTTTTGGTGAGTAGTTTATAAAGGGTGTTACACAGGGCTATGGGCCTGTAATCATTAAAGCTATCTGATTTCTCTTTTTTTGGAATCAACACTAAGAAAGTATTGTTGATCTCCTTTAGAATCTTACCTGAGTTTCTAACACCCTCTAAAGCCTCCATTATCTCTAGACCCATAAATCCCCAACATTTTTGGAAGAAGCTAGTAGGGAAGCCATCTGGGCCTGAAGCCTTATCTGGATTCATTTTCATGAGGGCAAATTTGACCTCCTCCTCTGAAATTTTCTTAAGCAGACATCTGTTGTGTTATGTATTAATGAGTTTTGGAATATTTCTAATTATATTATGTTGGCCCCCAAGGTTGGAGCCGACAGTGTTGTTTAGGATGCCTTCAAAGAACCTAACAGCTTCCGCTGCCACCTCTAATGGGTCTACCAGATTAACTCCTTGGCCATTCTTAATGTTGGAGATTCAGTTTACCCATCTTTTCTGCTTGGTACTGTTATGGAAAAACTTTGTGTTGCGATCTCCATCTTTCAGTGAAGTTTCCTTGGATTTTTGTCTCCAGAAGATTTCTTCTTTGGCCAGAATCTTTTCATACTCTGACAGTTATAGTTTTTCTTTAAGGAAGAGAGGTTCGTCCATCCCCCGATCCAAAACTTCCTTATTAACATCCTTGAGGTCCATTTCTACTAAAAGTTTCTTGTCAAAGATGTTACCAAAGTGCTCCCTATTCCACTCCAGGAGCGTCCTTTTGATTAACTTAAATTTGTTAGTAACAGTAAACATCTTTGAGCCTGAGAATACTGATTCACTCCACCATTGTTCAATCAGGTTGATGATGTTATCATCCTTGAACCACATGCTTTTGAATTTGAAAGGGCAATTTTGAGGACCTTGTTCTATCAGAATGTTAAGTTGGAGTGGGTAATGGTCAAAACCGGATAAAGGAAGGATCTCCGCTTCCATTGTATAATTGAACTCCTTAAGCCCCCCATGGATGAAAAAACTATCAAGCTTGTCTGCAATATCGCTAAAGCCTTTCCTCCTGTTGTTCCATGTTAAGGTGTTCTCTGCTGTCTGAATTTCCAACAGGGAATTCCTATTGATCCAATCATTAAAGTCCAAAGCCGCAGAAGGTAGCTTGTTACTACCTTCTCTTTTGTCTAATGCCTTAGTGATGGTGTTGAAATCTCCTCCAATAATACATATCTCATTCTATTTGTTTCTTAAGAAAGTCTCAAGTTCCAACCAGACTTGAGCTTTATCCCTATACTGAATAAGACCATAGACATTGATCAGATTAAAACTTAACTTGATATTATAGCAAGTAACCTTTCCGCCTATCCAATTATGTTTTATCTCTGATGGTGAAAACGAGGAAAATCTTGGATCCCAGATGATTGTCGATCCTCCTAAAGCCCCAAGGGCTGGGGAATGCTTCAGTTTTCTAAAACCCAATTTCTTCTCAAAGAGGTCTATCTCGGATGAGTTCATTTTAGTTTCTTGGATTAGAATTATGTTTGGTTTTGATTCAGATAAGCAGCGTTTTATGATACGTTGCTTGTTAGGGGCATTCATACCCCCAACATTCCACGATAAGATTTTCATGGTTCTGTGGGGAGGAACTTCCCCTCCCCTACATTAAATAGAGATGAAATTTTTGGTTGGCCCCTAGCTTCCCCATCCTTGGCTCTTAATTTAGCCAGGGATCTTCTACCCCTTCTTTTGAAGGACTTGGCACAATTGGGAGAGGCTTTGCTCTCTTCTAAATTATGAATGCCTAGTATGTTTGGGTTCTCATTTTCCAAATTATCTAGGGCCATGAACAGTTCCTTTGTTTCCATATTGACTCTGGCATCATCCACTAAATTTTTAACATAGAGCTCCCTCTGCCTTTCCAATTCTTCGGAATCACAAACCTCATCAACAAATTGTTCCATCAGGTCATTAACTACTTCTTCCCCAATAAAGTTGGCGATAATGTTGATTTCCCTTGCTACTTGTTCTCTCTCTACTTTTGTAGCCGCCACTGAATCACTCTTCAAGGGTGGATAGGTTTCCTCTACCCCCCCACTGACCTTCAAATCCTTATCTTGTGTTGTCGGTTGATCTTGTTTAGAACCATTATCCAAAGCAGGGGGACAACCTTCCTTCACCAATTTTTTCTCTAAAAGGGATAAGTTAACTACTATTGAAGACCTCAGGAGGCTCTCCACCCCCGAGTCTCTGCTTAATCCAAATTTGGCATCCCCTAGAATGCTTATACTCAGCAAAACCTTTTGCATTGGAGGTTCTCTAATCTCCCCATCTTCTAAATTTTGATCCTTGTACCCGGGATCTTCTATTGTTGTCATGCCATCTTCTAGAGATGGGAGGACGAGGGAGTTTGTTATCTTATTTAGGGAGTCCTTAGATGGGGACTCAAAGCACCGATTCGCTTCCAAATCCGATGCAGGGGCTTGATGCGTGGATTCAATCTTAAAGATTCATCGCCCTCCAGAGGAAAACCCCCAATTCCTTCCATAAATTTAAGAAAGACACCCTTTTTATTATGATTTAACCTAGGGTTTGACAACATAGATGAGGATTTCTTGGAGGTATCTTCTCCAATGGGGCCCTTATAAAAGGTCGGTTCGAAGGTTAAAATGTGGTTATTGATTTTTAACTCTATGTTTTTTTTAGTTTTGATATTGATATCCATATTCACCATGAGAACATGGTTTGAGGATTTAAATGGGGTTTTATTGACACATATGAATTTCCCTATCTTATTGCCTATCTTTTTTAAGATTTCTAAATTATGAAGTTCTACTGGTAAGTTATCAATTGATATTGCTCTATTTACCATAAAAGGTTTTAAATGGGATGGATCAAAAAGGGGTTACCATTCCCAGCATTCTAAGAAAAAACCCTTATATGTCAGGATATCCCCATTCAACAACTTATTTCTCAAAACTGGATTGCTACATTCTATTGAAAGGAAGTTTTCAGAGAGGAAGTCAATACTTACCTGGCCTTGAAAAGATGATATTAGCCATTCAACGATTTGTTCTGTCGGTATACCAATACCTTCCCATCAAGCAAAGATGATGTGTTCTTTACAATGCCTCTGATACTTTTTTAGGGTTTGATTGTTGATTACTATCACAGGCCTTTCCTCTATGGCTGATGGACGCTTCGGTTGGTAATCCTTAAAATGTTTATCCATCGCTGAATTCTGATGGACCTGCATTGAGGGACAAGCTAGGGTTTCCTTGCTCCTTAAAATCTTTGTTGTAAATTTCTGTCGTTGAGTGTTACTCTGGTTAATGGTGTAGCTAGGAATCTGGAAATCATCAAAGCAAATATCAATAATAGCTCAATCACAAAAGCTCATTGTAACGATCAATCCTAACACACTCAATAGAGACATGAAAAGCAAAACATTCAAAACTAAAAACTAAGCAAACCAGATGCAGATTCGAATGTCTCCTTCATGCGGCTCCATTGTCCTTCTTTCTTCTCCAAATAGCCTTTGTTTGTGGATCTCACCTTCAAGTGCATAAACCTAATGTGAAAGCAAGATTGACATTGGCACAAGAGTACTCAAAGCGTGATTGATTCGACAAAGTGATTATTAGATCATATGATTATTAGATTGAGATTGAAGAAATTCATCCAATTTATAGACAAATTGGAGAAATGATCAAATTAGCATGAAGAGATTCAAATGGAAATTGCAAATCAATTATGACAAATTATGACAAATTTGCACTTTTTATGCAAAATTGATTGATTGATAATTCATGACAAAATTATGACAACTTTCTATGTCAAAATTGATTGATTGTCAATTATGACAAATTATGACAAATTGAAATGTCATTCCCATGAAATTAGGAGAAAAATAGGAGGAAATTGAATTAGAAATTAGGAAAATTAGAAAATGAGGAAATTAGGAATTAAGTGAATTAATTAACAATTTTTCATTTATTAATTTATTCACAAAAAAGGGAGGAATTAGTTAGCCAATTAAATAAACATTTAATTGTGACAAGAAGACTTAGGATAAATAAATAAATTATTTAACCTAGAGGGAAAATGGAGAGAAAATGACAAACAAGGTTAAATGAATAAATCATGAAACCCTAGAAGATAAATTAGAAATGCAAGGATGACAATTAGGTCATGATAAAAGATAATTGATATCGATTCGATCATGATTTTGAATTGATAAATGACCAATGCTGATAAGCGATTTGATTGATAAATAATTGAGATTGATTGACAAATTGACCAACATTGATAAAGAGACCAAATTGATAGGTGCCAATTGACATGATTAAAGAGGACAAGGATCGATGACGAATTGATCGTAAAATGACGAGATTGACAAGTTGATAAGAGATTGACAAGATCGACCAAAATCATGACTGAAGATTGCTATCAACAAGACCTAGTTCGAAAGAAAGACAGATGAAGAATGCAGAAGAAGGACTCGATGCTCGCAAATGATAAAGACCAAGTGCATGACATAGGAGAAAATGTTAATGCGACACAAAAACCTAAAATAAGGCAATGCGCAAATGTTAAAGTATGATCCCACAAGCGTTGACCATTTTTAGGTGTCTACATTTTGCCCCTCTTTGAGACAATGCGATTTTAAGCGTTGTTTCAAAGAAAAGTAATGAAAATGCCCCAGACAATAACAATGACATATGCATGCCCCCTCGAGGAATTGGCCGGAAACATCCAGAAAAGAGGCCAATTGATCGATAAGAATGATAGAAAATGATAGGATCAAATGGACTGCCAAGACTGATGGAAGAAATGTTAGTAAGAAGAAATGAGACAGAGGATAGGTAGAGATGAAGAAAAACTTGCTTTCACCAATGCACAGAAGTAGGTGAGAACCTTTATTTGATATGGCAAAATGGATGCAGGGCAACATGGCATTGAAGGCCAGAGCTGAAATGCAACCCTGTTTGCAAAAGACAGACACATCGCAGACAAACAACAATCATAACAAAAAAGAAAAGGGACCATGAACCATCCCGGTCACTCTAAATCACTCAGTGACATCATCGAGCAACATAGGAACATGACCAAATCCAAAGATAAATCAGTAAAAAGATAAGATGCACAAATTCCAACAAATCAAACAAACATCTTGATCTTCATTGTCAAAAGTTAAAAGTGTTGATAGGACAATCATGATGTTTGGTTTCAGGACATGCGGTACCCCATCTAAGACAGGATACAGTCTAGTTTCGAGTATACCACACCCTGTATAAGACCCATGATAGTAGAGACAAGGACAAATGATTTTGATGTTGATTGATATGACAATTTTGATCAGTTTGAATGTCTAGTTTGATTGAAAAAGTTCATTTGTTTATGCATGATTTCATTAAAGCGCAGTGTGTGATTGCGTGTCGTTGGAGGTATACTCAACGATCTGTCTATGCACAAAGGGATCATTTTATGTTTTGCTTTGTTTTTTGGATTTTAATGTTTTGAAATGTTTTTGTGTTCATTTTTTTCAGGACTTTGTTTGACTTTTTTTGGATTATTTCAGGACATTTTTCAATTTTTTTTATAATTTTTTCAAGACTTTATTTGATTTTTAGGGATTTTTTCAGGAGATTTTGCAATTTTTTTGGATTTTATTTCAGGACATTTTTCAATTTTTATGATTTTTTCAGGACATTATTTGATTTTTTTGGATTATTTCAGGATGTTATTTGATTTTTATGATTTTGCCCCCAGTGTCTAGCAAGGCAAGGAATATGATAGGTGAATAAATAGGCTTGCTGAAATGTTGGTGGATAGAGGGAAGACAAAGGCCTTTTATTATGGAGACAATACGGATGCAATTTTCAAGGGCTATTGCATGATGGGACAAGAGACTGGATATGACAATGTAAAGCAGGAACATGGCATGAAGGACATGTCAAGAGGTTTTGGAAACCATGTTTAAATGTTGCGTCCTTATGTCAGATCAAGATCAAGGAACAAAAAGAGTGTATGGATAGTGATAAGATATGGATAGGATAAGCAAGGCCAAGAATGGATAAGGGACATAGACTGAAGGTCGGGATTGGCTAAGGGATATTGGCAGAAAGTTGCAATAAGCTAGGGAATATGGATGAAAGGTTGCAATAAGCAAATGGATAAAGACCAAAAGCTATGATAGACTAAAAGCTGCAAACAAGATGCATGATGCTCATGACGATCCTCAGCCTTGTCAAGATCAAAGGTGAAAAAGGGGATATGGACCTGAGGGACAATAGGATATGAAGGGTAATGACATGGTATGATAGGATAATGAAGGGCAATAGGATATGAAGGAGGAAACCTGCCCCCAAGTGTGGTGTGCAAGAAGTTCATGGATTACACAAGACACCTGTTTGCCAGGTTTTCATCACGGTACTTGCCCAAGGCACCTGTTTGCCAGGTTTTCACTAGTGGACGAATTATGTTTTGCGCTACATTTTTCTTTTGTCTTTTTTTTTCACTTTTTTTTTGTATTTTGACTTTTTCAATAGAAGATGGACACATGATAGGGGATGGAAGAAGGACTCAAGCGTCTTTTTTTTTTTTTTGGATAGTAGCCTTGAAAAAAATGGACCATGACCTTTAAAAGTATGCTCAAAGACGTTGGTAGGATAAGGACATGGAAAATGAGATGGAACTAAGGTAAGGATTTATGTAAAGGATTGGATCAAAGGGATGGAAGGATGAAAAATATGCATTGGATAATGAATAGGGTATTGGAAGAATTGGTCTTTGGTGGATGGAAATGTTGGCAAGATCAACATTGGCACACACCTTGAGGGGTGATGGACTGATGGAGAAAGAGTGGGTTTCAGATTGTGAGATTTGGATGGAGGAAAGGATAGTGATTCTGGGACATAAGGGCCCAAAATGGATGAAGAAGGTGATGGAGGAATAGATTTGGAAGGTTTGGATGGAGGAATAGAAATTTTAGATGCCAATTTTGATGTTTCTTTAGGCTTTTGTGCTTCAAGGAGCCGCTTAGGGATCCACATGGTTTTTTATTTTTCATGCTTTTGTAGTTCCTTGGAGTGCATTGCTTGCACAAGGGATTTAGGAACCCATATATATTTTGACTTTGCTTTATTTTGCTCAGTGGGCCTTTGTGGCCTTTTGGATATTTCTTTTTCTTTATAGATCATATTGTTCTTTGTTTTGACATGTCGATTATATTGGACATGTTGATCCTTGAATACATGTGGATTGCTAGACTTATGAATTTTACACTTGGCATCCAAATTGCTTGGAGGAGGAAAGGAATGCATGGATGGATATGAATGAAATGGAGTTCTTTTGGATGGATGGAATTTACTCAAGGATGTGTGCCTTTGCTGACCTTGCATAGAGGACGAAGGGATATAAGGACCTAAGATGGATGGAAGGTGTGATGGGGAAGGGATATGTTTGGATTTTGAAGGAGGGATACCAACGTCTTGAGAGTGAGTTGTGTAGACATGACCCTTATGATCTTCTTTGATATGGAGGGGTTCTTTCTCATGAAGGTCTACCCCTTTGCCTTTATGAATATTTTGACTTGTAGGATACTCTTTTCTTTGGGAAGAAGACGCGAGTCCATTATGAGGTGGATATGATATGAGAGAAATAATGAGATCTTGAAGTGGATCAGATTGGACCAAAGTGGAAGAACCCAGTGTTAATCTCAGGGGTTCATGAACATCTTGCACTGACACGTTAGAATCATGAGGGGGATTAGGATCATGAGGGGGACTAGGATTGTGTAGTGGACATGGTTCAATGAGAGGCTCTTCAAGAGATGGAATGGGAGAAATAATGGGATCATCAAAAGAAATGTGATCTTGGAGTGCATATGGAGCATTAAGACAAGGAGATGGAGGAACAAGTGGATCTTGTGGAGGATCTGAAGGAATAATTTGATCTTGACAAGGAGGAAGATCATTGGAATCCTCTTTAAAGGTGCTTTTCTCTTGACTTTCAATGGGATCATCATAAAGGATGGAAAGGATATCTTGATCTTTCTCAGGAAGTGGAATGTCAATGGGATTTGAAAGGATATTGTGTTCATGAAATGGAATGGGATAGTTTGGGATTGGATGGACTGGGATATCTTGATCTTGCTCGGGGAATGGAGTGTCAATAGGGCTTTGGATAGGATGGACAAGAATAGGGGAATCATCATGAGAATCTGGGAACATGGGGTCCTGGTCAACAATTGGATGGGATGATAAGGTTTCAAGATCTTGATCTTGATCTTTTTTAAGACACGTTTCTTCATGCGCTAAATTATCCTCTTGACATGGGGTTGGACTTTGGATATGCATGGAGGATTCTGACAAGGGATTAATGCTTTGGCATGAAGGAAATGCACTTTGAACTTTTGTGATGGATTCTGGCAAGGAATCAATGCTTGAACATGAGGAAGAGGGACTTCGAATGGGGTCCTCTAAAACTGGTAATGGCAATAAAGTGCATGGTGGTATTGGGTCTTGAATTTTTGAAACATGACAAGGATGTGCATCATGAATTGGATTATCTTGGCAATCAATTATGGATAGCCCTTGGGTAATTGCATCCTTGGGTGTATTGTTTGATGAGGACAATATAGAAGGTTCTTGTGAAACTTCTAGAGGTGTAGGGATAGATGCCACTGGAGAGTCCATTTGTTTGTGAGGGGATGAGGCATTGCTAGACATAAGTGTATTATTTTGATCTTCCTCAAAGAACTCACTTGGTAGGTTCCTTAAGATCCTTGCAATAAAGCCACCTTTCTTTCGAGGTTTTGACATAGTTGTATTTGGAATTTGAACTTGTTTGGCAAGAATTTGGTCTTGGTTTGATGTCATGTTTTGATATTGGACTTGGCTCAATTGTTCTAACATGTTTGAAACTTGGGTTGGTGTGTGCTGCAACCTTTGTTTTTGAATGTTTGGTTGTGGTTGTTGGCATTGATATTCCACCATTGGTTGAACTATTTGTTGACATTGTATAGTTGGTTGGACATATTGTTGAAATTGGACCATTGGTTGTGTTGGTTGTATATGTTGGACCATTGGTTGTGTTTGTTGGAAATGTTGGAACTGTTGAACAATTGGTTGTGATGGTTGAAAATCTGATTGATAGTAAACACCTTCTTGTTCTTGTTGTGGAGGCACATAATGTTGAAATTGATGTTGTCTCCTTTCTTGAAATTGTTTCATCATCTCTATTTGGGAGAGGAGAGCTGGTATGTCTAATCGTTCAAGAAGAGATCTTACATCAATTGGCTCAATCTTTGGATTTCGACCTAGAAATTTTTGAAACATTTTGGACATTTGTGATCTATTCTTCTCAATGTTTTTCACTCTTTGTTCCAAAATCTCATTTTCTTGAGCTAGTTTCTCCTCTAGTTTTTGTATTTGGAGATTTGTTTCATCATAAAAAGTTTGATCAATGTTGCTTTGTTGTTGGGTTGGATAGAATTGTGATTGCGTTGTCGGTTGATATGTCAAACTTTGTTGCATCATTGGTGCTTGGAACCTTGTTTCAATACACATGTCACTATGCAAATGCAATAGTTTTAGAAATTTTCAAGGATAATGTATGATATGCAACTAAATGCAAACTAAATAGATGAAAATGCAATCTATGGCAAGAGTGCAATCTATGTTTTTGGTTGTTTTTCAAGATTTTGACAAACTATTTGGAATGCAAATCTAAAAGAGACCCTTAGGAAATTGAAATGATGTCTAGACCTCAAAGGACAAAAGGACCAAGTGACAAAAGGACAAAATGACAATGTCTCCCCTATATGCTTGGATACTAAGCTAGGTTTGACCAAATGACAATAATGACATAAAGAGAAAAGGTTTGATAAGGTCTAGACTTCTTAACAATGACTTAGGGTTTTATCAAAGATTTGCATTACTCAAGTATGACAAAACCTAGTTTTGACACTATATGCTAGAAGGGACAATTACTGTGCAAGTGACTCTATTATGATATGATAATGACCTAATCTTAATGAAGAGACCTAGGGTATGCAAATGTGACCTAATGTTATGAGGACAAAGATGCAAATGCAAATGTATGACAATGTCAACCTAAGACAAAACCTAAGGTTGAATTATGAAATGGTATTACTCTAATGCAAGAGGACACATGCAAATGGATGACCCTTATTGATATGCAAAGGAGTATGATCTAGATGAAACCTAACCTTGGTATTTGACAATGACTTTGCAAAATGCAAACCTAAGATGCACCTAAATCTAAGTGACATGAATGTTGAGACAAGATTTTGAAAAATGTTTGACAACCATGTTTGAAAGTGTTTTGAACTTTGTTGAATGAATGTACTCTTGTGTTTAACCTTGTTTTGAATCAATTTGCCTTGTTTTTGAAATGAGATGCAATTCAACTTTTGACAAGCAAAGAAGACAAGATACTTCAACTTAGACTCAAGACAATCATGCTCATTCACACATTTCTTATGGTAGGCAAGGACATTAGGTACTTGAGAGGTAGACTCATTATGGGATTCAAGGAGAATACATAGATGCTTGACCCCACGGGCTCCCCTCCACGGCACTCACTTCTCAGGGCAGCCAAGCATCAGTCCCCATGGAAATCTCCCCATGGCGAACTTAGTATCTCTTCCAAGTATCCGAACTTGTCCTTCTCAAGCAACTAGAAGGATTTTTGGCCTCTAAATACAAGGTGTTTAGTAAGGATTTCTGTTAAGCGTTACTCCTTGATGTCACGCAAGCATGATTGAGACATTAAGCCCATCAAGATACCAAACAAATGTAGTCGCGCAAGCACGATTTAGACCGTGAGGTCCTACTTAGATGTTGATATGAGAAAGAGTTCAAGGGTCATCACTTCCCAAGTAACTGCAATTCCCACGTAACCCTTCCTTCAAAGCTTTCGCCCATCAGGTATTTGTTTATAGTGAGTTAGAATGCCAAGGTATTCTAGTCGTACTCACTTTGGGTCGTTCCCTTCTCACGATTATCACTTGCTTGCAAAAGCAAATGGTCGGGAAGGCAGGCCCTCTAAAGGTGACACACAATCAAAGACATGAGCATGGTATTGAAGATCTGGATTTCTGATCACCCTAAGAAGGATGAGAGCATACTCTCCTACTCCAATGTCAAACTCAACAATCAAATCAAGCATAGATTCATTCCATCCTATTTAGAAATCACTAGGTGCCTAAACATTAATTTCAAACACAAAGTTTAGTTGTATTCCAAGGCAACCTACAAAACCCAAGTCAGAAGTTTGATATGTTTAGTCTTTGACTATTGAACCTGCACAAAAACGTGTTAGTAGTTTCATTTGTTTGTCTTTGCCATGCGTATGCCAAGGTTCTGCACAGAGAATTAGTACCAACAAAACCAAAAAAGCAGAAACAGAATGCAAAAGAAAACAACTTGCAAGTGAAAAACACTGTCTTTTACCTCTGTTTCTGGACTTTACACAGGCGCAAAAGTCTTGACACAGGCGCAGAAGTCATGACACAGGCGCAAATTGTCTTTGACACAAGCGCAGAATGCATAACACAGACACAGAATGCTTGACACGGGCGCAAAAGTTCCCGGAAAGTCCTGCACTACCCTGTTTCTTGGGTTTTTGACCTGCAAATCAACTCAAAAGCACTCAAAAACACAGTTAAGGGGTTAGATGGTTAGTGTTCATGTCGGGTTCACCAATTGATGTAGCTAAGAATCTGGAAATCATCAAAGCAAATATCAATAATAGCTCAATCACAAAAGCTCATTGCAATGATCAATCCTAACACACTCAATAGAGACATGAAAAGCAAAACATTCAAAACTAAGAACTAAGCAAACCAGATGCAGATTCGAATGTCTCCTTCATGCGGCTCCATTGTCCTTCTTTCTTCTCCAAATAGCCTTTGTTTGTGGATCTCACTTTCAAGTGCATAAACCTAATGTGAAAGCAAGATTGACATTGGCACAAGAGTACTCAAAGCGTGATTGATTCGACAAAGTGATTATTAGATCATATGATTATTAGATTGAGATTGAAGAAATTCATCCAATTTATAGACAAATTGGAGAAATGATCAAATTAGCATGAAGAGATTCAAATGGAAATTGCAAATCAATTATGACAAATTATGACAAATTTGCACTTTCTATGCAAAATTGATTGATTGATAATTCATGACAAAATTATGACAACTTTCTATGTCAAAATTGATTGATTGTCAATTATGACAAATTATGACAAATTGAAATGTCATTCCCATGAAATTTGGAGAAAAATAGGAGGAAATTGAATTAGAAATTAGGAAAATTAGAAAATGAGGAAATTAGGAATTAAGTGAATTAATTAACAATTTTTCATTTATTAATTTATGCACAGAAAAGGGAGGAATTAGTTAGCCAATTAAATAAACATTTAATTGTGACAAGAAGACTTAGGATAAATAAATAAATTATTTAACCTAGAGGGAAAATGGAGAGAAAATGACAAACAAGGTTAAATGAATAAATCATGAAACCCTAGAAGATAAATTAGAAATGCAAGGATGACAATTAGGTCATGATAAAAGATAATTGATATCGATTCGATCATGATTTTGAATTGATAAATGACCAATGCTGATAAGCGATTTGATTGATAAATAATTGAGATTGATTGACAAATTGACCAACATTGATAAAGAGACCAAATTGATAGGTGCCAATTGACATGATTAAAGAGGACAAGGATCGATGACGAATCGATCATAAAACGATGAGATTGACAAGTTGATAAGAGATTGACAAGATCGACCAAAATCATGACTGAAGATTGCTATCGACAAGACCTAGTTCGAAAGCGAGACAGATGAAGAATGCAGAAGAAGGACTCGATGCTCGCAAATGATAAAGACCAAGTGCGTGACATAGGAGAAAATGTTAATGCGACGCAAAAACCTAAAATAAGGCAATGCGCAAATGTTAAAGTATGATCCCACAAGCGTTGACCATTTTTAGGTGTCTACAAATGGTTCTATCTTTATGGGTAGGTTTTTAAAAACCCTTCTCCAAATAATGTAGAGGGCGACGGTCATGGCATATTGGTTGACAGTTCGCCCCACTAGCTAGGCATCTAGGTTGCTTGCAACTAGCCTTCTGCCACTTCCAATCATCAATGACTCTTGGCCTTCCATAAGATGGGGAAGGTCTTGGGTTAATCTAATGAAACATAATAATAATAATAATAATAATAATAATAATAATAATTCAAAATATTGTGGCTACAGCCTATTACCTATCAAAAAAAAAATATTATATAATAATTAAAAATTAAGCATTTAAGAAAATTGATTTCACATAAATTGTTTAAGGTAGAATCTTTGGTTCAACAAGATTTGATTTTTAGTTAATTCCTTTTCAGTTGTTCAACTTCACCAATACATCAAAGATCAATTAACTCAAGCCAATTTTATTTTGAAAAATATAAAAAGAATAAAATGAGACTTAATCTCCTCATAATAAACATGATAATGAAGAAGATGCTCTTAAACATTAAAGTATATTCTCCATGATGTGATCTCCTTATTATTTTAAGTCCATAATTCTTATTATTTGATAATTTTATCCTCTCATACTTTTGGATCCATTATTATTTTATTTTTCTTAAATAAATTGTTTATAACTTATGTTAAATAAACTTTAAAATATGATTTTTCATATAAATTGTTTAAGGTAAAATCTTTGGTTCAATAAGATTTGATTTTTGGTAAAAAATTTCAATTATTCAACTTCACCAATACACCAAAGATCACTTAACTCAAGCCAAAATTATTTTTTTTTAAATTTAAAAAATGATACTTAATCTTCTCATAGTATAAATGATAATGAAGAAGATGCTCTTAAACATTAAAGTATATTCTCTGTGAACTCATTATTTTAAATCCACAACTCTTTTTTTTTTTTAATTTTATCCTCCCATACTTTTTGGATCCTTTATTATTACGCATTACGCAGAAGGCGTTCCCTATATGAGATTGAAGAGCTCATTTTATCTATCAACAGCCCACAACCATCGAGAGAAAAGGTAAGACGATTGCACTTTTTTCAACCATTGATTCATTTGTCGGTGAATATTGATTGACCCTGTTGTATCTGCCAGTGTAAACGATGACACAACAATCACAATTTTTTAGAGTGCAGGTATTGAAATCGTTGACTGTAGCTTTTGCAGTAGGCTTTTGTTAATCTTTGTTGATTCATTGCCCTGCCGGAGTGTTCAGTGGACGCATTTGATCCCATAAAATGATATCTGAAGCATAACAAATAAAGCAAATCATTGTTGCAACGAGGACATTGGGAGCTTCAAAACAGGGCATCGAAACCCATCAAATTATACTAGAAGCAAGATAATCGTCAAATATTACAGTCGTGAATGCTTGGGTGGACATGTATGTAAAATGTGGAAGCATAGAAAAGGCACGTGAACCGTTTTACCACATGCCTCAAAGAAATGTGGTCTCATGGAATGTGTGGGTTTAAAGCCAGAGTCGGCAACCTCCTAGCCTGTGCCAAAATGGGAGCTTTAGAACATGATATTGACATGCATCATAGGAAAACCAATGGAGGAATATTTTCAGTTGTTGTAGCTGCAACTGCCTTGGCAGATGTGTATTTGAAGAAGTGTAAGCGTAGAGATGCCACATTACCTATTTGACAGAATGCCATCATCATAGGATACGCAAAATATAAAATTATAGGCAAGGAATGAGAATGCTTGAAAGAAATATGTTCTCAATGCCCTGATTGCAGAATATTAACAAAATGGATTCTTTGAAAAGGGTTTAAAATCTTGAAATCACATGCAATTCGCAGGTGTAAAACCAGAGTTTACAACCTTTGCCAGCATCCTCCTAGCTTGTTCCAAAATGGGAGCTTTGGAACAGGGTATTGGCATCCATCAAAGCATAAACGATAGAGGAATTCTGTCAGATGTTATAACTGCAACTACCCTGGTAGACGTGAATGCAAAAAGTGTTCATGGTAGATGGTTTTTGATTAAGGAAAATTAATTGAATTGTAAAACCAAGGGGAATTTATGGTAGGTGTCTACACAAGAGAGAGCTTTTCCCAACATGTGATATTCCTCTAAATATTACTTTAATTCAAGAAAACAATCTTATTTCTCATCATAAAGGGATTTTGATAGTTAATAATAAGGTTATGTAGTTCTTGTGTGTATTAATCACACACAATCTAAATCAAATTATAGATGATTATGGATTGTGGAAAGCTAATAATATCTATGAGGTTATGTAGGTCATATACAAAATAAGTTTGATCAATGACTTATAATCAATTATGTTTTGTAGCAATAATCATTAGCACATTAGTGTATTAACCATTTTATAATGATCATATGGAATTGAATGAGTTGTAGGATAACAACATAGTGGACAAATTATGGGATTGAATGATTATAGTAGATTGAATGAGTTGTAGGATAACACAAAAGAAAATAACAAAAATAAAAAAAGAACTCATAAAAGATAAAATAATATCCTTGGAATATGTGCCCCTCCTCGCCCAGCAATCACCCTGGCACGTTTTGTTGCAATCTCCATAGGAATTGCCCCCTTTCCTCTTCCTTCGCTTCTGCCAATTCTCAGCTGCATATGTGCAAATCGACCATGAAAAACTTGCTTATGAAAATTGGCAACGTGAAAGGAGGAGAATTGATGAAGAAAGCACGCATTTGTCCCTCCTCTTGTCAAGTACGAAAGAGAGCTTTGTTCCACCTGCATCTTAGCAGGCTCTACCATATGACCACGCAAAAAGATGCGACTGTTTCCTGAAGGCCCCGCGATTGCTTGCTCAATAAATGAAAATGTCATAAAATACAAACGTATCTACTATAATAATAAAGTGAACTCAACATACTTTTTGGAAGGGTCTCTTTATGATAAAAGATTGAACAACATGATTACACACAAATGGGGTTTATTGGCCTTTCAAATATCATTGAGTGTGACTACATCATGCAATCAATCCTTATACTCATCAATCTCTTTCTACTCCTTAATGCATGATGGGCTTCAAGGATAATTTTTCTTATCTATTTACCCCTCTCTCTTGCTCACTCTTCCCCACTCTATCTCTCCCACTTTCTATCACTGCCTCTCCCTCTCCCCTTCTCTCTGTGGTGCAAACATAACATTATTACCTTCTTCAAAGTTTTTGTTTTAGTTGTATTCAAGTCCATGTAAGTGGATGCAGAGTTGATTTCAAGTTATCACTTTTTCATTGATACCTTTGTTGGAGCTCATTAGCCACAGAGGCAAAAGCGAGAGATTATCATTTACCAGGAATAAAAACGCAATCTTGGGCGTGGGCTCAGACACAATTTCTTCACCAGACGAAACCGCCAAAGCCCCGCAAAATAACTCTGTATCCGTCATATTGTGTTGCAGAGAAGTCCCTGTCTTTGCCCTTGTTAACATGGATTCACATGAATCCCAACTCTCCTGTTGTGATTGCAGAGGAGAAGTATTATTATTATAATATGTGAGAAGGCCGTAAGCATTGAGGCCGGCTATCAATCCTACCAAAAGTCTAGCCACAAATACCATCCAAGTTAACATGATGAGTGGTGTGGGAATTCAAAGGTCTCCGGTTTGGTGTGGAATAAATGGTTCCTTGGGCGAAGAAGCAGGCGAGTTTCTGGTTATAATTGGCCCCCTGCCTGATTCCTGGAAGCAACCGCGTGAGAGTGACCGATTTGACTTGGAAATGAGATATATCACCTGATTTGGTGTCCCTCAAAGTTGTTTCTCTAAGCTGCAGCATGCGAACCAGCCCTAATAAATAAGATGTTGACTGCTCTCAATGTTTAATCTTTATGCGTTGTTTAATATATGTACATAAAAGCCTCGACATACCATGTTGACTGCTGTCAATGTGTAATCTTTATGCGTTGTTTAATATATGTACATAAAAGCCTCTACATGCTAGGCAGAAAATATTAACGCCGTTGCCGGGGATCGAACCCGGGTCACCCGCGTGACAGGCGGGAATACTCACCACTATACTACAACGACAACCACATAATTGAAAATTTTCAAAGTATCATTGATTTTGATAAATAGCCCCTTTTGATTGCTACTAACAACCAGTTTGAATGCATGCACAAATTGCCATTTATTGTGCACTTGTCTTATGCTGAAGAAAACTACAATTTTAAACAAAACGGGTGATATATTTTGTTAGTCTTCCATGCACCATTCTCTTTCACTCCATCATTAGGCCGCGGCTATTTTGGTTCCAAAACAGACCTTTCGTACAACGTGATAGCGATGTGTTAGTCAATCGCAGCCGTTTATTGCAAAATCGATGGTGTAAAACATGCAACTAACACGTGTGTTAGTCAATCCGTACTGTTGTTTTTGAGCCAGAATAGACGCGTCCCCATCATTAATATATCATGAATATAAAGGTTTATATAGGGTAAGGTGATCTTTACTACTGTTATTTAGCAACATGACCTTAAATGGTATTATATTAGATCATGATTAATTGTTCCATTCCTTGTCTTCATACATGCTAATCAAGCTAGATGTTGTCATTTAACCTTACAACTAGTATACCTATATTTAAATAAATCTATGTAAAATATGTCGAGAGATATCTATTTTGAAGAACATTTTTTCTTATAATCATAATTGAAGGCTAAAGCTAATCTTATACCTAATTGTCACCCTACCTTAATTCAACAACTAATAAATAGTAAATTCTTTGCAATAGACTAATTTTATGTATATCTTATGTCAAGCCTTAAATTTCAAACTATCTTATGTCAATTTTGTAGTAAGGTTGGAGATTAATAATTTGTAAAGATCTTGTTGCATACAAATCCCTTTTACATTATTACCCAATAGATAATTAGAAAATTATTTATGTTTAGCATATTTAAATAGAATATATTAAATTAATTAAATTTCAAATATTTTCAAACATAAGCCTGGAGTCAATCTTGTTGTATCCAATCCTTTTTACATTATACCTAATAGATTGATGTACAATATTTTTTCAGTTATATTCTTGAAATTTGTTGAATAGAAAAAGTTGCATAGATATTTTATCATATCTTACATTTTAATATTCAAAATATATAGAGAGATTTATCATATTTAGATTATGGTGATATTAAATAGATTTTGTTTTTGAAAAATAAAAAAATTATTAATCAAAATTCATTCTAAATTTTGGTATGTTCTTATATGGTAGATAGAAGTTTAAATAACATTACTAAATATTGAAGAATCATATCCCTAATTCTAACCCTAACACTAATTGGATATTTATTCTTATTCAACATTAAATCTAACCTTAATTAAATCCCACATATAATTAAAACTTAACCCTAACCCTTATTGAACCAAAAATTTAATCTTAATTAAACTATAATCCATCCCCTAATAAAACCTAATAATTTATAAACCTTAACCCTCATCGTAATTGAATGTAAACCCTAATTGAACCTTATACCTTATTAAATTCTAACCCTTTCCCTAATTGAAATACACCACTCACTATTAACCTAAGTCAATTCTAACCTTATCCTTAATTGAACCTAACCCTAATCTTATTTCAATCCCAAATTTATCCTTAACCTAATTGAACCACAACAATAACCCTTACCTTAATTAAACTTTAATCGTAATCTTAAATCTAATCAAATTTTAACACTAATTGGTCTCTAATCTTGAGTCTAATTGAACCAAAACTTGAATCCTAACCCAAATTGAACCATAACCCTAACCCTAGAAAATACTTACCCTAGTTAAACTCTAACCCTAAACCTTATGGAACCATAATCCTAATATTATTTGAACCCTAACCCTAATTATAGTTGCACCCAACCCTATATAAGTCCTAACCCTTACCCTTCTATATGAGCCCTAACCTTTACCGTTCCACTAATTGAATTCTAACCCAAACCCTAACCCTAACCATATTTGATTCCCAACCCTAACATATTGAAGAATCCTAGCCCTATCTCTAACGGTAAACCTAAATATAAATATTTACCTTTATTGAAGTTTATCCCTAACCAAGTAATTAAACCTCAATTATTATTAAAACCTAACCCTAAATCTTACTGAACGAAAATTGTAATCCTAATTAAACTAAATCCTTTCCAAATTTTAATCCTAATAATTTGTAAACCTTAACTATAATCTTGAATTAAAATTGACTCTAATTGAATCACAACCCTAACTGAACCCTACTCCTTATTGAATTCTAACACTTTCCCCAATTGAAACATAACTATCACCATTAACCTAATTGAATTGTAACAATAACATTAATTGGACCTAACCCTAATCTTATTTGAATCCCAAACTTATCCTAACCCTAATTTAAAATCAATCACATTTTAATAAAAGTATCTGGTTCAATAATAAGTTAGCTTAAATTGATTAACTTTAAAATTGATTTCAAGTTTTGTTAAATTAAACATTCCTTATTTTAATATAATAACTTTTATTTGAACCTAATTTTAATTAGAAAATCATTTATGTTTTGCAAACTTAAATCAACTATATTAAATAAAAAAATCTATATATTAAATGTCAAGATTTATCCTTCTCACAAATATTTTTAACCTTAATCTTGGAGTTTATCTTAATGCATGCAATCTCATTTACATTATTACGTAATAGATAATTAAAAAATGATTTATGTTTGGCATATTTAAATTGAATACATAAAATAAATTAAATATTAAATATTTTTAAATGTAATCTTAGAGTCAATCTTATTGTATTCAATCTTTTTTACATTATTACCTAATACATTGTTGCACATTTATTTGTAGTCTTATTCTTGAAATCTGTTGAATGTAAAGAGTTGCACCAATATTTCATCATGTCTTACATTTTGATATTCAAAATATATGAGAGCCTTATTGAACCAAAATTGTAATCATAATTAAACTATAATCCATCCCCTAATCAAATCCTAATCATTTATAACCCTTAAATCTAATCCTAAATGAAACTTGGCCCTACCCTAATTGAACCCTATACCTTATTAAATTTATGAAACCTTATAACTTATTAAATTCTTACTCTTCACTAATTGAAACACATCCCTCACTATTAACCTGATTGAATAGTAACCTTAATTCTAATTAGACTTAACTCTAATCTTATTTCAATCCCCAACTTATCCCTAACCCTAATTAAAAATCAATTATTTATTTTAATTAACTAACAATTTTATGAAAAATATATGATAATACAATATGAAATTTTGTCTAAAATTTGGTATGTTATTATATGGGAGATAGAAGGACATAGAAGTTTGAATAAGATTACATGTTATATTTTAATCCCAATCAACTGTTTAGAGGTTGTCTTCGCCCTACTATTTGTAGGGATAAAAATGTAAAAAAAATTAAATAAAAGTTTTTCTTTATTTTATTTTTAAAAACAAGGATAAAGTAACATTCACATTAAAGTTCTAACATGCTACTGCTAGTGAGAGATATTCAAGAGAAATCATTTGATAATATAACATGTTGCTTCTATTGAGAGATATCTGAGAGAAATCATTTGATAATATAACATGTCGCTGCTATTGAGAGATATCCTAGAGAACTCATTTGATAATATAACTTAATTTACGATAAGTGCAGTTTGGCAACTAGAATTCAAAGAGATGAAATAAATGAAACCCACCTCAATAATATTTGTAGGAGAAGTTAATCTCAAGTAAATAAAAAGTCTTTGATGTTGTAGATTACAACAATTCATTTGAATTATATATAGTTTGTCTGCAAATATAAATCCTTATGCATAGAAATAGCAAGCTTCAGCAATCCACATGGCTTCCTCCACACTGAAAATACTCAGTTCAATATAGATCCCATTGTATTTTCAATATAGATTCCAAGCGTATCAATTCAATATAGAGCCACGACCCCAATCCAAGTCCTATGCCACCAATTTTATGAAGAATCCACATTATTTATACAAACATGTATGTTATTTCCCCTCACAACCACATGTCACATGATAACAAGAGTATATTCTGAGTGTTGGATTCTTTCTCCCAACTCGCCTGAGAGGAATATGATGGAAAATCCCTCCTTATACCAAAGAAACCACAAATAAAACCCATGCCAAACTCCTCTTATGTTGCACAACTTCAAAAATAAATCCTACCCTGAATGACAACAGTTGGAAGGAATCTAGATGGTGCTTCTTGAAGGCAAGATGATATGTTAAGAAAATCACAAACAAACACCACCATATTTTGTGCACAGGGGAGGTCGCATAATGTTTGTCAAACATAAATAATTGAAACAATGGAAAATCACTTATTACAAGTTATACCCTAACTCTCACGCCCCACTCCAGAGTAAAATGTTTACTTCTATCTACAAATGAGTCATCTAGAAAAGAAATAGTCACAACATCCCTCAACTTACTCCATAATTGTTAACAAGACATCCAGAATCTTGCAAAAATTGGTTCAACCTTCCCACCAACAAATAACTAAAACTCACTTTGCATATCTAAAATTTATAAGATGCATTAAACTACCACTAGATATTTTGGCGCCCTTCACTATCACTGCCCAGCTCCATATTCCACCTCCTCACTATCCTATCTTGAACAACCTGCACCAACAAAAGAATTAAATTTAAGAAAGAGATGAAAATACTTGGACATTACCCTCAATGCTCTGTTTCCTCTCTCCCATGCAGTCACCATGACTTCTCCCACTAAAGTTTTCTGAGAAAAAAGAGATGAAAAGAATAGAGAACACTTTACCTATTGCAGACTTGGAGAAGAAGATTTTGAGACTTATCATATTTCCTTAGCATGAAGAGGGAATTTATATGTCAATAGCCAACACCGACTCCAATCCTCCACTACCCTACCATCACTGTACGGTTTTCCTTTTACAAATGCCCTACAAAATATAACGACCAAGAGTGGGAATGGAGAAAGCTAATCAAATGCCATGCAAAAGGTGATGAGTTACTAAGGTTTACTATTATTAGTTTAAATCTAATGCGGGTTCAGCTAAAATTGCCTCTCAACTTAATTGCTTGCCACAACCTACAAAGAATGTCTTCCACCAATGCTACTATACTGCTAAGTCAGCATGTCAATTTTTTTGTAAATGTGTTTTGTGTTTACAGACAATATTGATCCCCTTGTAGATCGCCTCTCGGCGAAATCAAAAACATTCTCTACATTGTAGATTGCAGTTTGACTCTTAAAATGCCCATTACTAAATAACCTTCCATTTAGTAGCCAACATTGGTAACTGGGAATTCTCTCTTGCAAAATGTTTGAGCCTCCAAACTACACAGGAATTGTTGAGAAACACAGTTTATCCAAGTGGTATTTGTGATGCTAAAAAATGTGGTTAAATGAAACAAGCATATACATAGATGAGACAATAAAACATAAGTAGGAAGAAAATACAAGATCTAAATTAAAGATGCAAACCCATAGCCTCCTTTTAAGTGTCCCATCTTCCTCTATTCTTGTAGACCTTGAAGGTTGAAGAATTGTTGTCTCTCAGTAGAGAAATGACCTCCAAAGTGGAAACTCAAGAGTTGAGTAGCTACTTCATGATTGATTGTGTAAATTGTATGAAATGCATGATGATTGCTGAATGATTTAGCTAGAATGATCTATTCAAGCTACATGATTGATAAAATGAAACTAGATTAATATAAAAATGAACTATGATTAATCTAATTAACAATTAATGCTAGATGATATGATGTAAAATGCCTATAATAACAATGCAAAAACTAGGAATGTAGGGGATCCTTATTGCTCCCAAATGAGGGGTATTTATAGGAATTCCAAGGTCAAAGCTAAGGTGGCAGGAATCGAGGATCCAGATTTGATCTGAAGATATCAAGGTTCAAGATTGAGGAAGTTGGAGAAGAGGTTAGAGGAAGGGACACTTGTCATCTCTATGGTGACAAGTGTCAAGGCGCCTTTCTCATAAGAGGGCAAGTGTCCAAGGGAGGAGACATGTGGCAAAAGTGCCATGTGTCTCAAGGGGAGAACATCCAACCCATAAGAGGTTAGGATAAAAGAGGTTAGGATATGTAAGAGGATAGGGCTAGTTAGACCCTAGGATTAGATAGAATGGGTTAGGTTAGGTGGTTAAAAGTTAGGAGCCATGTGCTCATTTGAATTTAGAAATTCAAATATTTAAAAAAGATAATTAATCTCAACAAATCATGATTTGATTTGTTTTAACTAATTATGAGATTAGAAGAATGAATTTAGATGGGGGGAGGATTAATTAATTTAGATTAATTAATCAAAGGAGATTATGAAATGAACTTAATAAATAAATCTTTAGACTTATTTATAAGTAGATGAAAGGGAAAATTAATCAAATTGCTTGTGAATTCAATTAATTGGGAAGGGTGGTTAATTGAATAATTGCATATTTAATTAATTATTTTCAGACCATTTTTAGGTGTATACATATTTCCCCTCTTTGAAGCGATGTGTGACGACACGTTGGTTCAAAGAAAACTCGATTGATGATGTTACTGATATTGATTAAGATGGGACGCAGATTCAGTCTTGATTTCTATGCGGATTCGATTTCGATATGATACTGATTCAATTTGAGATGATAAATCTCGATATGATGCGGATTTGATGTGGTTGATAGATTTTTGAGATGACAAATCTTGATATGATGCCTCAGACGCTGATTTATAGATTACGATGTGAGGATGCCCCCTCTGGAGATGAATTGGATAATTTTCCAATGGTTTTGAATTTTTCGCGATTTTTTAATTTTTTTGATAGTTTTGAAATTTATACGATTTTTAATATTTTTCCGATTTTTAGATATTTTCAGAGTTGATCCGATTAATTCCCCGATAAGAAATTTGAAAACGTTGCCCTACCAAGTTGATTAGTTGATTAGATGATTGAAAATAAGTGGAATAAAAATCCCACCAAAATGCCCCACTTTGAGTTTAAAAAGGTGAATTCATTTTACCACTCTTCATTTGTGCATGTGAGTTGTTTGAAAAATTGCATTGAAGGAAGGAATGGTGATCCTGTACCACCACCATAGGATCGAGCAAGTTCAGCGACACGAGCGTCCTCCAGCCTATGGTCCACCGGTACGTACTCCAATAAAACCCAACTTTATCAATTTGTTGCTTGATTTTTGAAAAAATTAACTAGTTTTAGAAAAAATCATTTTTTATCATTTTCGCCATGTGGGTTTTAAAAATTTGTGCATTAAGCTGCTGGGTTTTTGGTGTTTTAAAATGGGTCAGTGGGATTTTTGAATTTTATTTTTTTTAAATTGCATTTTTTTTTATTTTTTTTTTAAGATTTCTAAGGTTTTTTTATTATTTTGTAAAAAAATTCGATTTTTCATGATTTTCGCAAGATTTTGTCCAATTTTTGACATGATTTTTTTATTATTGATTTGATTTTTTATTTTTTGTCATTTTGATTTGATTTTTTATTTTTTGCCATTTTGATTTAAATTTTTTGATGATTTTTTTATGAATTTTCGGATGATTGATTTTGATGATTGCGATAAAAATTTTGCTGCTTCATTGACCCCCAAACGTCATGATTTTCGACAAAGGTGCTGAAATGTTGTCAATTTGATTTGATTTTTGATTTCGATAGGGTAAGATAGATTTGATTAGATATCTAATTGATAAAATTAAATACTCTTGATTGATGAAATTTGATGATCATGTCCTGAGACAACTTTGAACATATTAACGATTAATTTATAGACAATAGACAAGAAAATATCATGTTTTCTCCTTGTGTCTCTAGTCAAAGACATCCTTGAGTCACTCAGAATGATGATAGTGAAAATCAAGATAAATTAGTTGAACCATTATTTTCAAATTGTTAAAATCATTAGTCAAAAGATATCATCCATTGATATGAGTTTGTCATGTCTAGACTGATAGGTGATAGTTGATGGTTGATAATTTGATCTTGTGTCCAACGTTGGATGTGTCTCAGTTTTCTCTTGACAAGAGTTGCCTAATTAGTGTTCTACTTGATTGATTAAGCTCAAAATGATGAAAAAAATTTGCCCCCAACTAGGTTTAGGATTTTGCCCCCAATTTATAAAAAAAACTTTATTATGATATATACAATGATCCAAACCATGGTGAGAAATCACCCGCAATGCCTGCATATGTACAAAGGCTTTATTATGGATATGAATAACGCTGATGGAAATGAATGCAAGCAAAAGGATGCATGAACCAATAGATGGAAGAGCCAGCTGACAGATAGCACATGTTGCCAGGTTTTCACCATCTATTTTTATTGCACTTTTTCTTATATTTGATTTTTTTCTTTTTTTCACCATTTTTGCTATCTTTGTATTTTCTGCTTTTTCACTTTTTTGGATTTTTTGCTTTTCCAATATTTTTGGATTTTCTGCTTTTCCACTGTTTGGGGATTTTCTTGCTTTTTCAGACATAAAACTTTTTCAGATGCATGCTATTGATGGGCTCTTTGAGTTTATCCTTGTCCTGCATTGATAGTTGATATCCTCCTAGCCCAAATACTATTGTGACCACAAATAGACCTAACCAGTTTGGTTCAAACTTCCCTTTCTTTTCTCGATCTAACTATTTTTCGTGGATTTTCCTTTAGTACTAGTTCTCCAACTTGAAAGGCTCGTGGTTTGACCTTGTGATTATAACTTCGACACATTCTTTGTCGATACATCTTTAAATGATAAAAGACATTTTGTCTTCGTTCATGGATCAATTCTAACTCTTGTAATCTAGATACTCGTTGTTTTTCATTTGGGATAAGGTCTTTTAATGATACTCGTAGAGAAGGTATCTCTACTTCTAGTGACAGTATTGCTTTTGATCCATAGACAAGAGAGAAAGGTGTGGTACCTGTTGGTGTGCGGATACTAGTACAGTAGACCCATAGAGTAGGGTTCAATTGAATATGTCAATCTCTCCCAGCATCATTCACTATCTTTTTTAGGATTTTCATAATAGTTTTGTTTGATTCTTCTGCTTGCCCATTCCCTTGTGGATAGTAGGGTGTGGAGAATCTGTGTTGGATCTGAAATTTCTCACAAATCTCTTGTACATCCTGGTTCTTGAACGGTCACCCATTATCAGTGATAATGGTCATGGGTATGCCATAGCGACATATGATGTAGTTCAAGATAAATGCAATAATTTGTTTTCCTATGATATTCGTGAGAGGTACTGCCTTAATCCATTTTGTAAAATATTTTGTAGCTACAAGGATGAATTTGTGACCACTGGATGAAGGAGGATTTATCTTTCCTACTAGATCAAGACCCCATTGGTAGAAAGGCCAAGATGTTGCCAAAACATGAAGTTCTTGTGCTAGTGCATGAATTAAATTTCCATGGAATTGGCATTGTTTGCATGTTTTAGCTATCTAAAAAGAATTGTGTTCCATAATTGGTCAATAATAGCCCAAACGTATGAGTTTTTTCGAAAGGCTAAGACCACTTGAATGAGTGCCACAAATGTCGTTATGGACTTCATTTAAGGCCCTCTCAGATTCTTCTTACTCGCGACATCTTAAAAGAGTATCGTCCAAACCTCATTTAAAAAGGGTATTTGTGACAAGAGTATAATGGGAGGATTGGTGAATAAAGTTTCTCTTTTGGTTCTTTGATAAAGTCAAGAGGGAGGATATTATCTTTCAGGTATGTATAAGTTTGGCCATAGCAGGAGGAATCATGCCCAACAAGGTGACCGATAGTTTGGGAATCAGGACAATTATGAGTGGGGTAAAAAACTCTTCCACCAGGAATTCATAACACTCTTGATTTTCCTATGTCTAAAGTAGAGAAGCAAGTGTTTCCATGGCATCTATCACTTTATTGTCATTCCTCATAATCTGCTCAAAGTTTATTTCGACAAAGTATTTCTTGACATAATCAACCATCTTCTTATAAGGCATTAGCTTTTCATCCTCTGTTTGATAATCGTCATTGATTTTATTGATGACGAGATGAGAGTCTCCAAATACTTGTAGCTATGTAATGTTCCACTCTATGGCCATCTTTATTCCTGTGACCAAAGCTTCATATTCTGCTATATTATTTGTGCATGGAAAACTTAATTTGTACTTATTTGGAATTGTATGCCCTTGTGGTTTGATGAATAGAATGCCTGATTCTGATCCATGTTGTGTATATGAACCATCAAAGTACAATCTCCATGTCTTTGTGGTGATTGTTAGGATATCAACATCTAGAAATTCAATGCGTAAAGGATGATCATCTTGAAGTGGTGCCTCCGCTAGTTGGTTTGCATTGACTTTCCCCTTGATAGCTTTTATGTCCACATACTTAATATCTAACTCGCTTAGGATCATGATCCATTTTGATAATCTTCCTGTTAATGTCACCTTGCTAAGCAAATACTTCAATGGATTGATTTTAGCAATCAGCTTGATGGAGTGAGATAGTAGATAGTGTCTCAATTTTTGAGAAGCAAACATTGTCGCCAAGCATGCTTTTTCTGTTGGTGAATAGGTGAGCTTGTATCCTACTAATGTTCTATTGATGTAGTAAATAGCTCATTCTTTTCCTTCATTATCCTGTTGTGCGAGCATAACTCCTAATGATACTTCGGTGGCTGATATATATAGTAACAATGACTTTCCTTGAATTGGTGACATTAGGATCGGTGGTTGCATGAGATAATATTTGATTTTGTTGAATGCGTCTTCACATTGATTATCCCATTTAAAATGGACATTCTTGTGCAACAGATGAGTAAATGGTTGACATTTATCTGCTAGCTGAGCAATAATTCTTCTGATTGACTGCAATCTTCCTTGAAGTGACCTAAGTTGACTGATATTCCTGGGAGATGTCATTTCCATGATTTCTTTGACCTTGGCTGGATCTACTTCGATACCCCTAGCTAAAACAATGTATCCCAATAGCTTACCTGAAGTAACACCAAAGGTACATTTCTTAGGATTAAGTCGTAGCTTGTACTATTCTAACTGGTCAAAGATCTTTTCCAGTATTTCCAGATGTTCTTCTTTGTTGTATGATTTTGCCAATATGTCATCCACATAGTCTTCCATGAATGTATGCATCATGTCATGGAATATCCTTGTCATGGCTCTCTGATATGTAGCACCTGCATTCTTTAGTCTAAATGGCATGACGTTCCAGTAGGAAGTACTCCATGGACATGTGAAAGTTGTCTTTTCTTGATCTTCAGGAGCTATTTTAATTTGGTTGTATCCTGAGAAACCATCCATTAGAGAAAACATGGAGTGTCCAGTAGTTAAATTCACAATAATGTCAATATTCGGCAAAGGATAATCATCCTTTGGACATACATTATTAAGATCTTTGAAATCTGTGCATACTCTAATACTTTTGTCTAATTTAAAAACTGGAACTATGTTTGATACCCATTGAGGATATGCTACAGGTCTGATGAATCCTCCATCCAGTAATTTCTTTAATTCTGCTTTGACAAGAAGAGCGATATGAGGATCCCTCTTCCTTAATTTTTGTTTAACTGGTTTGGCTCTTGGACTGTAATTTAAGTGATGCATAATAAGATTTGGATCAAACCCTGGTATGTTTTCATATGACCAGGCAAAATTGATTTGCCATTGTTTGAAGAAGTCCATATATTGTTGCATTTATTGTTCTGATAGAGAAGTTGTTGGATGTAGAATATTTGGTTGCTATGTTGTCCCAATGTTAACTGCCTATGTTGGTTCGATCAATACGGATGACCTTTCTTGATAGTATTCAAGTAAGGTGTCAAATTTCCCATGTTTCGGTGCCTCGAGGAGGTTTTCACCATTAGATGCATCCTTTCTTTTTACTTTTTCTTGGTCTAATGTTGCCAATAAATGGTTTTTAGCATTAGACCTAATATTGTTTTCTTTGTTTTCATTTTTGCGATTGAGAGATTTGGCACCCACTTGACTAGAAGATACATTGTTGAAATTTCTAGTGAAAGTTGTTGCGGGTTCAATCACATTAAGATATAAGGATATGGCATGGTCATTAGGAAAGGTATCAATGGTAGTATGTCTTTCATTTTCCCAGTCAATAAGTTCTGGATGGATTGGAGATAAGGGGTCCTTTGGTTGAGATTCTTCAGAGGTATTAAGAGTCATGATAGAGATGTCAAAGTTTTCAATATGTATTTCAATGTCTAGAATGATACTCCCATCAGAATGACCTCTCGCAAGTAGCTCCTTATCATCCTTGATTAAGTCCAAGTCAATTGAATGTGATTCTAATTCAAGTGGGCTAGTTTCTAAAGTTTGCCCCTCATATGCATGAACTACATCGACACCTACATCTTCTTAAAAGAAAGTTTCTTCAGCTGATTGTTTAGAATGATAGGAATCCCATTCACATTCATTAGAATCTGTCTCACTTGCAACTTGCAATCTACAGATTTATTCATATAGTGTTTTATTTGTTTCTTATGTTTTTCTTGCTATATCTTTTCTTCTCTCATATTCAGCTTCCTCTGGGATGATATTGAGTTCTATCAACCTTTCTATCAACTCTCCTTGATTTGTACCAGCTTCTTGTCTATTTTGATTAAGTTTTAACTCTTCTTAGAAAGTGCCTTTAGTTTGTTTTTCCTATTGATTAGAAGCTTTATTCTTTTTCCATTTCATGTTTGTTTGTTCTTTTTGTTTGGCAAATGTTTCTTCCCTTTCAATTGCAATTTTCTCTTGTTTGTTATCATGTTCATCCTATTGCTGCCTAGAAGAGGTGTCCTCTTGTAGAGTAACTTATGCATACCCTAAGCCTGATTTGTCTGTAGCATGTTGAGTATGAGGTTGTATAGGTTCTGAGATACCTTCTTTTCTTTTTCCTACAGGACCCATTCCATGTATCCTATTTTCTAAAGGATGTTAAATCCTTTTCCATATTTTTTGTAGGTATTCTCACACTATTAATCTCTTGTTGGACTTCTTCATCCCTGTATAGCCATTGTAGCACATCTTTGTCCTCTTTTTCCTCTGATAAGGTCCCAACAATAACAAATGATCCATCAAATATTAGAAGATGTTTCACAATTGGTTGATGTTTAGAGTTTGATGGTTTTCCATAGGATTTAGGAGAAAGTGGTACCTGTGACAGTGAATATTCTTCGATCCCTGGATCTCTTAGCTACATTTACTTTTCCATACCTGACAAAATTGAGGTAAATGATTTTTCCTTGGATTGTGTGTTTGAAGATGATGCCTCCCTATTATGAGGAACAATGACCTCTTTAGCCAGTTTTAGATTACTACAGTATTGGAATGGATTTGAATCTGTCGAGATTGTGATTTCCTGCCCATTGTATGGAAATTTCAGGCACTGATGATATGTTGATGGAATAGCTTATATGTCATGTATCCATGGTCTTCCCAAGAGTATGTTGTATGATAAATCCAAGTCTAGAACTTGGCATACTATTTCTTTCTGCAAAGGTCCCACTTTGATGGGTAATACCACAATTCCTTTGGAGGAACACTCTTCTTCGTCATATGCTTTGATTGTGATCTTTTTCTGGGAATCAAATACATCTTTAGAATAACCTAAAGCACGAACAAGACTTAGTGAGAAAACATTTAGGCCATCTCCCCCATCTATTAGGACATGTTTAATGTGCATCTTACGAATGAGGACTTCAATATGCAAGGGAGCATTATGGGGATGTTGCAAGGACATGTCATCTTCTTCAATGAATGATAAGCAATGAGGGGTTATGAGGTGTTCCACCATGGTTTGGAATTGGATATACATCAAGATATTTAGACACTGTCATATCTAGTAATGCTCTTTCAATAATTTCTTTATGTGCAGGTGAAAGCCTTAAAAGTTAGAAGATGGATATTTGTGCGGGATTTTTCTGTAGTTGATTCACTAGACTATATTGTTTTGAAGTGGATGACATGTTAGTTGTGGGACCCGACAAAACAACTTTGTCTTTTCTTCTTGTGATAGCATGAGCGGGTTCTTGATGTTTTTTCTCTTTAACCACAATCACATTTACCACATTGTCATATGCATGAGCATAGTTCACCTTTGCTTTACCTTTACCGTTATGCACTAATGATGATTCACCCTTCTCATAGTTAGGAAGCGGAGTTTTGAAAGTCGTGTGAGATTCATTTTTCGTATGTCCATCCACAGTTATCACTCCATTATCAATCAAATCTTGGATGAAATGTTTTAACCGTTGACAAACATTTGTTTGGTGTCCTTTGTTTCGATGGAAATCACAATAATGGTTTTCGTTCCACCAAGCAGGTTTTACATTGGGTTCAAAGTTTCTTGCTTCTAGAAAGGTAATCAACTTGTTTGTGAGAAGCATCTTTAATGCTGACCCAAGTGGTTCACCAATGTTTGTAAATTTCCTTCGAAAGAAATTGTTGAAAGTTGATTTTTGGTGATTATTGTTTTGTTGTACTGCAACTGAGTTATTTGATAAATTGAAAACTAGTTGCTTTGGTTTTATATTGTTTTTATCCACTATCCCATCATTGATGACTTTTCGATTTCTATTCCAAAATTTGGGCTTATCATTATCATTGTTACTAGTATTGTTGTTAGGAGGATTAACTCCTTTGCATAGCTTCAACTCTCCCTTCTTTATCATGGCTTCCTCCATCATGATTCCATTATCAACCATCTTTTCAAAACTTTGATGACATTGCATTTTTAGATTATAACTCATTTGATCATTTAGGTTGTCGATGAATATGTCCATTTTCTCATTTTTGTCACCATACGAGGATATCATGAAGCTAACTATCTCCATCTCTGTAGAAACGTCATGACAAGTTCTCCACTCTTTTGTTTAGTATTACATAGGTCTAGCATTGTGGCCTCATGTTGCATGTTGTAAGAGTATTGTGAAACAAAATTATCCACGTGAATGATCTAATTCCAAGTGGAAGTTTGGAGAACCATTCCATAGCTAGTCCACTTAAGCTCTTTGGAAATAATCTCATCAAGTATGTATCCTCATATGCAAAATCCATACTCATCGTGTAAAATTCTCGTATATGATATTGGGGATCAGTGCTTCCATTATATTTATCATATCTAGGAGTTTCACAACCTATAAGAAATGGTATCATGTTTAGATTTATGTCGAATGGGTAAGGACAGATTTCCTGAAGTGAATACTTCTTAGCGGTTCCTCTTTGTATATCATAGATTTGCATTTGGAGAGTTTTTATTTTCTACGTGAGAGCTAAGAGAGGATTATCAACACAATTTTCCTCATATCATCATGAGTTCTTGTGTGATCATGATCTCTTCTTGTATCATCAAAATTCCTTTTTGTATCATCATGAGTTCTTCCTATGTCCTCATGAGTTCATGTATTATCAGGAATTCTCGTGTCATCCTTTTTGCGACTGAAAATTTCTTCATTTTGCTTATTGTCACCGCAAGTGTCACTTGATCCCCCCCTTTGTCTTAAATTGTTCACGTCAAAATCTTGGGGAAATTTAGCACCAAATTTTGCTAACACTAAGAAGTATTTTCCTTTTTCACCCTCCAATATTTTCTCCATGAATTTTTAAAATTTAGGATCTTGTTTGATTTCTTTGATGTGTTGATCAGTTATCTCTTCTTCTTGTATTTCATTTTTGTGTCATTTCCTCATGATCTTCATCCATTTCAAGTGTTTCTATTTCTATTTCTTTGATCTTTCGTCTCTGAGCCTTGGTTAAAACAGGCATACACATGTTCTGAATGTTTTGCGAGGTTTCAATCTTCTATAATGTGTCCTAATAAGTGATCAATTGTTGAAGGAAATATGATAGATTGATAAGACATGAAATGGGCATTCAAGTATTTGCCAGTTTGCAAGTTTTTCGATCTTAGTTTGGAGTGCAAATTTTGGTGATTTTTTATATGACCAGGTTCAATAGGAACGATATATCCTATGATAGAAAATGAAGTTAATCTGATCAAGCGTTGTAGTTTCGTGATAAAGGATGATAGATCTTGATGAGAAACTATGTTTGAACATTCAGTTTATCAAAGAAAATGTGATGATGCACTTTGAGATGTTAGATCTTGAACTTGTTGGAGATGAATATTTGAGAACCTTAGTCTGTCTAGCTTTGAATCTATTTTGATAGAAGATAACTTGACTGAATGACCCGAGAAGATGACCTAGTCTCTATGTTTGACTGTCTGAGAAATGGGTTGTTTTTGTTTTCTGATTTTAGTACAGTTTACTAGAAACGCTAACAAAATGACCAAATGCGCTGCTATAATAACCAGGAACACCACCAAATTGACTAGAAACGCCGAGTAACAGACCATAAACGCTGCTATACTGACCATAAACATTGCTAAACTGACCAAGAACGTTGAGAAACAGACCAGAAACACTGCTATACTGACTAGAAACGTTGACAAACTGATCAAGAATGTTGAGGAACATGCCAGAAATACTGCTATACTTACTATAAACGCTAACAAACAGACCAAAAATGCTGAGGAACATACCATAAATGCTACTATACTTACCATAAATGCTAATAAACAGACCAAAAATGCCGAGGGACAGACCAAAAATGCTATTTTGCAATGCAGTGACTCTAAAGTTCAAAACAATAATGTTTAGACTCAGCAAATTTGGTGTTTGAACTTAGGAGATTGTTATTTTGACCCAACCTTTTGATTTTTAGACTCAGATAACTGATATTTAGACCTAGAAAGTGCAAACTAGGAGATCTAGTGTTGAAACATGAACAATTTGACATTCAACCCAAAAGAGTTGTTGCTTAGACCAAGAGAGCTGACATTTAGACCAAGAGAGCTGACGATTAGACCAGAAGAGCTACTGTTTAGACCAAGAACTTTGTTGTTTAGACTAGGAACCCTATTGTTTAGAATAAGAGAGTTGTTGTTTGGACTAGAAACTCTGCTATTTAGACTAGAATCTCTATTGTTTAGACCAGAAACTCTTCTTTTGAGACCAAGAGAGTTGTTGTTTTGACTAGAAACTCTGTTGTTTAGACCAAAAACTCTGTTGTTTAAAATAATGATGTTGGAACTTCGACAATGGTTGTTTTGACTCCAAGAGTTGATGCGTAGACTGAGAAAATTGATGTTTATACCTAGCAAGCTCAACCTTGGAGAGTTAATGTTGAAATATGAGAAATTTAACATTCATACCAACAGAGCTGGCATTTGGACCGTGAGAGCTATTGTTTGGAATGTGAGAGCTATTGTTTGGACTAAAAGAGAGATAGTTTGGGCCGAAAGAGCATCTATTTGGACCAAAAGAGCGACTGGAGCGACTGTTTGGACTAAAAGAGCGATTGTTTGGACCGAAAGAGCTACTGTTTGGACCGAAAGAGCTAATCCGCTATGAAACTTGTAAATTTGACAATTTGAAGTTTGAGTTTGCAATTTTTGTTGTATTTCAATGGATCATATCTTGACTTGACATACAAACATAGAATTCATTTTGTAATTTTTTTCCCAAAGGAAACATAAAGTGTATGTTCAAGAAGCTTTAAAGAAAGCCCAAGTTTTCACGGGTTTTGAACAATTGAAAATACATTATTCAATTTATCCTAAGGAGATTGGCTTCATTATTAGTTCTTAGCGCACACTTGGTACCCTGTCAGCTCACACATCCTTGTCACCCCCTAAAGGGCACCCATGTTTTTGTCTTTGCGAGAGCTAGTGGAGTCCCATTATGAGCCTAGCAATAAGGTCTCAAAAGGGGAGTTCGCACATACGCTCAAGAGGGACATATGGTGAGTGTCTTAAGGAGAGATTCTTCCCCCTCCATGCACTAAGAATTTAATAATATTCGGAGGTAAACTGGGTAGCTTCTAATTTTAATTGGAACTAGTATGGGATCTATTCAGCACGTCGAGGTATAAACTCAATTAAGAGGTCTCCCAACCTTGAAAAGCAAGGTTTGATATACCCGAAGGTATGGAGGAGAGATATTCCTGAGCACTGTTGTTGACTTAATTTTCATCAAATCACGTTTATTTTATAGTGGGTTGGAGTATTTGGTGTTAGCCATTCCCACTTGGGTCATTCCCCTCTCACCAGTCTTAATCGCTTTGGCCTTATAGGCTCCTCAAGAGGGCAGGCCCGCTAATGATATGCACTATTGAAAAGAAAAGATGAGTCTAGCTTTCTGATCACCTAAGAAAGGTGAGAGCATACTTGCCTATCATCAAAAACACATAAGACATGTCTGTTCATTTGCATTGTAATTAGTCTATGTGCCTAATTTATCAAAAATAAGTGCAAAAATCATGCGGCTGCAAACAAAGTTAGTAGTTTATATTGCATTCTTTGACGGCGAAATGGTTTTTGACTCTGGTCTTTCACAGCGAAATAAGTACTTGCAAAACCAACAAACTGCAACTTATGTTCGGAAAAATGACAGTCCAGAAGCATAAATAAGAAATGCAGAATACAAAATTAGAAAAATTCATGAAAATTTGAAAACGCTATCAAATTGACCAAGAATGCTATCAAATTGACCAAGAATGCTATCAAATGGGCCAATAACGCTATCTAATTAACCAAAAACGTTATTCTAAACACCAAGAATGTTGCTGAATTGATCAAAAACACTGCTAAATAGACCAAGAACGTTGCTAAACCGACTGAGAATGCTCTCAAATATACCAGAAATACTACAAGACATACCAGAAATGCTAACGTAAAGACTGAAAATGCTAAAGTGTGGAAAAACATAAAAACAAAGTTGAGAAATCTCCCATAAACACCATTTGAAGTGTCAGGACGCTATAATGGAGAGGGAGAATGCGAATCGAGAGTCCGAGAGAGCTAATTTGTGCACCGAAAGAGCTAATCAACTTGTCAATGAGATTTCATGCAAGAAAACTTGTTAAAGATCAAAGAGGCTAGGACCCATGGTGGGCGCCAATTAATATGATGCTAAAAAATATGGTTAAATTAAACAAGCATACACATAGATGAGACAATAAAAAATAAGTAGGAAGAAAATACAAGATCTAAATTAAAGATGCAAACCCATAGCCTCCTTTCAAGTGTCCCATCTTCCTCTATTCTTGAGGACCTTGAAGGTTGAAGAATTGTTGGCTCTCAGCGAAGCAATGACCTCTAAAGTGGCAACTCAAGAGTTGAGTAGCTACTTCATAATTGATTGTGTAAATTGGATGAAATGCATGATAATTGCTAAATGATTTAGCTAGATGATCTATTCAAGCTACATGATTGATAAAATGAAACTAGATTAATATGAAAATGAACTATGATTAATCTAATTAACAATTAATGCTATATGATATGATGTAAAATGCCTATAATAACAATGCAAAAACTAGGAATGCAAGGGATCCTTATTTCTCCCAAATGAGGGGTATTTATAGGAATTCCAAGGTCAAAGTTGAGGTAGCAGGAGGGTATATGCACGAAGTTGTGATACCAAAAAGGTGCCACACTTCAAAAAGAAAAAAGCGCATAAGGCGCACACACTATAGGGCGTGCACTCTATAGTGTGCACGCCTTATAAGGCGTGTGCCTTATGTGCATTATAAACAACAAAAAACCTTTGCTCCACATTTCTGCATTCCAAACACGCATTTTTGGCATTTTTGGGTGCTATTTTCTTGCGCTCGCCCTTTGTAAAAGCTTGAAATTGGGCATTAAGTTGTCCATCTCTCATCAAAATGCTGCCACGCCATCGAAGAGCTCGAAGAGGTATGTATTTTTATTATCTTATTGTCATTTTTTTTAATTAATTTGAAGATTAAACTAGGTTTATTGATTTAAATTTATTTTCATTATCAGAAAATGAGATTAGACAAGAAAATATTGAAAACACTCAATCACCTCCTCATGAAGACCATCTTGAAGAAGAAGCACATCAATCAGCTCCTCATGAAGACCATATTGAAGAAGAAGCACATCAAGAACCTCCTACAATCCCTAGACACCCCATAGGTGTTGGCAATATTGCATTATAACAGACAATGAAAGATTGTTGGCATTTCATAAGGATATTGAGAAGGTTGTTGATGATTATGGATATAACTGATTAAGGATGTTTACTGTCTTGATATTATTATTTTGTCATTGATGTCAAGAAATTGATTTTCTAATTTAGTATGATGTTGCCATATCTTGAGAAGTATGATTTGAAGATTATAAAGATGTCGGTAAAAGACACAGGAAAGAATATGATGAATAAGGTATTCAATAGGCAACTAGTACTGAGTCAGACAATGATGAGATCATGATGTTTTAGATTGTTTTAACATCATACATATGTTGTAAAATGTAAAGGTTAATACTATACTATGTTATCAAGCAAAGAACCTAGTCGGTAAACCCTAAAGAACCTAGTTGGTAAACCCTAAGGTTATCGCTATCGGTTAATGAAGGCGCAATGTCTACCGAGTGAAGTTTAGTATTCATCGAGTTGTTACCAAGTTGTAACCGAGCTATAACAGAATGCATTAAATGGTTACATGCGATATTTAATGAAGGAAGCTGATGAGTTGGAACTGATTAAATGATTGGTGAGCCGTGGATGAAGTTTGTTAACGAATCTAAGGCAATGGAAAGTCGGCATGAAGATCTATAGCTCAGATTGAACTGCAATACCTTGGCACAAGTTCCAAGAAATATATGCAAGTTCCAAGGCAGGGTAAAATGTTTTCAGATCAAAAGATGCATTGAACCTGGACAAGATCAAAGATCTGATGGCTATGATTGATCATGGGAAATGTGATCAAGGAGATTAAGCAGCTACCTAATTGTTTATAAAGAGGAAACTGTTGATAAACAATGTATGCGGGCAAGTGTATGCACAGGGATGCTACATAGTGATTACCGAGCACAGAAACTTGAAGACTTGTTTGAATAACAAAGTATAGAAGCCCAACAGATAGACAAGATTAGTTCTATGTCTAGATTGTATTGAACAAATAGGAATCTACTTTAGAATTTTAGACATGAAGTTGTAGATAGATTTTATTACTGTTATTTTGTGAAAGTGACAGAAAATCTCTTAACCGAGTGGACTTAACAGTCTTATTTGTAAAACCCTCTAGCAAGGTGACATTCTGATTGAGTGTTTGAAATCTTTTAACAAGGTCACTTCTAACAAGGTGAAGATCCTAACAGATCTGAGGGAAATCCCTTAACCGAGTCACATCTAGCAATGTGTTTGTAATCTTTAACAGGATTTGCTTTTAACCGAGCATACTCTAGAAGAGTATATTTCTTAGTGGGTCTGAAATCCCACAGTAGTTTTTTCCTATTTGGGTTTCCACGTTAAATCTAGTGTTATGAGGTTTATGATGTTTATATGCTTTTGAGTTTGCATGTTTAACAGTTTTGGTTATATTACTGAAATATATGTTACCGAGGTTGAATCTGATGTTTTTATGGATGATTAAGTTTGTATGATTCACCCCTCCCCCTCTCATCTTGTTGGCTATTGGATCTGTACTTATATTAAGTATCAGAACTATCAATAGGTACACAAGAAAACCTATTAGGTCAAATAGAAAATAGAACCTATTAGGTCAAATAGAAAATAGCCAAAAAGAGCTTGAAGGTTTAATCACAAGGCTAAAAGATCCCACTGGAACAAGCTCCCATAGGACAAACCTTGCCAATTATTTGCAATCTATTGTATCTCACATACAATCTATGAGTGGGCAAATAAATTTTTGGTCCCATAAGAAGGAAGAACAAAAGCTATTTTATGCTGACAAATTATCATATGCGGCAGTGAAGAAAAAGAAAATTAATGAATTTGACTTGTGTGCTCTTTTTACGGACCCCCGAACGAATCAACCTTTACACCCTAGATGTAGGAGATTCCCTATTCATTGGTGTCATCATGAAGGGATTAAGAACAATTTTTGGGATAGGTGGTGGATGGTATTTGATCAGCCCCCATGCAATAATCATGAGGTACCCCAATACTTTACTGTGAGTTTGTCCTTAATGAGATCCCAAACTATTTTGATTTTCTAGATTTCCAAGGTAGAGGTGGAGGTTCCTCGCATTAGAGAGAGGGTGCACAACGTGATCCAAATCTCCCACCAAGACCCTTGGTCAGACCTATGGTGGAGCATGTTATTATTCCTTCCATTGTGAAGGAGAGTATTGAGGTCGAAACTCTAGACTCGATTAGCTCACTCACTTAGAACCTTATACAGTATGCTAGTCCTCTAGTAGAGGGTGATGCGAGTGATGATGTTGATTCTTCTAGGCATCGAGTTCCAACTCATTTTTGTTGATCTTGTGGTTCTCTTTGCACTTATGATCCTAATAGTTCTGAGAATGCACGTGCATGAGCGGAGTTTGCTACAGAGAACATTGTCATGACAAAATCCTTGATGAATGAAACATTTGGCATTGATACCCAGGTGAATTTCATTACAAGTTCAATTCATTCTTTTTATTAAATCTTATATGTAAATTTGAGAATATATCTAAATTAGTAAATTATTATGATAAAAAATCAGGGTCAAAGTGTTCACAATACTAGCAACATTCCTGCAGCACCCTTTTTCACTACTTCGTCGACTCCATAGGTATACAACGAGTGAAAAAATATAATTATTATATGTAGATAGTTGAACCTTAAGTGAATGATTTTCTAATTACTCATTTTGGATGTCAAATAGTTTGATGCTAGAGCTTCAACATCAACACCTTGTAGTGTATTTCATCGACAATCTTTCACCCAGGTAAACAATTTATCTTTAATGTTGTTATTAAATAATATAGATAGTTTTGGCAATTAATCAATATACTTTGTTTAATTTTCAGATGTTGAATTCAGAGACTCCTCCTTCTGTCTGCGCGTCAATGGAGCGCGGTGTTGCTGCAGCAGTAGCAAGTTCAACTGCTTTAACAGAAGTATGAGACATATTTGTAAATTTAGTAAATTTAGCATTACATTTGTTATCTTAATAATATGTTATTGAAAAATTTAACGACACTTGTATTTAGTTTAATTTATATTGTGATGCTTACAGGAGGGGCTTGTCACTCCAGATCATGAACATGAACCTGTTGTGGATGAACATCATGATTATTTGTATGCGGTAACTGACTATTCTATTATATGTCATTCTAAAATTTAATTTTTGTATATTCTAACATCATTATTTTCATTGTGTCGGGTGGAGTTACAAAAAATTCTGGAGAGGAGGTCAAGCGGACGTACTCGAAAGACACCTACATCATATACATCTCCATCCCCTCGACAGGCAAAGATATCTCATGATCTGTTTCCTTCCCCTAGAGGGAAATGAATAGAATAGGGTCCTATGTTGTATGCCTATATGGCAATTTTGAACATATGTTTTGTATTACGAATATGTGACATTCTATCGCCATATGGCTTTTGGCAAGCCCCTATTTGACTTTATTGGATATCATGTTGTATGCCTTTATAGCAATTTTGAACATATGTTTTGTTTTATGAATATGTGAAATTCTAAGTCCATATGGCTTTTGGCAAGCCTATTTGTTTGTATTGGATATATTTGATAGTTTTAACGGTATACAATGTTGCATGGATTTGTAGCTTTTTGGTTAATGCAAATCATTTATCATGGTTATCCATAATTGCAGTACAAATGATTAGATGAATAATTGAACTCATTTGACGCTTTTTGTCGCGACCGAGAAAGAGTCGCCACGAGCAACTAGATCCGAGTCTACCAAAACCAAGACAGGATTTTTCAGAGTGCCATAACACGACCCCGTAGGATCAGACGGATCGTTCCTATGATTAACGGGCACAAAGAAACGCGATGCCAAATATTGACAACTTTGAGCAATTTGAGCACTTGGGCGATTTGGCTGCTAGGGTGTGGCCCACAACGATCGGGCGAGTTGGAAAGCAAAAAGAAGGCATTCTAAACGTAAACCCGGCCACCCCGATGTGTACAAGCTGACGGTTCGCTGCTGCAACGAGCGGATTGAAAGATGGGGCATTGTGCAACTTTTCATTGAACTCATCTGACGCTTTTTGTCGCGATCGAGAAAGAGTCGCCATGAGCAACTGGATCCAAGTCTACCCAAACCGAGAGAGGCTTTTTTAGAGTGTCATAACATGACCCCGTAGGATCAGACGGATCGTTCTTATGATTAACAGGCACGAAGAAACGCGATGCCGAATATTGACAACTTTGAGCAATTTGAGCACTTGGGCGATTTGGCTACTAGGGTGTGGCCCGCAACGATCGTGCGAGTTGGAGAGCAAAAAGAAGGCATTCCAAGCATAAACCCGGCCACCCCAATGCATACAACCTAACGGTTCAGTGCTACGACGAGCAAATTGAAAGATGGGGCATTGTGCAACTTTTCATTGAACTCATCTGACGCTTTTTATCATGACCGAGAAAGAGTCACCACGAGCAATTGGATCCGATTCTACCCAAACCGAGAGAGGTTTCTTTAGAGTGCCATAACACGACCCCGTAGGATCAAACACATCGTTCTTATGATTAACGAGAACGAAGAAACGCGATGCCGAATATTGACAACTTTGAGCAATTTGAGCACATGGGCGATTTGGCTGCTAGGGTGTGGCCCGCAACGATGGGATGAGTTGGAGAGAAAAAAGAAGGCATTCCAAGCATAAACCTGGCCACCCCGACGCGTACGAGCTGACGGTTCGGTGCCGCGACGAGCGGATTGAAAGATGGGGCATTGTGCAACTTTTCATTGAACTCATCTGATGCTTTTTGTTGCGACCGAGAAAGAGTCGCCACGAGCAACTGGATCCGAGTCTACCCAAACCAAGAGAGGCTTTTTTAGAGTGCCATAATAAAACACCATAGGATCAGACGGATCGCTCTTATGATTAATAGGCACAGAGAAACGCGATGCCGAATATTGACAACTTTGAGCAATTTGAGCACTTGGGCGATTTCGCTGCTAGGGTGTGGCCTGCAACGATCGGGCGAGTTGGAGAGCAAAAAGAAGGCATTCCAAGCGTAAAACCGGCCACCCCAATGCGTACGAGCTGACGGTTCGATGCCACGACGAGCGGATTGAAAGATAGGGCATTGTGCAACTTTTCATTAAACTCATCTGACACTTTTTGTCGCGACCGAGAAAGAGTCGCCACGAGCAACTGGATCCGAGTCTATCCAAACTGAGAGAGGCTTTTTTAGAGTGCCATAACACGAACCTGTAGGATCAGACAGATCGTTCTTATGATTAACGGGCACAGAGAAACGCGATACCGAATATTGACAACTTTGAGCAATTTAAGCACTTGGGCGATTTGGCTGCTAGGGTGTGTCCCGCAACGATCGGGCGAGTTGGAGAGCAAAAAGAAGGCATTCCAAGCGTTAACCTGGCCACCCCGACACGTAGGAGCTGACGGTTCGGTGCCGCGACGAGTGGATCGAAAGATGGGGCATTGTGCAACTTTTCATTGAACTCATCTGACGCTTTTTGTCGCGACCGAGAAAGAGTCACCACGAGCAATTGGATCCAAGTCTACCCAAATTGAGAGAGGCTTTTTTAGAGTGCCATAACACGACCCCATAGGATCAAACGGATCGTTCTTTTGATTAACGGGCACGGAGAAACGCGATGCCGAATATTGACAACTTTGAGCAATTTGAGCACTTGGGCGATTTGGCTGCTAGGGTGTGGCCCACAACGATCGGGCAAGTTCCAGAGCAAAAAGAAGCCATTCCAAGCGTAAACCCGGCCACCCCGACTAGTGCGAGCTGACGGTTCGGTGTCGTGACGAGCGGATTGAAAGATGGAGCATTGTGCAACTTTGCATTGAACTCATCTGACGCTTTTTGTTGCGACCGAGAAAGAGTCGCCACGAGAAACTAGATCTGAGTCTACCCAAACCGAGAGATTATTTTTTAGAGTGCCATAACATGATCTCGTAGGATCAGACGGATCGTTCTTATGATTAACGAGCATGGAGAAACGTGATGCCGAATATTGACAACTTTGAGCAATTTGAGCACTTGGGCGATTTGGCTGCTAGGGTGTGGCCCGCAACGATCGGGCAAGTTGGAGAGCAAAAGGATGGCATTCCAAGCATAAACCCGGCCACCCCGATGCATACGAGCTGACGGTTCGGTGCCGCGATGAGCGATTTGAAAGATGGGGCATTGTGCAACTTTTCATTGAACTCATCTGACGCTTTTTGTCACGACCGAGAAAGAGTTGCCACGAGCAACTGGATTCGAGTCTACCCAAAGCGAGAGAGGCTTTTTTAGAGTGGCATAACAAGACCCCGTAGCATCAGACAGATTGTTCTTATGATTAACGGGCACAGAGAAACGCGATGCCGAATATTGACAACTTTGAGCAATTTGAGCACTTAGGCGATCTGGCTGCTAAGGTGTGGACCGCAACAATCGGGCGATTTGGAGAGCAAAAAGAAGGCATTCCAACCATTAACCCGGCCACCCCGATGCGTATGAGCTGACAGTTTGGTGCTGCGACAAGCGGATTGAAATATGGGGCATTGTGCAACTTTTCATTGAACTCATCTGATGCTTTTTGTCACAATCGAGAAAGAGTCGCTATGAGCAACTGGATCCGAGTCTAAAAAAACCGAGAGAGGCTTTTTTAGAGTGCCATAACATAACACCGTAGGATAAGACGGATCATTCTTATGATTAACGGGCACAGAGAAACGCGATGCTGAATATTGACAACTTTGAGCAATTTGAGCACTTGGGCGATTTGTCTGCTAGGGTGTGGCTCGCAATGATCAGACGAGTTGGAGAGAAAAAAGAAGGCATTCCAAGCATAAACCCGCCCACCCCAACGCGTAGGAGCTGATAGTTTGGTGCCGCGATGAGCGGATTGAAAGATGGGGCATTGTGCAACTTTTCATTGAACTCATTTGACGCTTTTTGTCACGACCGAGAAAGAGTCGCCATGAGCAACTGGATCCGAGTCTACCCAAACCGAGAGAGGCTTTTTTAGAGTGCCATAACACGACCCCATAGGATTAGACATATCATTCTTATGATTAACGGGCATGGAGAAACGCGATGCCGAGTATTGACAACTTTGAGCAATTTAAGCACTTGGGCGATTTGGCTGCTAAGGTGTGGCCCACAATGATCGGGCGAGTTGGAGAGCAAAAAGAAGGCATTCCAAGTGTAAAGCCGGCCACCTTGATGTGTACGAGCTGACGGTTCAGTGCCGCATTGAGTGGATTGAAAGATGGGGCATTGTGCACCTTTTCATTGAACTCATCTGACGCTTTTTGTTGCGACCGAGAAAGAGTCGCCACGAGCAACTGGATCCGAGTCTACCCAAACCGAGAGAGGCTTTTTTAGAGTGCCGTAACACGACCCCTTAGGATCAAACAGATCATTCTTATGATTAATGGGCATGGAGAAACGCGATGCCGAGTATTGACAACTTTGAGCAATTTGAGCACTTGGGCGATTTGGCTGCTAGGGTGTGGCCCGCAACGATCGGGCGAGTTTGAGAGAAAAAAGAAGGCATTCCAAGCGTAAACCCGGCCACCCTGACGCATACGAACTGACGGTTCAGTGTCGCGACGAGCAGATTGAAAGATGGGGCATTGTGCAACTTTTCATTGAACTCATCTGACGCTTTTTGTCGTGACCGAGAAAGAGTCACCACAAGCAACTGGATCCGAGTCTACCCAAACCGAGAGAGACTTTTTTAGAGTGCCATAACACAACCCCGTAGGATCAGACAGATCATTCTTATGATTAACGAGCATGGAGAAACGCGATGCTGAATATTCACAACTTTGATCAATTTGAGCACTGGGGCGATTTGGTTGCTAGGGTGTGGCCCGCAACGATCGGGCAAGTTGGAGACCAAAAAGATTGCATTCCAAGTGTAAACTCGGCCACCCTGACGCATACGAGCTAACGGTTCGGTGTCGTGACGAGGGGATTGAAAGATGGGGCATTGTGCAACTTTTCATTGAACTCATCTGACACTTTTTCTCGCGACCGAGAAAGAGTCGTCATGAGCAACTAGATCCGAGTTTACCCAAATCGAGAGAGGCTTTATAAGAGTGCCATAACACGACCCCGTAGGATCAGACGAATCGTTCTTAAGATTAACGAGCACGGACAAACGCGATGCCGAATATTGACAACTTTGAGCAATTTGAGCACTTAGGCGATTTGGCTGCTAGGGTGTGGCCCGCACCGATCGGGCGAGTTGGAGAGAAAAAAGAAGACATTCCAAGCGTAAACCCGGCCACCCCGATCCGTACGAGTTGACGGTTGGGTGCCGCAACGAGCAGATTGAAAGATGGGGCATTGTGCAACTTTTCATTGAACTCATCTGAGGCTTTTTGTCACGACCGAGAAAGAGTCACCACGAGCAACTGGATCTGAGTCTACCCAAACCGAGAGAGGCTTTTTTAGAGTGCCATAACACAACCTCGTAGGATTAGACGGATTGTTCTCATGATTAACGGGCACAGAGAAACGTGATGCCGAATATTGACAACTTTGAGCAATTTGAGCACTTGGGCGATTTGGCTGCTAGGGTGTGGCCCACAACGATCGAGCGAGTTGGAGAGAAAAAAGAAGGCATTCCAAGCGTAAACCCAGCCACCCCGACACGTACGAGCTGATGGTTCGGTGCCATGACGAGCGGATTGAAAGATGGGGCATTGTGCAACTTTTCATTGAACTCATCTAACGCTTTTTGTCGCGACCGAGAAAGAGTCGCCACGAGCAACTGGATCGGAGTCTACCCAAACCGAGAGAGGCTTTTTTAGAGTGCCATAACAGGACCCCGTACGATCAGACAGATCATTCTTATGATTAACAGGCACGGAGAAACGCGATGCCGAATATTGACAACTTTGAGGAATTTGAGCACTTGGGCGATTTGGCTGCTAAGATGTGGCGCGCAACTATCGGGCGAGTTGGAGAGCAAAAAGAAGGCATTCCAAGCGTAAACCAGGCCCACCCCGACGCGTACGAGCTGACGGTTTGGTGCCACGATGAGCGGATTGAAAGATGGGGCATTGTGCAACTTTTCATTGAACTCATCCGATGCTTTTTGTTGTGACCGAGAAAGAGTCACCACGAGCAATTGGATCTGAGTCTACCCAAACCGAGAGAGGCTTTTTTAGAGTGCCATAACACGACCCCATAGGATCAAACAGATCGTTCTTCTGATTAATAGGCATGGAGAAATGCGATGCCAAATATTGACAACTTTGACCAATTTGAGCACTTGGGCGATTTGGCAGGAAGGGTGTCGCCCGCAACGATCAGGCGAGTTGGAGAGCAAAAAGATGGCATTTCAAGCGTAAACCCGGCCACCCCGATGCGTACGAGTTGATAGTTCGCTACCGCGACGAGCGGATTGAAAGATGGAGCATTGTGCAACTTTTCATTGAACTCATCTAACGCTTTTTGTCGCGACCGAGAAAGAGTCGCCATGAGCAACTAGATCCGAGTCTACCCAAACCGAGAGAGGCTTATTTAGAGTGCCATAACACGACCTCGTAGGATTAGACGGATTGTTCTTATGATTAACGAGCATGGAGAAACGCGATGCCGAATATTGACAACTTTGAGCAATTTGAGCACTTGGGCGATTTGGCTGCTAGGGTGTGGCCCGCAACGATTGAGCGAGTTGGAGAGCAAAAAGAAGGCATTCGAAGTGTAAACTCGGCCACCCCGATGCGTACGAGTTGATAGTTCGGTGCCACGACGAGCGGATTGAAAGATGGGGCATTGTGCAACTTTTCATTGAACTCATCTGACGCTTTTTGTTGTGACTGAGAAAGAGTCACCAAGAGCAATTGGATCTGAGTCTACCCAAACCGAGAGAGGCTTTTTTAGAGTGCCATAACACGACCCCATAGGATCAAACTGATCGTTCTTCTGATTAATAGGCATTTAGAAATGCGATGCCAAATATTGACAACTTTGACCAATTTGAGCACTTGGGCGATTTGGCAGGAAGGGTGTCGCCCGCACTGATCAGGCGAGTTGGAGAGCAAAAAGATGGCATTTCAAGCGTAAACCCGGCCACCCCGATGCGTACGAGTTGACAGTTCGCTACCGCGACGAGCGGATTGAAAGATGGAGCATTGTGCAACTTTTCATTGAACTCATCTAACGCTTTTTGTCGCGACCGAGAAAGAGTCGCCATGAGCAACTAGATCCGAGTCTACCCAAACCGAGAGAGGCTTTTTTAGAGTGCCATAACACGACCTCGTAGGATCAGACGGATCGTTCTTATGATTAACAGGCATGGAGAAACGCGATGCCGAATATTGACAACTTTGAGCAATTTGAGCACTTGGGCGATTTGGCTGCTAGGGTGTGGCCCGCAACGATTGAGCGAGTTGGAGAGCAAAAAGAAGGCATTCAAAGTGTAAACTCGGCCACCCCGATGCGTACGAGCTGATAGTTCGGTGCCACGACGAGTGGATTGAAAGATGGGGCATTGTGCAACTTTTCATTGAACTTATCTAATGCTTTTTGTCGCGACCGAGAAAGAGTCACCATGAGCAACTGGATCCGAGTCTACCCAAACCGAGAGAGGCTTTTTTAGAATGCCATAACACGACCCCGTAGGATCAGACGGATCATTCTTATGATTAACGGGCATGAAGAAACGCGATGCCGAATATTGACAACTTTGAGCAATTTGAGCACTTGGGCGATTTGGTTGCTAGGGTGTGGCCCGCAACGATCGGGTCAGTTGGAGAGAAAAAAGAATGCATTCCAAGCGTAAACCTAGCCACCCTGACATGTACGAGCTGACGGTTCGGTGCCGCGACAAGCGGATTGAAAGATGGGGCATTGTGCAACTTTTCATTGAACTCATCTGACGCTTTTTGTTGCGATCGAGAAAGAGTCGCCACGAGCAACTGGATCCGAGTCTAGCCAAACTGAGAGAGGCTTTTTAAGAGTTCCATAACACGACCCTGTAGGATCAGACGGATCATTCTTATGAGTAACAGACATGGAGAAACGCGATGCCGAATATTGAAAACTTTGAGCAATTTGAGCACTTGGACTATTTGGCTGCTAGGGTGTGGCCTGCAACGATCGGGCGAGTTGGAGAGCAAAAAGAAGCCAGTCCAAGCGTAAACCCGGTCACCCCGAGGCATACGAGCTGACGGTTCGGTGCCACGACGAGCGGATTGAAAGATGGGGCATTGTGCAACTTTTCATTGAACTCATATGACTCTTTTTGTCGCGACCGAGAAAGAGTCGCCACGAGCAACTGGATCCGATTCTACCCAAACCAAGAGAAGAATTTTTAGAGTGCCATAATACGACCCTGTAGGATCAGACGAATCATTCTTATGATTAACGGGCACGAAGAAACGCGATGCTGGATATTGAAAACTTTGAGCAATTTGAGCACTTGGACGATTTGGCTGCTAGGGTGTGGCCCGCAACAATCGGGCGAGTTGGAGAGCAAAAAAATGGCATTCCAAGCGTAAACCCGGCCACCCTGATGCATACAAGCTAACGGTTCAGTGCCGCGACAAGCGGATTTAAAGATGGGGCATTGTGCAACTTTTCATTGTACTCATGTGACACTTTTTGTTGTGACCGAGAAAGAGTCACCACGAGCAATTGGATCCGAGTCTACCCAAACCGAGAGAGGCTTTTTTAGAGTGCCATAAAACAACCCCGTAGGATCAAACGGATCATTCTTATGATTAATGGGCATGGAAAAATGCAATGCTGAATATTGACAACTTTGAGCAATTTGAGCACTCGGGCAATTTTGCTGCTAGGGTGTGGCCTGCAACGATCAGGTGAGTTGGAAAGCAAAAAGAAGGCATTCAAAGCATAAACCCAACCACCCCGACGTGTACGAGCTGACGATTCGGTGCTGCAACGAGCGTATTGAAAGATGGAGCATAGTGCAACTTTTCATTGAACTCATCTGACGCTTTTTGTCACGACCGAGAAAGAATCGCCACGAGCAACTAGATCCGAGTCTACCCAAACCGAGAAAGGCTTTTTTAGAGTGCCATAACACGACCCCGTAGGATTAGACGGATCGTTCTTATGATTAACGGGCACAAAGAAACGCGATACCGAATATTGACAACTTTGAGCAATTTGAGCACTTGGGTGATTTGGCTACTAGGATGTGGCCCGCAACGATCGGGTGAGTTGGAGAGCAAAAAGAAGGCATTCCAAGCGTAAACCCACCCACCCCGACGCGTACGAGCTAACGGTTCGGTGCCACGACGAGCGGATTGAAAGATGGGGCATTCTGCAACTTTTCATTGAACTCATCTGATGCTTTTTGTCATGACCGAGAAAGAGTCGCCACGAGCAACTGGATGCGAGTCCACGCAAACCAAGAGAGGCATTTTTAGAGTGCCATAATACGACCCCCTAGGATCAGACGAATCGTTCTTATGATTAACGGGCATGGAGAAACGCGATGCCGAATATTGACAACTTTGAGCAATTTGAGCACTTGGGCGATTTGGCTGCTGGGGTGTGGCCCACAACAATCGAGTGAGTTAGAGAGAAAAATGAAGGCATTCCAAATGTAAACTCGGCCACCCCGATGCGTATGAGCTGACAGTTCGATGCCGCAACGAGCAGATTGAAAGATGGGGCATTGTGCAACTTTTCATTGAACTTATCTAATGCTTTTTGTTGTGACTGAGAAAGAGTCGCCATGAGCAACTGGATCCGAGTCTACCCAAACCGAGAGAAACTTTTTTAGAGTGCCATAAAATGACCGCGCAAGATCAGACGGATCATTGTTATGATTAACGGGCATGAAGAAACGCGATACTGAATATTGACAACTTTGAGCAATTTGAGCACTTGGGCGATTTGGCTGCTAGGGTGTGGCCCGCAATGATTGGGGGAGTTGGAGAGGAAAAAGAAGGCATTCCAATCGTAAACCCAGCCACCCCGACGCGTACGAGATGACAATTCGGAGCCGCGACGAGCGGATTGAAAGATGGGGCATTGTGCAACTTTTCATTGAACTCATCTGATGTTTTTTCTCGAGACCGAGAAAGAGTTGCCACGAGCAACTGGATCCGAGTCTACCCAAACCGAGAGAGGCTTTTTTAGAGTGCCATAACACGACCCCGTAGGATCAGACAGATCATTCTTATGATTAACGGGCACGGAGAAACTCAATGCTGAGTATTGAAAACTTTGAGCAATTTTAACACTTGGGCGATTTGGCTGCTAGGGTGTGGCCCGCAATGATCAGGCAAGTTGGAGAGAAAAAAGAAGCCATTCCAAGGGTAAACCCGACCACCTCGACGCGTACGAACTGACGGTTCGGTGCCGCGATGAGCGGATTGAAAGATGGAGCATTGTGTAACTTTTCATTGAACTCATCTGACGCTTTTTGTCGCGACCAAGAAAGAGTCGCCACAAGCAACTAGATCCGAGTCTACTCAAATCGAGAGAGGCTTTTTTAGAGTGCCATAACACGACCCCGTAGGATGAAATGAATTGTTCTTATGACTAACGGGCACGGAGAAACGCGATGCTGAATATTGACAAATTTGAGTAATTTGAGCACTTGGGCGATTTGGTTGCTAGGGTGTGGCCCGCAACGATCGGGCGAGTTGGAGATGGAGAGCAAAAAAAGCCATTCCAAGCGTAAACCGGGCCACCCCAACACATACGAGCTAACGGTTCGGTGCCGCGACGAGTGGATTGAAAGATGGGGCATTGTGGAACTTTTCATTGAACTCATCTCATGCTTTTTGTCGCGACCGAGAAAGAGTCGCCACGAGCAACTGGATCCGAGTCTATCCAAACCGAGAGAGGATTTTTTAGAGAGCCATAACACGACCCCGTAGGATCATACGGATCACTGTTATGATTAACGGGCATGGTGAAACGCGATGCCGAATATTGACAACTTTGAGCAATTTGAGCACTTGGGCGATTTGACTACTAGGGTGTGGCCCGCAACAATCGGGTGAGGTTGAGAGCAAAAAGAAGCCATTCCAAGTGTAAACCCGGCCACCCTGACACGTACAAGCTGGTTGTTCGGTGCCGCAACGAGCAGATTGAAAGATGGGGCATTGTGCAACTTTTCATTGAACTCATCGGACAGTTTTTGTCGCGACCGAGAAAGAGTTGCCACGAGCAACTGGATTCGAGTCTACCCAAACCGAGAGAGGCTTTTTTAGAATTCCATAACACGACCCCGTAGGATCAGACGGATCATTCTTATGATTAAAGGGCACAGAGAAACGCGATGCCGAATAATGACAACTTTGAGCAATTTGAGCACTTGGGCGATTTGCCTGCTAGGGTGTGGCCCGCAACGATCGAGCGAGTTGGAGAGCAAAAAGAAGCCATTCCAAGCATAAACCCAGCCACCCCGATGCGTACGAGCCGACGGTTCGGTGCCACGACAAGCGGATTGAAAGATGGGGCATTATGCAACTTTTCATTGAACTCATCTGACGCTTTTTGTCGCGACCGAGAAAGAGTCACCACGAGCAACTGGATCGGAGTCTACCCAAACCGAGAGAGGCTTTTTTAGAGTGCCATAACACAACCCTATAGGATCAGACGGATCGTTCTTATGATTAACGGGCACGGAGAAACGCGATGCTGAATATTGACAACTTTGAGCAATTTGAGCACTTGGACGATTTGGCTGCTCGGTTGTGGCCCGCAACGATCGGGCGAGTTGGAGAGCAAAAAGAAGGCATTCCAAAAGTAAACCTGGCCACCCGGATGCGTACGAGCTGACGGTTCGGTGCCGCGACAAGCAGATTGAAAGATGGGGCATTGTGTAACTTTTCATTGAACTCATTTGACGCTTTTTGTCGCGACCGAGAAAGAGTCGCCACGAGCAACTGGATCCGAGTCTACCAAAACCAAGACAGGCTTTTTCAGAGTGCCATAACACGACCCCGTAGGATCAGACGGATCGTTCCTATGATTAACGGACACGAAGAAACGCGATGCCGAATATTGACAACTTTGAGCAATTGGAGCACTTGGGCGATTTGGCTGCTAGGGTGTGGCCCGCAACGATCGGGCGAGTTGGAGAGCAAAAAGAAGGAATTCCAAGCATAAACTCGGCCACCCCGATGCGTATGAGCTAACGGTTCGGTGCCGCGACGAGCCGATTGAAAGATGGGGCATTGTGCAACTTTTCATTGAACTCATCTGATGCTTTTTGTTGCAACCGAGAAAGAGTCACCATGAGCAACTGGATTCGAGTCTACCCAAACCGAGAGAGGCTTTTTTAGAGTGCCATAACACGACCTCGTAGGATCAGATGGATCGTTCTTATGATTAACGGGCATGGAGAAACGCGATGCCGAATACTGACAACTTTGAGCAATTTGAGCACTTGTGCGATTTGGCTGCTAGGGTGTGGCTTGCAATGATCGGGCGAGTTGGAGAGCAAAAAGAAGGCATTCCAAGCATAAACCCGGCCACCCCGACACATACGAGCTGACGGTTCGGTGTCGCGACGAGCGGATTGAAAGCTGGTGCATTGTGCAACTTTTCATTAAACTCATCTGACGTTTTTTGTCACAACCGAGAAAGAGTCGCACGAGCAACTGGATCTGAGTCTACCCAAACTGAGAGAGGCTTTTTTAGAGTGCCATAACACGACCCGTAGGATCAGACAAATCGTTCTTATGATTAATGGGAACAACGAAACGCGATGCCGAATATTAACAACTTTGAGGAATTTGAGCACTTGGGCGATTTGGCTGCTAGGTTGTGGCCCGCAACGATCGAGCGAGTTGGAGAGCAAAAAGAAGGCATTCCAAGTGTAAACCCGACCACCCCAACATGTACGAGCTGATGGTTTGGTGCCGTGACGAGCGGATTGAAAGATGGGGCATTGTGCAACTTTTCATTGAACTCATCTGATGCTTTTTGTCGCAACCGAGAAAGACTCGCCACTAGCAATTGGATCCGAGTCTACCCAAACTGAGAGAGGCTTTTTTAGAGAGCCATAACATGACCCTGTAGGATCAGACAGATTGTTCTTATGCTTAACGGGCACGGAGAAACGCGATGCCGAATATTGACAACTTTGAGCAATTTGAGCACTTGGGCTTGGGCGATTTGGCTGCTAGGGTGTGGCCCGCAATGATCGGGCGAGTTGGAGAGAAAAAAGAAGCCATTCCAAGCGTAAACCCGGTCACCCCGACGCGTACGAGCTAACGGTTCGGTGTCGTGACGAGCGGATTGAAAGATGGGGCATTGTCCAACTTTTCATTGAACTCATCTAATGCTTTTTGTCGCGATCGAGAAAGAGTCGCCATGAGCAACTGGATCCGAGTGTACCCAACCAAGAGAGGCTTTTTTAGAGTGCCATAATACGACCCTTTAGGATCAGACGGATCGTTCTTATGATTAACGGGCACGAATAAACGCGATGCCGAATATTGACAACTTTGAGCAATTTGAGCACTTGGGCGATTTGGCTGCTAGGGTGTGGCCCGCAACGATCGGGCAAGTTGGAGAGCAAAAGTAAGGCATTCCAAGCTTAAACATGGCCACCCCGATGCGTATGAGCTAACGGTTCGGTGCCGCGACGAGGAGATTGAAAGATGAGTCATTGTGCAACTTTTCATTTTTCTCATCTGACGCTTTTTGTCGCAACCGAGAAAGAGTCGCCATGAGCAACTGGATCCGAGTCTACCCAAACTGAGAGAGGATTTTTTAGAGTGCCATAAAAAGACCTCGTAGGGTCAAACGGATCGTTCTTATGATTAACGGGCATGGAAAAATGCGATGCCAAATGTTGACAACTTTGAGCAATTTGAGCACTTGGGTGATTTCGCTGCTAAGGTGTGGCCCGCAATGATCGAGCTAGTTGGAGAGCAAAAAGAAAGCATTCCAAGCATAAACCTGCCCACCCCGACGCGTACAAGCAGACGGTTCAATGCTGCGACGAGTGGATTGAAAGATGGGGCATTGTTCAACTTTTCATTGAACTCATCTGACGCTTTTTGTCATGACCGAGAAAGAGTTGCCACAAACAACCGGATCCGAGTCTACCTAAACCGAGAGACGCTTTTTTAGAGTGCTATAACATGACCCCATAGGATCAAACGGATCGTTCTTTTGATTAACGGGCACGAAGAAAAGCGATGCCGAATATTGACAACTTTGAGCAATTTGAGCACTTGGGCGATTTGGCTGCTAGGGTGTGGCCCGCAACGATCGGGCGAGTTCGAGAGCAAAAAGAAGCCATTCCAAACGTAAACCCGGCCACCTCGACACGTACGAGCTGACGATTCGGTGCCACGACAAGCGGATTGAAAGATGGGGCATTGTGCAACTTTTCATTGAACTCATCTGACGCTTTTTGTCATGACCGAGAAAGAGTCACCACGAGCAACTGGATCCGAGTCTACCCAAACCGATAGAGGCTTTTTTAGAGTGCCATAACACGACCCCGTAGGATCAGACGGATCGTTCTTATGACTAACGGGCACGGAGAAACGCGATGCTGATTATTGACAACTTTGAGCAATTTGAGCACTTGAGTGATTTGGCTGCTAGGGTGTGGCCCGCAACGATCGGGCGAGTTGGATAGAAAAAAGAAGGCATTCTAAGCGTAAACCCGGCCACCCCGAAGCGTACGAGCTGACAGTTCGGTGCCGAGACGAGCGGATTGAAAGATGGGGCATTGTGCAACTTTTCATTGAACTCATCTGACGCTTTTTGTCGTGATCGAGAAAGAGTCGCCATGAGCAACTGGATCCGAGTCTACCCAAACCGAGAGAGTCTTTTTTAGAATGCCATAACATGACCTCGTAGCATTAGACAGATCATTCTTATGATTAACGGGCATGGAGAAACGTGATGCCGAATATTGAGAACTTTGAGCAATTTGAGCACTTAGGCGATTTGGCTGCTAGGCTGTGGCCCGCAATGATCGGGCGAGTTGGAGAGCAAAAAGAAGGCATTCCAAGCGTAAACCCGGCCACCCCGACATGTACGAGCTAACGGTTCGGTGTCGTGACAAGTGGATTGAAAGATGGGGCATTGTGCAACTTTTCATTGAACTCATGTGACGCTTTTTGTCGCGACCAAGAAAGATTCGCCACGAGCAACTAGATCCGAGTCTACCCAAACCGAGAGAGATTTTTTTAGAGTGCCATAACACGACCCGGTAGGATTAGACGGATCGTTCGTATGATTAACGGCACGGAGAAACGCGACGCCAAATATGGATAACTTTGAGCAATTTGACCACTTGGGCGATTTGGCTTCTAGGTTGTGGCCCGCAACAATCGGGCGAGTTGGAGAGAAAAGAGAAGCCATTCCAAGCATAAACCCAACCACCCCGATGCGTACGAGTTGGCAGTTCGGTGCCGGGACGAGCGGATTGAAAGATGGGGCATTGTGCAACTTTTCATTAAACTCATCTGATGCTTTTTGTCGCGACTGAGAAAGAGTCGCCACGAGCAACTTGATCCGTGTCTACCCAAACCGAGAGATTATTTTTTAGAGTGCCATAACATGATCTCGTAGGATAAGACGGATCGTTCTTATGATTAACGAGCATGGAGAAACGTGATGCCGAATATTGACAACTTTGAGCAATTTGAGCACTTGGGCGATTTGGCTGCTAGGGTGTGGCCTGCAACGATCAGGTGAGTTGGAGAGGAAAAAGAAGGCATTCCAAGTGTAAACCCGGCCACCCCGACACGTACGAGCTGACGGTTCAGTGTCGCGATGAGCGGATTGAAAGATGGGGCATTCTGCAACTTTTCATTGAACTCATCGGACAATTTTTGTCGCAACCGAGAAAGAGTCGCCACGAGCAACTAGATCCAAGTCTACCCAAACCGAGAGATCCTTTTTTAGAGTGCCATAACACGACCCTGTAGGATCAGACGGATCGTTCTTATGATTAACGGGCACGGAGAAATGCAATGCCGAATATTGACAACTTTGAGCAATTTGAGCACTTGGGCGATTTGACTGCAAGGGTGTGGCCCGCAACAATCTGGCGTGTTGGAGAGCAAAAAGAAGCCATTCCGAGTGTAAACTCAACCACCCCGACGGGTATGAGCTGATGGTTCGGTGCCGCGACGAGCAGATTGAAAGATGGGGCATTGTGCAACTTTTCATTCAACTCATCTGACGCTTTTTGTCGTGATTGAGAAAGAGTCGCCATGAGCAACTAGATCCGAGTCTACCCAAACCGAGAGAGGCTTTTTTAGAGTGACATAACACGACCCCGTAGGATAAGACGGATCGTTCTTATGATTAACAGGCATAGAGAAACGCGGTGCCGAATATTGACAACTTTGACCAATTTGAGCACTTGGACGATTTGCCTGCTAGGGTGTGGCCCGCAACGATCAGGCGAGTTGGATAGCAAAAACAAGCCATTCCAAGCATAAACTCGGCCACCCCGAAGCGTACGAGCCGACGGTTCGGTGCCGCGACGAGGGGATTCAAAGATAGGGCATTGTGCAACTTTTCATTGAACTCATCCGACGCTTTTTGTCGCGACCGAGAAAGAGTCGCCACGAGCAACCGGATCTGAGTCTACCAAAACCAAGACAGGCTTTTTCAGAGTGCCATAACAGGACCCCGTAGGATCAGACGGATTGTTCCTATGATTAACAGGCACGAAGAAACGCGATGCCGAATATTGACAACTTTGAGCAATTTGAGCACTTGGGCGATTTGGCTGCTAGGGTGTGGCCCGCAATGATCAGGCGAGTTGGAGAGCAAAAAGAAGGCATTCCAAGCATAAACTCGGCCACCCCGACGCGTATGAGCTGACGGTTCGGTGCCGCGACGAGCGGATTGAAAGATGGGGCATTGTGCAACTTTTCATTGAACTCATCTGATGCTTTTTGTTGCAACCGAGAAAGGGTCGCCACGAGCAACTGGATCCGAGTCTACCCAAACCGAGAGAGTCTTTTTTAGAGTGCCATAACACGACCTCGTAGGATCAGATGGATCGTTCTTATGATTAACGGGAATGGAGAAACGTGATGCCGCATACTGACAACTTTGAGCAATTTGAGCACTTATGCGATTTGGCTGCTAGGGTGTGGCCTGCAATGATCGGGCAAGTTGGAGAGCGAAAAGAAGGCATTCCAAGCATAAACCCGGCCACCCCGACACATACGAGCTAACGGTTCGGTGTCGCGACGAGCGGATTGAAAGCTGGTGCATTGTGCAACTTTTCATTAAACTCATCTGACGCTTTTTGTCACGACCGAGAAAGAGTCGCACGAGCAACTGGATCTGAGTCTACCCAAACTGAGAGAGGCTTTTTTAGAGTGCCATAACACGACCCCGTAGGATCAGACAGATCATTCTTACGATTAATGGGCGCAACGAAATGCGATGCCGAATATTAACAACTTTGAGCAATTTGAGCACTTGGGCGATTTGGCTGCTAGGTTGTGGCCCGTAACGATCAAGCGAGTTGGAGAGCAAAAAGAAGGTATTTCAAGCGTAAACCCGACTACCCCGACACGTACGAGCTGATGGTTTGGTGCCGTGACGAGCGGATTGAAAGATGGGGCATTGTGCAACTTTTCATTGAACTCATCTGATGGTTTTTGTCGCAACCGAGAAAGACTCGCCACTAGCAATTGGATCCGAGTCTACCCAAACTGAGAGAGGCTTTCTTAGAGAGCCATAACATGACCCTGTAGGATCAGACGGATCGTTCTTATGATTAACGGGCACGGAGAAACGCGATGCCGAATATTGACAACTTTGAGCAATTTGAGCACTTGGGCTTGGGCGATTTGGCTGCTAGGGTGTGGCCCGCAATGATCGGGCGAGTTGGAGAGAAAAAAGAAGCCATTCCAAGCGTAAACCCGGTCACCACGACGCGTACGAGCTGACGGTTCGGTGCCGTGACGAGCGGATTGAAAGATGGGGCATTGTGCAACTTTTCATTGAACTCATCTAACGCTTTTTGTCGCGATCGAGAAAGAGTCGCCATGAGCAACTGGATCCGAGTGTACCCAAACCAAGAGAGGCTTTTTTAGAGTGCCATAATACGACCCTTTAGGATCAGATGGATCGTTCTTATGATTAACGGGCACGAATAAACGCAATGCCGAATATTGACAACTTTGAGCAATTTGAGCACTTGGGCGATTTGGCTGCTAGGGTGTGGCCCGCAACGATCGGGCAAGTTGGAGAGCAAAAGTAAGGCATTCCAAGCTTAAACATGGCCACCCCGATGCGTATGAGCTAACGGTTCGGTGCCGCGACGAGGAGATTGAAAGATGAGTCATTGTGCAACTTTTCATTTTTCTCATCTGACGCTTTTTGTCGCGACCGAGAAAGAGTCGCCATGAGCAACTGGATCCGAGTCTACCCAAACCGAGAGAGGATTTTTTAGAGTGCCATAAAACGACCTCGTAGGGTCAAACGGATTGTTCTTATGATTAACGGGCATGGAAAAATGCGATGCCAAATATTGACAACTTTGAGCAATTTGAGCACTTGGGTGATTTCGCTGCTAGGGTGTGGCCCGCAACGATCGAGCTAGTTGGAGAGCAAAAAGAAGGCATTCCAAGCATAAACCTGCCCACCCCGATGCGTACAAGCAGACGGTTCAATGCTGCGACGAGTGGATTGAAAGATGGGGCATTGTTCAACTTTTCATTGAACTCATCTGACGCTTTTTGTCATGACCGAGAAAGAGTTGCCACAAACAACCGGATCCGAGTCTACCTAAACCGAGAGAGGCTTTTTTAGAGTGCCATAACATGACCCCATAGGATCAAACAGATCGTTCTTCTGATTAATGGGCACGAAGAAAAGCGATGCCAAATATTGACAACTTTGAGCAATTTGAGCACTTGGGCGATTTGGCTGCTAGGGTGTGGCCCGCAACGATTGGGCGAGTTCGAGAGAAAAAAGAAGCCATTCCAAGCGTAAACCTGGCCACCTCGACACGTACGAGCTAACGGTTCGGTGCCACGACAAGCGGATTGAAAGATGGGGCATTGTGCAACTTTTCATTGAACTCATCTGACGCTTTTTGTCGTGACCGAGAAAGAGTCACCATGAGCAACTGGATCCGAGTCTACCCAAACCGATAGAGGCTTTTTTAGAGTGCCATAACACGACCTCGTAGGATCAGACGGATCGTTCTTATGATTAATAGGCACGGAGAAACGCGATGCCGATTATTGACAACTTTGAGCAATTTGAGCACTTGAGCGATTTGGCTGCTAGGGTGTGGCCCGCAACGATCGGGCGAGTTGGAGAGAAAAAAGAAGGCATTCTAAGCGTAAACCCGGCCACCCCGAAGCGTACGAGCTGACAGTTCGGTGCCGAGACGAGCGGATTGAAAGATGGGGCATTGTGCAACTTTTCATTGAACTCATCTGACGCTTTTTGTCGCGACCGAGAAAGAGTCGCCACGAGCAACTGGATCCGAGTCTACCCAAACCAAGAGAGTCTTTTTTAGAGTGCCATAACATGACCTCGTAGCATTAGACAAATCGTTCTTATGATTAACGGGCATGGAGAAACACGATGCCGAATATTGAGAACTTTGAGCAATTTGAGCACTTAGGCGATTTGGCTGCTAGGTTGTGGCCCGCAATGATCGGGCGAGTTGGAGAGAAAAAAGAAGGCATTCCAAGCGTAAACCCGGCCACCCCGACACGTACGAGCTAACGGTTCGGTGTCGTGACAAGTGGATTGAAAGATGGGGCATTGTGCAACTTTTCATTGAACTCATGTGACGCTTTTTGTCGCGACCGAGAAAGATTTGCCACGAGCAACTAGATCCGAGTCTACCCAAACCGAGAGAGATTTTTTTAGAGTGCCATAACATGACCCGGTAGGATTAGACGGATCGTTCTTATGATTAACGGGCACGGAGAAACGCGATGCCGAATATCGATAACTTTGAGCAATTTGACCACTTGGGCGATTTGGCTGCTAGCTTGTGGCCCGCAAGAATCGGGCAAGTTGGAGAGCAAAAAGAAGCCATTCCAAGCATAAACCCAGCCACCCCGATGCATACGAGTTGGCGGTTCGGTGCTGGGACGAGCGGATTGAAAGATGGGGCATTGTGCAACTTTTCATTAAACTCATCTGATGCTTTTTGTCGCGACCGAGAAAGAGTCACCACGAGCAACTTGATCCGTGTCTACCCAAACCGAGAGATTCTTTTTTAGAGTGCCATAACATGACCTCGTAGGATCAGACAGATCATTCTTATGATTAACGAGCATGGAGAAACGTGGTGCCTAATATTGAGAATTTTGAGCAATTTGAACACTTGGGCAATTTGGCTGCTAGGGTGTGGCCCGCAACGATCGGGTGAGTTGGAGAGCAAAAAGAAGGCATTCCAAGCGTAAACCCGGCCACCCCGACACGTACGAGGTGACGGTTCGGTGCCGCGACGAGCGGATTGAAAGATGGGGCATTCTGCAACTTTTCATTGAACTCATCGGACAGTTTTTGTCACGACCGAGAAAGAGTCGCCACAAGCAACTGGATCCAAGTCTACCCAAACCGAGAGAAGCTTTTTTAGAGTGCCATAACACGACCCTGTAGGATTAGACGGATCGTTCTTATGATTAATGGGCACGGAGAAACGCGATGCCGAATATTGACAACTTTGAGCAATATGAGCACTTGGGCGATTTGATTGCAAGGGTGTGGCCCGCAACAATCTGGCGAGTTGGAGAGCAAAAAGAAGCCATTCCGAGTGTAAACTCAACCACCCCAACGGGTACAAGCTGACGGTTCGGTGCCGCGACGAACGGATGGAAAGATGGAGCATTGTGCAACTTTTCATTCAACTCATCTGACGCTTTTTGTCGTGATCGAGAAAGAGTTGCCACGAGCAACTAGATCCGAGTCTACCCAAACCGAGAGAGGCTTTTTTAGAGTGACATAACACGACCCCGTAGGATCAGACGGATCGATCTTATGATTAATCGGCATAGAGAAACACGGTGCCGAATATTGACAACTTTGAGCAATTTGAGCACTTGGACGATTTGCCTGCTAGGGTGTGGCCCGCAACGATCAGGCGAGTTGGAGAACAAAAAGAAGGCATTCCAAGCATAAACTCGGCCACCCCGACGCGTATGAGCTGACGGTTCGGTGCCGCGACGAGCGGATTGAAAGATGGGGCATTGTGCAACTTTTCATTGAACTCATCTGATGCTTTTTGTTGCAACCGAGAAAGAGTCGCCACGAGCAACTGGATCCGAGTCTACCCAAACCGAGAGAGGCTTTTTTAGAGTGCCATAACACGACCTCGTAGGATCAAATGGATCGTTCTTATGATTAACGGGCATGGAGAAACGCGATGCTGAATACTAACAACTTTGAGCAATTTGAGCACTTGTGCGATTTGGCTGCTAGGGTGTGGCCGGCAATGATCGGGCGAGTTGGAGAGCAAAAGGAAGGCATTCCAAGCATAAACCCGGCCACCCCGACACGTACGAGCTGACGGTTCGGTGTCGCGACGAGCTGATTGAAAGCTGGTGCATTGTGCAACTTTTCATTAAACTCATCTGACGCTTTTTGTCATGACCGAGAAAGAGTTGCCCGAGCAACTGGATCTGAGTCTACCCAAACTGAGAGAGGCTTTTTTAGAGTGCCATAACATGACCCGTAGGATCAGACAAATCGTTCTTATGATTAATGGGAACAACGAAACGCGATGCCGAATATCAACAACTTTGAGCAATTTGAGCACTTGGGCGATTTGGCTACTAGGTTGTGCCCCGCAACGATCAGGCGAGTTGGAGAGCAAAAAGAAAGCATTGCAAGTGTAAACTCGGCCACCCCGACGCGTACGAGCTGACGGTTCGGTGCCGCGACAAGGGGATTGAAAGATGGGGCATTGTGCACCTTTTCATTGAACTCATCTGACACTTTTTGTCGTGACCGAGAAAGAGTCGCCACGAGCAACTGGATCCGAGTCTACCCAACCGAGAGAGGCTTTTTTAGAGTGCCATAACACGACCCCTTAGGATTAGACGGATCGTTCTTATGATTAACAGGCAAGGAGAAACGTGATGCTGAATATTGACAACTATAGTGCCATAACACGACCCCGTAGGATCAGACGGATCGTTCTTATGATTAACAGGCACGAAGAAATGCGATGCCAAATATTTACAACTTTGAGCAATTTGAGCACTTGGGCGATTTGGCTGCTAGGGTGTGGCCCGCAACGATTAGGCAAGTTGGAGAGCAAAAAGAAGGCATTCCAAGCATAAACCCGGCCACCCTGACGTGTACGAGCTGACAGTTCGGTGCCGCGACGAGCGGATTGAAAGATCGGGCATTGTGCAACTTTTCATTGAACTCATCTGATGCTTTTTGTCACGATCGAGAAAGAGTCGCCACGAGCAACTAGATCAAAGTCTACCCAAATCGAGAGAGGCTTTTTTAGAGTGCCATAACACGACCTCGTAGGATGAGACGGATCGTTCTTATGATTAACAGGCATGAAGAAACGCGATGCCGAATATTAACAACTTTGAGCAATTTGAGCACTTGGGCGATTTCGCTGCTAGGGTGTGGCTCGCAACGATCGGGCGAGTTGGAGAGCAAAAAGAAGGCATTCCAAGCGTAAACACGACCACCCCGATGCGTATGAACTAACAGTTTGGTGCAGCGACGAGCGGATTGAAAGATGGGGCATTGTGCAACTTTTCATTGAACTCATCTGACACTTTTTGTAGCGACCGAGAAAGAGTCGCCATGAGCAACTGTATCCGAGTCTACCCAAACCGAGAGAGGCTTTTTTAGAGTACCATAACACAACCCCGTAGGATTAGATGGATCCTTCTTATGATTAACAGGCACGGAGAAACACGATGACAAATATTGACAACTTTGAGTAATTTGAGCACTTGGGCGATTTGGCTGCTAGGGTGTGGCCCGCAACGATCGGGCGAGTTGGAGAGCCAAAAGAAGGCATTCCAAGTGTACACCCGGCCACCCCGACACGTATGAGCTGACGGTTCAGTGTCGCGACGAGTGGATTGAAAGATAGGGCATTGTGCAACTTTTCATTGAACTCATCTGACGCTTTTTGTCACGACCGAGAAAGAGTCGCCACGAGCAACTGGATCCGAGTCTACCCAAATCGAGAGAGGCTTTTTTAGAGTGCCATAACACGACCCCGTAGGATCAGATGGATCCTTCTTATGATTAACGGGCACGGAGAAATGCGATGCCGAATATTGACAACTTTGAGCAATTTGAGCACTTGGGCGATTTGGCTACTAGGGTGTGGCCCGCAACAATCGGGCGAGTTGGAGAGCAAAAAGATGGCATTCCAAGAGTAAACTCGGCCACCCCGACGCGTACGAGCTGACGGTTCGGTGCCGCGACGAGCGGATTTAAAGATGGGGCATTGTGCAACTTTTCATTGAACTCATCTAACACTTTTAGTCGCGCCAGAGAAAGAGTTGCCACGAGAAACTGGATACGAGTCTACCCAAATCGAGAGAGGCTTTTTTAGAATGCCATAACACGACCCCATAGGATCAAACGGATTGTTCTTATGATTAACGGGCACGAAGAAACGCGATGCCGAATATTGACAACTTTGCGCAATTTGAGCATTTTGGCGATTTGACTGCTAGGGTGTGGCCCGCAACGATCTGGTGAGTTGGAGAGCAAAAAGAAGCCATTCCAAGTGTAAACCCGACCACCCCGACGCGTACTAGCTGACGGTTCGGTTCTGCAACGAGCGGATTGAAAGATGGGGCATTGTGCAACTTTTCATTGAACTCATTTGACGCTTTTTGTCGCGATCGAGAAAGAGTTGCCACGAGCAACTGGATACAAGTCTACCCAAACCAAGAGAGGCTTTTTAGAGTGCCATAGCATGACCTTGTAGGATTAGACAGATCGTTCTTATGATTAACGGGCACGGAGAAACGCGATGCCGAGTATGTAGAACTTTCAGCAATTTGAGCACTTGGGCGATTTAGCTGCTAGGGTGTGGCCCGCAATGATTGGGCGAGTTGGAGAGCAAAACGAAGGCATTCCAAGCGTAAACCCGACCACCCCGATGCATAGGAACTGACGGTTCGGTGTCACGACGAGCGGATTGAAAGATGGGGCATTGTGCAACTTTTCATTGAACTCATCTGACGCTTTTTGTCGCAACCGAGAAAGAGTCGCCACGAGCAACTGGATTGGAGTCTACCCAAACCGAGAGAGGCTTTTTTAGAGTGCCATAACACGACCCTGTAGGATTAGACAGATCATTCTTATGATTAACGAGCACGGAGAAACGCGATGCCAAATATTGACAACTCTGAGCAATTTGAGCACTTAGGCGATTTGGCTGCTAAAGTGTGGACCGCAACAATCGGGCGAGTTGGAGAGCAAATGGGTATTCCAAGCGTTAACCCAGCCACCCCAACGCGTATGAGCTGACGGTTCGGTGTCGCCATAGATCGGATTGAAAGATGGGGCATTGTGCAACTTTTCATTGAACTCATCTGACGCTTTTTGTCGCGATCGAGAAAGAGTCGCCACGAGCAACTGGATCCGAGTCTACCCAAACCGAGAGAGGCTTTTTTAGAGTGCCATAACACGACCCCTTAGGATCAGACAGATCGTTCTTATGATTAATGAGTACGGAGAAACGCGATGCCGAGTATTGACAACTTTGAGCAATTTGAGCACTTGGGCGATTTGGCTGCTAGGGTGTGGCCCACAACGATCGGGCGAGTTGGAGAGCAAAAAGAAGGCATTCCAAGCGTAAAGCCGGCCACCCCGATGCATACAAGCTGACGGTTCGGTGCTGTGACAAGTGGATTGAAAGATGGGGCATTGTGCAACTTTTCATTGAACTCATCTGACGCTTTTTGTCGTGACCGAGAAAGAGTCGCCATGAGCTACTGGATCCGATTCTACCCAAATCGAGAGAGGCTTTTTTAGAGTACCATAACACGACCCCTTAGGATCAGACAGATCGTTCTTATGATTAACGGGTACGGAGAAACGCGATGCCGAGTATTGACAACTTTGAGCAATTTGAGCGCTTAGGCGATTTGGCTGCTAGGGTGTGGCCCGCAACGATCGGGTGAGTTGGAGAGCAAAAAGAAGGCATTCCAAGTGTAAAGCCGGCCACCCCGATGCGTACGAGCTGACGGTTCTGTGCCGCGATGAGCGTATTGAAAGATGGGGCATTGTGTAACTTTTCATTGAACTCATCTGACGCTTTTGGTCGCGACCAAGAAAGAGTCGCCACGAGCAACTAGATCTGAGTCTACCCAAATCGAGAGAGGCTTTTTTAGAGTGCCATAACATGACCCCATAGGATCAGACAGATCGTTCTTATTAGTAATGGGCACTAAGAAACGCAATGCCAAATATTGACAACTTTGAGCAATTTGAGCACTTGGGCAATTTGGCTGCTAGGGTGTGGCCCGCAACGATCGGGTGAGTTGGAGAGCAAAAAGATGGCATTCCAAGCGTAAAGCCGACCACCCCGACACGTACGAGCTGATAGTTCGGTGCCGCGATGAGCGGATTGAAAGATGGGGCATTGTTCAACTTTTCATTGAACTCATCTGACGCTTTTTGTCGCGACCGAGAAAGAGTCGCCACGAGCAACTGGATCTGAGTCTACCCAAACTGAGAGAGGCTTTTTTAGAGTGCCATAACACGACCCCGTAGGATCAGACAGATCATTCTTATGATTAACCGGCACGGAGAAACGCGATGCTGAATATTGACAACTTTGAGCAATTTGAGCACTTGGGCGATTTGGGTGCTAGGGTGTGGCCCACAACGATCGGGCGAGTTGGGGAGCAAAAAGAAGGCATTCCAAGCGTAAAACCGGCCACCCCGATGCGTACGAGCTGACGGTTCGGTGCCGCGACGAGCGGATTGAAAGATGGGGCATTGTGCAACTTTTCATTGAACTCATCTGACGCTTTTTATTGCGACCGAGAAAGAGTCGCCATGAGCAACTAGATCCGAGTCTACCCAAACTGAGAGAGGCTTTTTTAGAATGCCATAACATGACCCCGTACGATCAGACGGATCGTTCTTATGATTAACAGGCACAAAGAAACGCGATGCCAAATATTGATAACTTTGAGCAATTTGAGCACTTGGGCGATTTGGTTGCTAGGGTGTGGCCCGCAACGATCAGGCGAGTTGGAGAGAAAAAAGAAGGCATTCCAAGCGTAAACCCGGCCACCCCAATGCGTATGAGCTGACGGTTCGATGCCGCGAAGAGCGGATTGAAAGATGGGGCATTGTGCAACTTTTCATTGAACTCATCTGAAGCTTTTTTTCGCAATCGAGAAAGAGTCGCCACGAGCAACTGGATCCGAGTCTACCCAAACAGAGAGAGAATTTTTTAGAGTGCCATAACACGACCTCGTAGGATCAGACGGATCGTTTTTATGATTAACGGGCATGGAGAAACGCGATTCCGAATATTGACGACTTTGAGCAATTTGAGCACTTGGGCGATTTGGCTGCTAGGGTGTGGCCCGCAATGATCGGGCAAGTTGGAGAGCAAAAAGAAGGCATTCCAAGCGTAAACCCAGCCACCCTAATGCGTACGAGCTGACGGTTCAGTGCCGCAACGAGCGGATTGAAAGATGGGGCATTGTGCAACTTTTCATTGAACTCATCTTACGCTTTTTGTCATGACCGAGAAAGAGTCGCCACAAGCAACTGGATCTGAGTCTACCCAAATCGAGAGAGGATTTTTTAGAGTGCCATAACACAACCCCGTAGGATCAGACGGATCGTTCTTATGATTAACGGGCATAGAGAAACGCAATGCCGAATATTGACAACTTTGAGCAATTTGAGCACTTGGGCGATTTGGATGCTAGGGTGTGGCCCGCAACGATCGGGCGAGTTGGAGAGCAAAAAGAAGGCATTCCAAGCGTAAACCCAGCCACCCTGATGCGTACGAGTTGATGGTTTAGTGCCGCGACGAGCGGATTGAAAGATGGGGCATTGTGCAACTTTTCATTGAACTCATCTGACGCTTTTTGTCGCGACCGAGAAAGAGTCACCACGAGCAACTGGATCCGAGTCTACCCAAACCGAGAGAGGATTTTTTAGAGTGTCATAACACGACCCCTTAGGATCAGATAGATCGTTCTTATGATTAACGGGCAGGGAGAAATGCGATGCCGAATATTGACAACTTTGGGCAATTTGAGCACTTGGGCGATTTGGCTGCTAGGGTGTGGCCCGCAACGATCGGACGATTTGGAGAGCAAAAAGAAGGCATTCCTAGCATAAACCGGGCCACCCAGATGCACACAAGCTGACGGTTCAGTGTCGCGACGAGCGGATTGAAAGATGGGGCATTGTGCAACTTTTCATTGAACTCATCTGTCGCTTTTTGTCAGCACCGAGAAAGAGTCGCCACGAGCAACTGGATCCGAGTCTACCCAAACCGAGAGAGGCTTTTTTAGAGTGCCATAACTTGACCCCGCAGCATCAAACGGATTGTTCTTACATGTCACTAACATCGAGAAAAACCATGCCGAATTTTTACAATTTTTCACACTTTGAGTGATTGACAACAAATGAGCATTATTTACATATTTTACCATATTAACAGGGTATACTTCACGAAATGATCCCATGTGATCTCTAATGGTCCAAAATGACATTATTTGCATAAAATCACCCAAAACAAGACAAAAACATAATTTTTATATTACAATGCCTCGAGTAGTCAAAAATACAAGTCATGTACATATATCCAAATAAGATTGATATTACAATTTTTTACATTTACATTTAATCCAATGAACCATCTGGATCTACTCTACTCTTTATCATGTCTAGTATGGCCTCATGGTTAGACTCATGAACCTTCCATAGGTTCTTGTTTAGTGGTCTATCCCCATATCTGATCAAATGAACATTTGAAGCTACAACAAGGTTAGAATAATGAAGAATCTTCCTATGTGTCTCGAAGTCCTCGAACAACCACAAGTTAGACTTCTTCACTGGGTACCTTCTAAGCCATGTACCAGTAACAACTACTGATCCTGTGGGGTACTCAATATTTTCTCCATCTACCACAGGGCGATCCAATTTCTTTTTTGCATCCACACAACGACACAGGTAATAATCTGTTCCTTCTTCATTGTCTTCAGCTGCAATTACTGCATAAACATGCTCTGCAATGATAAAGTGAGAAGAATTTAGCAAACAACTAAGGTAAAATATTAAAGTACAAAAATTGCATGTGGATAATTTACTTGGTTGGACTAAATCTGACACATGGTCAAAGTCAATTGATGCTTCCATCTGTGTGAGTTGTAGTGCACTCGGAGGTCGGTATGTCTCAAGTGGGATTAGAGGTCTCATACACCATTCATCCACCCACTCCTTTGACTCACAGTCATTATAGGCACCATCTCTACATGAAGAACAATAACATGCCATCCGCCACGTATGGATAGTCCATGAACCTGCATTAGAGCTTTTGAAAGAGTGTAGCTCACTCGATCCTGTCAATGTACAACAATCTTCTAATTTTGCAATGTTAGTATCATCTACCAACCAAAAAAATATGCAAACTAAAGACTTGATTACCTGGACCAATTGTACCATTGCACCATTGAACAATTGATTTTGCATCTTTCAAGTTTGCATTCCCTTTGTACTTTAACTCTTCTCATGCTAAAGCTCTTTTAATACATGCTCCTACAACATCATGCTCCCCTTTTCCATGCCCAGTCTCAGAGAAATTCCACATATGTTGAATAGCAGTCAACTTATGCATCCTAATCAACCAATAAAACATCTGAGAGTTCTTAAATTGCGATGCACAATTATTTGACCATATGATATGTTGACAGAATGATATGCCTCGGCTAGCCAAATCATCGTAGAATATCTGAAAACAACCTTGCACAAACTCTGTAGAGTGTGAGCGATCATCACTGATGTAAAAATGATACTCCCTCAATATCTTCCTATCCTCTTCCATACTATCATGTGCATGAATGAATTCTATATGCACAAATATGGCAACTTGTGTGGAGTTGTAATATTGTGATTGCACCTCGTTCTGCAGTTGTAGTGTGTAGTTCTCTGCAAAGTCAACAATTGAAACGATTGTATGAAGTGGAAATGTGTCCTTGCATAGCTTAAATTGTGAGTCCAAGCAACGAGCTCGATGGTTATGCCTTGCATACTCATACACTATATTCTCATGAAAGATGCCCATAAACTGATACACTGGAATCTTCTCACTAACCAATTCACACCTTTTTGCTTCTTTTCCATTTTAGCATGTAGGCCACTGTCTTATATTTTCCAAATTCTACTAATTCATTACCAATTTGTTGTCCAATATCCATATGTTGACAAATTTGTAAATGTCGCAATCCACCACAATCAACACATGTGCCATCCAAGCAACACTTATTGTAATATACTTGACCATCTACTATTTCACATAAGATGCTAGATATGAATTCCCTTGAAGATGTCGGTGGACCATTTATGTTGCATTCCTGCAAAAAATTGTTAGCATGCAAATCTATACATATGCGTTGATAAACATCATAATGGTTAGAAAATTCAATATGTACTCTACAACAACAAGTTGTGCGTGTGTGATTTATTTTGACATAAAAAGGCTTTACCATTTCAAAGAACCTTTGACTAATTTTTATTTGAGGATACATACGTTGAAACTTGGCAAAAAATTGTGTTTGAGTCCTATCCAAAAAATGTTTCGGATGTGGATCACGGATTTTACTACCAATCCTCCTTCTTACAACATCTCTTTGATTTGGAGAGACCCTTGTATTATTCTTCCAAAAATATTCAATTAGGGATCTCAAGGCTTCAACAATTGCTTTATCTTTCCGTGGTAATCTACCGGAAAATGCCCATAACTCATTGTTATATGGATCCTCCGCTCTTTGTCGCCTTCCCAAAGCTCTCATTAGAGTTTGTCTACTTATCTTCAATTGTTTACTTGTCTTTCTAAGGAGGCGAGCTTTCTTAGTTTGAGTGCTTACAATTGTTGATGTAATGACACGTCGTGTGGCATTACTATCTTTTGTGCGTGAGTTAGAACCAACAGTATCATATGCATTCATCAGATTCTTCACAATAGATTTGTCGCTTGATTCAATCGATGTTCTTAGCCCAAGAATCTTCATTATAGGCCTAAATTTCAGATTTCTCATCATTTCAACAAATAGTTGACATCTTCCTGTCTCATTTAAAGGCTCAAAAAATATTTTCCATATCCGGTTAGCATGTCTTTGACAAGTATGCTTCGGAAACTTGTCAACCATTGGTTTCAAAACATTAGCATCAATATCAATCAAATACTTAGGCTTTCTATGCAAAACTCTAGGAGGTGTTCTCAAACTTTGAGTTATCTCAAGATTAGGAATGTCAACAACATTAGGGATTGGTGGCATACCTTCAAGCGGAGATGAAAATGATGACATGCCTTGAAATTGAGGTGTACAAGATGGTGTAGCTCCAATACTTGATGTCAGTCGTGAAGTACTTGCAATGTCAAATGTCATAGAGGGAGTGCATTCAATATGAGATGTTGTAGACACCAATGGTGTGCCAATAAGAGATGGTGTGCCTTCAACTTGAGATGTAAGAGATGGGGTGCCTTCAACTTGAATTGTTGTAGACATGCTCTCAACCTCAGGATTCAATTGTCTCATTGCACGAAGGTTTTGCATCCGTTGCCTTTGTGTGGCCAATTTTGTCTCTCTCTTAGATTGGATGGATATTTCATGTTCCTCTTCAATTGGCACCTCTTCAATTGACACCTCTTCTTCTATGGTATTCAATTTCCTTTGTTCACGAAGTTGCTTCATTCCTTCTCTTTTTTTTGCATTCTTAGCTTCATGCTCTTCCAGTGTTACATTTTTTGGTCGTTTCCTCGGCATGATGATGATGATGCATATGTTAAAATGGATACATGAAATTGAAATTATTTCATGTATTCCTTTTCTAAATTATTTTATAAGATCTTAAAAAGGATGTATGAAATTGCAAATTTTGTTTTAAACCACTAAACAATTAATTTTCTTATGCAACTTCCTTCAAATGCATTGTTAAATCTAATGTAAATCTAATAGGATTATAATCAATTTTGACTCACACTTTTATTCTAACATTTAAACAAAATAACACTCAATAAGTATTTGAATTCTAAAAACAAGAAAATATTACCTCAATTATTCAAATTTAATAAAAAAACTATGTTCTTCCTCTTTGACGTTGCCAAATGAAAAAAAAGGTGGTGGAGAGCTAATGGAATGTATAAAATAACCTTGCATAAAATGTCAACACCATGCAAAAAGCATTTTTTTGTCTAATCATGCGCAGAAAGAAGACAAAAAGAGAGAATGTGGGCTTGGATCACGGGTCAAGGGTCCCATATAACCATTTTTAGCGCCAAAATGACTTCCATTGAAATTTTTTACCTTAAACTAAACACTAACTATATACGCTATAACCTTTTTTTTGTGCAGCTCATTTGGCTAGCGCCAAATGACTTCCATTGAAATTTTTTACCTTTGATAAATTTCTACTCTATACCCTATAACCTTTTTTTTGTGCAGCTCATTTGGCTAACGCCAAATGACTTCCATTGAATTTTTTTAACCTTTGATAAATTTCTACTCTATACCCTATAGTTTGATAGCCACGACCATAAAAATTAAACCATATGACTCCTTAGGACACAATATGGTGTCTTAGGACACCATATGACCCCTTAGGACATAATATGGTGTTGTTATGGGTCGTATGGACACCTAAGGGGTCATATGATGTCTTATGGGGCCATAGGACACCAAATGACCCCTTAGGTGTCGTTAAGGATCGTATGGTGTTGTAAGGGGTCATATGGTGTCCTATGACCCCTTAGGACACCATATGACCCCTTAGGACACAATATGGTGTCGTTATGGGTTGTATGGACACCTAAGGGGTCGTATGGTGTCCTATGGGGCCATAGGACACCATATGACCCCTTAGGTGTCGTTATGGGTCATATGGTGTCGTAAGGGGTCATATGGTGTCCTATGACACCTTAGGACACCATATGACCCCCTAGGACACAATAGGGTGTCGTTATGGGTCGTATGGTGTCCTAAGGGATCATATGGTGTCTTATGACCCCTTAGGACACCATATGACCCCTTAGGACACAATATGGTGTCGTTATGGGTTGTATGGACACCTAAGGGGTCATATGGTGTCTTATGACCCCTTAGGTGTTTTTATAGGTCGTATAGTGTCGTAAGGGGTCATATGGTGTCCTATGACCCCTTAGGACACCATATGACCCCCTAGGACATAATAGGGTGTCGTTATGGGTCGTATGGTGTCTTATGACCCCTTAGGACACCATATGACCCCTTAGGACACAATATGGTGTCGTTATGGGTCGTATGGTGTCCTAAGGGGTCATATGGTGTCCTGTGACCCCTTAGGACACCATATGACCCCTTAAGACACAATATGGTGTTGTTATGGGTTGTATGGACACCTAAGGGGTCATATGGTGTCCTATGGGGCCATAGGACACCATATGACCCCTTAGGTGTCGTTATGGGTCGTATGGTGTCGTAAGGGGTCATATGGTGTCCTATGACCCCTTAGGACACCATATGACCCCCTAGGACACAATAGGGTGTCGTTATGGGTCGTATGGTGTTCTAAGGGGTCATATGGTGTCTTATGACCCATTAGGACACTATATGACCCCCTAGGATACAATAGGGTGTCATTATGGGTCGTATGGTGTCGTAAGGGGGTCATATGGTGTCCTATGACCCCTTAGGACACCATATGACCCTTTAGGACATAATAGGGTGTCGTTATGTGTCGTATGGTGTCATAAGGGGTCATATGGTTTCCTATGACTCTTTAGGACACCATATGACCCTTTAGGACACAATATGGTGTCGTTATGGGTCGTATGGTGTCCTAAGGGGTCATATGGTGTCCTATGACCCATTAAGAGACCATATGGTGTCGTTATGTGTCCTATGATGTCCTAAGGGGTCATATGGTGTCCTATGACCACTTAGGACAAAATATGGTGTCATTATGGGTCCTATGGTAACCTAAGAGGTCATATGGTGTCCTATGACCCCTTAGGACACCATATGACCCCTTAGGTGTCGTTAGGGATAATTTTGTGTCCTAAGGGGTCATATGGTGTCCTATGACCCCTTAGGACCTAGAGAGAGGAGGGAGTGAGGAAAAAATTGAGGGAAAGAGGTGAGAGAGGGAATTAGATGGGTGTAAGGATGAAGAGGGAGATAGCTCGAGGGATAGGAGAATAAGGGAATTGTGAGAGCTAGAGAGGGGAGGGACAAAGAAGAGTTTGTATCTATTCCACATTTGGCACGCACCAAATAGGAAGAGTGCCAGATGTGTACATAGAAACCCCCATCTCACCTCTCCCTTCTTTATCTCCCTTCCCTCGTAGTTCCATCTCTATTTATGAACTAGATCTCATATTCTCTCTCTCCCCTTACCTCTTCTCGGGCTCTTCATTCTTATAGATACATACTCTTCTTTGTCCCTCCCCTTTCTAGCTCTCACAATTCCCTTATTCTGCTATCCCTCGAGCTATCTCCCTCTTCATCCACATTTGGCGCACGCCAAATGTGGAATATGGACCACATTTGGCGCACGCCAAATGGAATATCCATTCATTAGGGCGCTCGCCATATTTGGCGAGCGCCAAATGTCCCGCTTTGGGAAACACCAAACCTATGGTTTGGATTTTCCTTGGGCATCCAACCCAAAGGTTTGGATGACCATTTCAGGCTAGAGATGTGTTTTTATCAGAACATTGAAAATTTTGACATATTTTTGGTCGTGCTCTCCGTCAGGTTTGCACGTGTTTCGATGAAGTTAAAAAAAAAATATTGTGGTAAACTTGAGCTCCCTCTTAGCTATCCAAAAATGTAATTTATTTCAAATTTTGATTTCGTTAGGTCTTTCATCTATAATTTCTTTTGTTAGTCTGTCCGTTTTTTGTCAAAAACCAACATGCACTATTTTGGGTCTAGATTTTTACAGGTTCATCAGATTTTGAAAAAAATTACATTTTTAGAAACTAGACTCCATTCTACACAATTTTAAAAAAAAAGTTTTGATTTTTGATTTGTTTTCAATGATTTTAGGGGGGAGCATGCTCAAATTTCTGTTTTTCAGGATGTGTCCACTTCGAAAATTAGTAAAAAATCATATACTCATTAAAAAATTAGCTGAAAATTCTGGCATAAACTTCATGGTGTTAGCTAATTTCTCACTGAAGCGATTTTAAAAATTAAAAAAAAAAGTTAACATTTTAGGGGGGCCACAACAGACGCTATGTTATGTTTTTTGCATAAAAAATAGGACCACTTTTTGTGGCCCCCCTTTTTGAAGCCCTTAATCTCCACCATTTTCAAAAAAAATTAGTAGTTTAGAAAGTAGACTCGAAGCACTCTGACTCTTGTTCTTGTTGCATATTCAAATTTGGAGTGTAACTATCTTCAATTTGTCGTTGAAGTTCATACTTTGCTGATTTTTTTTAAAAAAGTGGCACCTTAAGACCCCCTTTTGGTACCACAACTTGGTGCACATACCCAGGAATTGACGGTCCATATTTGATCTGAAGATATCAAGGGTTAAGATTGAAGAAGTTGGAGAAGATGTTGGAGGAAGGGACACTTGTCATCTCTATGGTGACAAGTGTCAAGGAGCCTTGCTCATAAGAGGGCAAGTGTCCAAGGGAGGAGACATGTGGCAAAAGTGCCATGTGTTTCAAGGGGAGAATATCCAACCCATAAGAGGTTAGGATATGTAAGAGGATAGGGTTAGTTAGACCCTAGGATTAGATAGAATGGGTTAGGTTAGGGGATGGTTAGGTTAGGTAGTTAAAAGCTAGGAGCCATGTGCTCATTTGAATTGAGAAATTCAAATATTTGAAAAAGATAATTAATCTCAACAAATCATGATTTAATTTGTTTTAATTAATTATGAGATTAGAAGAATGAATTTAGATGGGGGCAAGATTAATTAATGTAGATTAATTAATCAAAGGGGATTATGAAATGAACTTAATAAATAAATCCTTAGACTTATTTATAAGTAGATGAAAGGGAAAATTAATCAAATTGCTTGTGAATTCAATTAATTAATTGGGAAGGGAGATTAATTAAATAATTGCATATTTAATTAATTATCTTCAGATGATTTTTAGATGTATAGAGTATTTAACCTGATTTCCAGTAGAATCCATATCCTAAAAGTCAGTACCAACAATAGCATCACCCCACTTGACCTGAGTAGAAGTAATATTCAGCAGAACGAGAATGCTCTGATAAACAACATGTAAGATATCCTTTCCAGATCAACAATCTGGCAGTACAAGCACTTAAAAGGCAACTGGTCATAGTTAAATTGAATCTGCCAAATACAATTTCTCAGCTTCAAAATAAAATTGTTCCTTAAAGTCAGGTCATTACATGAGTTATACACCTCATGGCACAGGAATAAAGCTTCAATGCAACTTCAACATTTCAACTCAAATTCGGTGGGAAAAGATATACTTGATCCAAACCACAAGCTATGTTTGGATCCACAATGTCCTTCCATTCTATAGCCTCTCATTTGTGCATTTCCAAGGGAGCTACAGCCAAACCATGAAATTTCCATGCATGCAGATGAATATAAACTCGAGGCCTCGATTTAAAAATTATGAGAGTTAATATTTTGTGGTAAGAAAAATGGCCTATTTACTAGGTTCCCACATTATTGGGCTATGCAGAGGATACAAACTTAATGCTTCTATTTTTAACACACAAGAAAATTCACCAAATTCAAATAAACTCAATGGAATGCAAAAGGGTGGAATGTTTTTCTGAGGACAGACTTAATTGTTGAAATTCTCGATAGAGTCTTGTACAATGTACTGATCCTATACATATTGGAAAAGGTACTACATGTATGTCATTATTTTTTATAGTTGCTCAATATTATAAATGCATAAATGTGTAGTAATTCTACTCATACGGACTGAACATATGTTTCAGCCCTAATCTTGAACCTGACCCAAAATTCAGAGAAATTTTAGTTGACAATAATAAACTAGAAACCTTGCCAATTCATTTCTATAGCAAAGTATAAGAGAAAATGATTTCTCACATGAAAAGATAGCATAACATACACATTTATTGTAAGAAGGAAGTTTCATTAAACAGAAAAATTAAAAGTAAGACATTAGTAATAAAGCACACAAGCTCCCAGATTGACTTTCAATAATTGCACTGCACTTAAAACTTAGCCATGGTGAATGATTGAAGTGATGGAGATAGCAAAGTCACAGCCAACAAATGTGATGCAGTGATCATTCATCTTTGTGTTACCCAATTGTTTCCCAAACATTTCTATGTTATATACTTTAATGCTAAATGATAGGCATAAATGTACGATTCTCCTCCACTCTATTCCTTTCTTGTATTTCATAATCATTGGCGGTTAATTAAAAATCATTACACCTTTCTTGTTTGTTTAATCTTTTACTTTGTACATGAATGCTTCAACACAACAAAATTTTCATTTATTTATTCCATTTGTCTTATGCACAGTTTTTGGTTCATATTGATCATAGTTGTAGTTTTTCATTCACTTTATTTTCTATTATATTCTTATGTTTATTCCTATTACTTGTTGAATTGTATCATTATGTTTTTACTTGAACATTTTCCACTACACGTTCTTGTTTTAGGGGAAGAGCACCAATAGCTAACATAGTTCCAATACCCGCACACTTATCGTCATATTGACCTCCAATAGCCATCATAGTGAAAACACCATTACTAAATTTGTTTTGTACCAATAGCTGATCATTTTTTGTTCATAATTAGCCCATTTGTGCACCCCTATTGGAATATTTGTGCAAAACTATTGGGACATTTGTCTACAAGTATTGGCGATTTTGAGTGGACGGCTACTAAACATCTTTAGTTAGGTATCAGGCAACACTTTTAAATGTGTACTTTTTGACCTTTGTGCGCATAACTAATTCCACAGCGTGCATCGTTACTACCTAGAAGCCAAATCAATAGCTATAAGTAGTTAAGTCGCATACGAAGACAACTAAAAAAATATATCAAAATCTGATGTACTGTTTAGAATTTGTGGGTGCATGAAGTTAGCTACGACGGCTACAAGTGCTCTTCCCCTATAATGGGGTTTCTTTGAGGTAACACTTTTTCTACCTCCTCAATTTCATTATATCATATGATTAAACCTACTTACTTTCATTTCCAAAATAATCCTCAAATAAATTTTTTATCTCTTTCTTTTTCTTAAATTGATTACATCATATCATAGTCAATCAATTAAAGAGAGACATATATTCTGTTTCACATTTCAACACATCAATCATAACTAATTTCTTTTATGAATACCCCTTCACAACTATAGTTAGTTTCCTTTGTGCAAGCTTCTTTAAAACCATATCATTTTTCCTATAAATAAGCTCATTTGTAGCCATAGTTAGATTCATTTGTGTAGGTTCTTGTTTAACCATATCTACTTTTATTTATTTTTTTGGATACGCCAAAGGTATCCCTGTGACCCAACCTAGCACCCAATCCGCCTTACATTGGACTTACATATAGCCAAGTTGGGGTTTAGAAAGGGGCGAGACTAGTCCCTTGGGGGTGGTGTCATAGCCCACAACCAACAAACACCAGTTAAATCCATCCCTCGGAGTCAAACCCAAGACCAATGGGGAGCAAACCCATGGCCCAAGCCAACTCCGTTGAACATGCCAACTAAAATGTGCCATATCTATTTCTATTATCTGAGCTCTACAACCATATTCCATTTGTGCAATCTTCTTAGTATTGTTGAGGCCACATCAATTTCAAATCCATGTTATACTCTACTTATGTAGTTCAACAAATTTAAGATTAAAATTAATTAATATATATGATTTGTTTTTTCCTAGATGTTTGTGATTGCAAACATTAAATTATTCCTCTACATGTATTAGGGGTTGAATAAAAGATAGACAATAACGAGAGTAGAAAAATGGATTTATTTAACCTTGTTTGAATATATATACTTCCCATAAAATAATATAAAACTAGTTTTTATTTATTTAATTTACGTAATGCATTGTAGCTTAGACACGTGGTCCAACGTGAACAAAATATAGAAACGCCTACATCACACTTTTTAATCTTGTCTTACATATATTTTAATTCTCCTTGGAACTAAGGAGAATTTTTTATTCTCTTACCTCTCTTAAAACTTAAACCATAATGAGAATACTGCAGGTAACGATCACAATGCCGTTAATCATAAGTGCTGCAACAACTACCATTCCCAATGAATTTGGAGAACTTGGTTAATTTGGTCCCCTACATTTCCTGCTCAAGGGTTTCCCACATAGTCCAGGGTTACCCTGAAAAAGGTCGGAGCTATTAGAGGCCCACTTAGATGGTATTGGCCCTGTAAGATTATTATTTGCAAAATTGACGTCGTTGAGCCGCTTCAGCTGCGTCAATTCCCATGGTATCGAGCCGCTAAGTTGGTTGTCGTTGAGGCGGAGAATATTCAGATAAGTACAATTAGCGAGCTCGGGAGGAATCGACCCAGTAAAGTGGTTTGACGAAAGATCAATTTGCACAAGAAAGGGAAGCCATTTGCAGAGATCCTTTGGGATCGTGCCTGAAAGATTGTTGCTTGAGAGATCCAAGTTAGTCATACTCCCACAGTACTTGAAGCCGCTGGGGAAATGTCCCGAAAGCTCCATTCCAGGAAGCTTAACGCTTAGCACTTTGCCGTCATAGCTATGCCAGCACTGAATTCCTACAAAATTGCAGATAAAGCCTTGGCTGCTGTTCCCAAAGCGCCAGGTGAAGAGAGACTGATTTGGATCAGTCAATTCTGCTTTAGTCTCGTTAAGGCACCGTATGTCATCTTCTTCAAACTGTGGCCTTTTTATGATGACTTCGCTGTTGCAGAGAGGTAAGTGAAAGAAGAGGAAATAGAGGAGAATAAAATATCCAAGCATTGTCATGGCGTCCACAGCGGAGCTCATCTACCACAGGCGCTGTTTCCCAATAATTCTTAGAATAGAGATGATTGTGTTCGATTGCAAATGGTTATATTTGCCTCTAAGTGACCACTTTTTCCTGGGAAGGAAGTTGGAAGGAGCAATGAAAATTATGGGCAGTATCTTCACTTGTATTCACAGTCAACACGGCATTGCGTTGTGCGTAATTTGTGCTAGTGTTGATGTTGAAAATTTTTCATTCAAAATTGTCTCCGTCTTCTGATCAAGTTGCGTGAATGAGAGGGATGATTAGGCAACGTCTATACATTCTCACATTGTACATTTCACAGTATTTATTAATTAATTTGAAAATTAGAATATAATAAATTTTTAGTTTTCTGAAGTTGCTTGAATGCCTGGGAAGTCTCAAATTGTAGATTTTAGAGTATTAATTGAAAATTAGAATATAATAATATTAATCTTAATTAATTAATTGAAAATGTTTATGACAATGAAATTGTAACGAAGTTATAAATCAATTTATCAAGCATCATTATGTAATTGGATAAAAAAATATTTTAATTAATTAATAAATACAGTAAAATGTATATTCTAGAAGTTGGATAACTAATACAAACGTTTATGACAATGAAATTGTAAGGATATTATGAGTCAATTTATCAAATATCACATTATTTGACCATGTTTATTAATTAATTGAAAATTAGAATGTATGACATTTTTTTTTAATTAATTAATAAATGCAGTCAAAGTGTATGTTCTAGAAGTTGGATAGTCAATAGAAATGTTCATGGCAATGAAACTACAAGGATATTATGAGTCAATTTATCAAGCATCATAGGAACAATGTATTTGACTTATGTGAAACAATTTGAATTGGAAGAATAATAGTAAAAACAAATTATAGGTATATTATCTTGAAATTGTGAGATTCAATGCTTGTATCTTTGACACATCTCTTGATTACATTTTTAATTTATTTAAGGAACAAGAAAATGATTGACAACAAAACAATCTTTCGTCTTTAATTACTTTAAACAATCATATACACATACATACATACATATATACATATATACTTGTATATACATATATCTATATATTAAACACACTCACACACATATATGTGATGGCTAGACTCATTGCCAACTAAGTAACATTTTAATAACTATTTAGTCATATTTCACCATGGTATATAAAAGTAATTCTTTCTTATAACAGACCTTCACTAAATTAATATTTAAAATTACTTAGATCTAGAATTGTCCAAAAAAAAACCAACCATAAACATTCAAAAAGAAAAAAAAATGGTTATAACATATTCATAGAGAATAAATTGATTTACCAATATAAAATTACTAGCATAAATAATTTCATCCATACATTTGATTCATGGATGTCTTTATGATTATAATGGTATTTTGAAAATAGCCAAATTTGTAAAATATCTAACTACCATTGAAATCCTCTAGATTGAAGTGCTAAGGCAATCTCTATATGATGCTACCCTCTAGAAATTGAAGGTTTGTTGTCTATAAAAAATAAGGGTTTTCATGCTTAGATCCAACTACTATACATAAGTGCTCAAACTACTAAGGTTTGAGGTCTTTTTTATGTCATGAAAAGATTATCACAATTAATGTAGTTTCTCACCTTACATAAAATTTGAAGGATCTGGTGAGGGATATTTCCTTACCATTTTGTATTTAAGAGTGAGTTCAAGGTAATCAGGGGACAAATAATAGAAGTGCACAAAAAAATCCATGTATATTTAGTCAAATCTATGAAACACATATTTAACTTTCAAATGGATTCATATATAAAATTTTAAAATGTTTTGTAATATCAAAGTATAATAGATATCATATAATGGATATTGGTTTTATATTTGTTATAAACATACATGTATTTAAAATTATAATATATATTTGTTAGAAACAAAACATATTTTACTAAAAATATTCTTCATAAACAAATATACCTTTTAATATATCAAATATTTTTTCTTATATGACGTATATTTATTCAATAAAATGGATATCCATTTTTGTTTTGCCATTGTGTGGCCACAAAGTTATGACCCATGGGTTTCTTGACTCTCATCAATAGAAGTAGATATTAGTCATCTTGAATATCATTTTTGGACAATCCTCCATACTCCTTGAGCTAGCATGCGGTAATCATAGCAAGCATTTAACAATTCATAGATATATTTTTAAAAATCTTTTTTTATTAATTTGGGTTCAAAATTAACAAAAAAATTATTTATATTAGTTTATAGTTTGTAATTTGGTTGAATGAAAATTTCATAGTTGCATTTCAACATGAACTTAATGTTATACATTTGATTGAGTGTGTATTTTGTGCATTTTAAGTTTTTCTTTTAAATAGTTTAGGGTTCTAAATTCAATTTCTTTAGGATTTCATTTTTTGTTTTAAATTTTTAATATAAATTACATATCGTTTAATAAAATATTATTTCAAATCTTAATTATCCTTAATAACTTCTACCATAGAAGGGATTATCAACAATGTCCATATCTTCACAAGCTAATTATATGTTTCATTTTAGCAACATCAAGAAGCCAAAGAGATTCATATTATATTCTGATTATATGAATAGATGAAATAATTAGATATTACCTAAGCCATGTTGGTAGCACAAATTTTGTTAATTAAAAATCTAGATTACCATTTAATACACTTAGACAAAAACAAATTAGTCAAGTGGTGTAAACCTCTAAGTATCACAAATAATTTTTTAGATTGACGGTGGATGTTTTTGTTGGCAATATGTGTTTTCATTGATGTCAACTTAATGTCTAACAATATGTGTTGTCATTAAGGAGATGAATATAACATGTGTTGTGGTCATTGATGAATCAGATGATGTGTGTCTAGTATATTATATTTGAGAGCAATTGTTCCTTTAACATAGATGGTGTCTTAGGATTAACATGAAAGATAATCTAAAAATCCAACAGTTGTATCCATGTCAATACATTAGTCTAGAAGTTCATTGTAAGTATATGGCAACACATTGTTACTTATGCTTTATCCTTTAGTTCTAGGATGTTGTTACAGTAGTTGGTGGTTACTTTTTCTAGGAGGTTGTTGATTGACATTTGTGATTGGATTCATACCTATGCTATTGTGGAAATTTTTCTAAGTATTCAATAGTGCATCTTTCCAAGTCTGCTAGTTGATATTGTGGTTCACATTCTATGCATTGCATGATTTGGTTATGTGGTTTTGGTGTTGAGTTGAGTAATGTGTAAGGTGCACACTTTTAGGATTCCATGCTCGACAATATCCTCTACATCAAAATTTATAAGTTCTTTGAGTTACAATTTGATAGTGTAATGTGTCTTTGTTAAGCCACTAGAATGCTTTAAATTCTTTTGCAGTGATTGGTATGCCTTGGTGAATTTGGTAATATGTTAAGTATGGTGTAAGGGTTCAATTATGTGATTTTTAGATGAGTTGGTGCTTTGTACTTGGAATACTCATTAAGTTAATGTGACACAATCTGATTGGTGTGCACTATGTCTGACAATTCAGCAAGCTTACTCTTTTGTGCCTACCTTTTCATATTGATTTCTTCAGGAGATGATTGCAAAAAAATTGTATATGATTTGAATTGCCTTCATTCTAGGATCAGCATAATAATTTTGGCATCTCATTAGTGGTGTAGAGGCTATCAATTAATAGTTTTGATAGTAGTGTTGATATTTGGGCTAACAAGTTGAGTTCCTTCAATTGTAGTTGATCCTCACATACTCTAATTGCTTTCAAGGATGTGATAAGATGTGTTTAATTTTCATCTATTCCTTGGGTTGATCCATGACTTGATCTTATTGTTTGATATATATGTTTCGAGCTGACTTATATTGGGTCACATGTTTTATTTGATATGTCCTATGGATGTCAACCTAATTAATGTTTTGGTGTGTTGTAGAGGGTATATATGGAAGGATAAATAATTTGTGAATGATGTTGTTGTGTGGTAATGTGAAAAATAATTTGGTGATGATCTAGTGGAGAATAAAGTGTGCAAAATCAGTATGATAAAGTAATTGTGCTACAAAGAGGACTACAACTTCAACATATGTTAGATGCTTCTACTATAGTAGTTCATATTATATCTCTCATTCTAATATTTATGTATCTTGGTAGGAGATAGTGCGTCTTCTTATCAAGTCATTTGTATCTTTCTTTAGGGTAGTGAGGCTCACCTTGTAACTCCTTCTGATAGCAATTAGCTTCTTTGGCAGTGTTCCTAAAACAAAGATTGTACAAATACTTGTTTCTTATAGTGTGAGCTAGCTATCATCATGGATTTTTCCCTCCTTGGGTTTTCCACATAAAATACTTAGTGTTTTGTGTGGTGCATGTTTTGGTTTTATTCTTTCTTTCAACAACTTTTATTTAACGAATGAATGGAAAATAAATGTTTATTCTGATTAATATTGATTCACCCCTCTCATTATGTGGGTGTGTTCAACAAACTTTTGATATTTAATATCCAACAAAAATCTTGATGTAACTTTTTATTTCATCTATTGGTATGTATAGGTATGTGACTTAGTACACTTTAATGTCAATGCCTAACAAATTGATGCATATTAGAGTGAATTAATCTAATAACAAGTAACCATTATGCCCAAGAAGGATATTATGAGTCAAGTTATCAATAATCACATGGAACAATGTATTTGAATTATGTGGGATAACTTGAATTGGAAGAAAATAGTACTAGAACCAAGTTCTAGGAATATTACCAATGCTTCAGATGGTGAGTTTCAGTGGTTGTATCACTACAACCATTAATGTACATATATTAAGACTGGACCTATTACCAACTAAGTATCATTTTTTGTGTAGGCACCAAGATGTTGCACAAAAAAGTGTCCAAATGGTCAAAAAAGAGATAAAGGCAAGAACCTTAATGAGAAATTCAAATAACATGCTTGTATTATGGCTTGGTTTTTCCAAGTTATAATGTGAGTGATTTATTTGGCTTCATAATGTGCTTACATTTTAAAATTGCAAAACTCCAATGTGTTATGTTGAGTACAAATGTGCTTGCATTTTGTACTCAACATAACATGAGTGTGTTTTGTATATTTAAAGTTGCAAAAAAAAGAACCCCTCATTTGCAACCCACAACCCATAATTTTTGTAGCAGTGTTTTTGCCCTCTTTTATACAAAACATGAGCATGCTTTGGAGATTTGACTCATATCCTCACAATGCCATGTTGAAGAAAAGGTAAGTATTCATTTTTGTGTGCATTAGATTGAAATTTTATTTGCATTTGAAGAAATGGATTATTTTTTATCAATGTCCTATTTTTTTTATTTATAGAAGATTGTATAAACCTTGAGCCACAACCAAATTTAAATGATAAAATGCATTATGAGTGATGGGAAGGCCAATATCATACAATCACATCCAAATAATCATTCATAGTGCATATACACCAGAAATAAGCCAAATAACAATCAATGCATCAATTAACCAACATGGAAAATGAAATACATAATGCAACACTTGCATATATACAAATGGGTGTGAGATGAGAAGGTGATATCCAACTATGACTAACCCTTTAAGAGATGGACAATTGTGAGCACATGTGGAGGTGATAGACAAAGTCTCCAACCTCTCCATAATGTCTCCAACCTCTAATGAGATGAGATGACAAAGTCTCCTACCTCATGTGTGCACACATGGTGAGACAAAAAAGTTTCTAAACTGAAAACTAAACTTAACCTTTAATGTCAGGTTAAGTTAGACTAAGCCACTAAGTATGACTTAAGCCTAGGTGAGGGCTAGGAAAACCATACACTGTAACACACCCCCATAAGTTATATTTAGGAAGTAATAATTATCCAAAGTAAAGATGGGTATTGGGAACAAAACCTTCAATAAGGTACCTATGTACATACAATGAAAGTATTTCAAAAGTCAAAATTCAAAGAGAAAACCCAATGAAAAAAACTATTCTCCAAACAAGAGAACAAATTAATAAAATGATGTATGTACAAAGGATATTTCAAGAATCCCCATGAACAACTTACTTCACCCCATGTTTGAACTCATGAAAACAAGGAGATTTTGAAGGTTTAGTGAAGATTTCTACAATTTTCTCCTAAGTAATGCAATACTCAAAGGAAAGAACACCATCATGGATGAGCCCTCAAATGTTGTGCATCTGAATCTCAATGTGCTTCATCCATCGATGCTCAACTAGGTTGTGAGAAATGTGAATATCACTTTGGTTACCATGCCAAAGAAATGTAGGATGATTTTGTGGAATACAAAACTATCATGATCTTTTGAAGTCACTAAACCTCCTAAATAGAAAGAACCATGCCTCGATACTCTACCTCAGGAGAAGAAAGCGCTATATGTTTCTACTTCCTACAAGCCCAAATAATAGGACATGATCCAAGACAAAATACAAAATTGGAAGTGGACTTACATGAAATCAATGTCATCGACCCAATCTAAATCTATGAAACCCACTATCTATGTATATCTTTATGTGTGTTGAATTTAAAAATGTGTAGTGTCCTAAACATATCTCAAATGTACTTGGTTTCTTGTCAATGTCTGTCATGTGGATCATGTGAAAAGAATGAAACAAGGCCAGCTACAAAGATGATGTCAGGACAAGTGTGTGTCAAGAATAAAAGGCTTCCTACTAACATCCTATGAAATGTAGCATCAATAGTAGGGATGTACAACTAGAAATCATTATGACACCTAACTAAAATGATGTGGGTGATGACTTACAATTAACCATCTTAAACTAATGAAGAATTTCAATGATATACTTTTGTCGACATATGGAAATCCCTTAAGTAGACTGTTGAATCTGAAGACCAATAAAATAATGTAGAAGGCCCAAATTTTTCATATCAAACTACTCTATGGGTAAGTGCACCAAGATAATTTACAAAAAGGGGGTATAAGTGGACACTTTTTTTTGAAATCAGGTAAACCTAAACTTGGAGGAGAAAGTTGAGAGTCACCCACTCAAGATATGAAGATACTCAAAGAACAAAGATTATAGTACTCTGAATCTAGTTTCCAAACTACTAATTTTTTTCAAAATTGGATAAGATTAAGGGGGTCAAATCTTTTGCACATGAAAAACAAACCATGCTTTTTTCTGAAAAACATAACAATGTCTGATGTGCGCATCAAAAAAGTCATAGTTATATTTAGTATTAAATGACAAATCATTTGGGAGAAAGATAGGTAAGAGTGAGCACTAGAAGTTGTGTATTTTTTTGTAATTTTTGTTGAGTATTTTTTTTAATGATTTTTCCAATCGAGCACTTCTTGAAAATCAAGTACCTGTTTGTGCGCGAAGCATAACTTGCACCAAAAAAATTGAAAATGAAAAAAATTAAAAATTAAAAAATGTAAAGAATCAAGCACACTACAATAATATATATTTTTTTAAAAATTTGGATAAGTTATTTAAAAAATGGTACACGTATGTCTCTGAGAACTATGGAGACACTGGTAAAAGAAATTCAATGATAATATGTTATTGTTGTTCAAATTTAAAAAATTATATGGTTAGAAAGCTCAGGAGATGGGTGAAAATATGGTGGCAATTTTAGTAATACTCACTTGATGAAGTGTAAGCCTAATGATGAAAAAGTCGAGAAACCAAGTTCATAAAACAAAACATGTCAAAAAGGAGGGAAATGGAGGGAAATCAAACTTCCAAACCGCAGCTTTGTCATCCAAGCCTATTCACAAGCCTAAACAAAAAAGAGCACGTATGGGGTTTCTTTTGAATAAGAACCGCATATAGTTTTTTTTTTTAATAAGCAGTGCATACACAGTTCTAAGGAGAAAATATTGCGTACGCGGTTCTTCCCATGATACTATACCATAAAGAAATTAATGTGTGTTTTTAAAATGTGTGTGTGTGCATACATATATGTATATGTATAATATGTATATATGTAGATATTGTATGTATATATAATATGTGTATATATATAGACACACACACATATGTACATGTATATGTATATAATATATGTATGACATATGTATACATATATGTACGTTTATAATATATATATATATATGTATGTATAATATACTTAAAATATGTATGTGTGTATTATCTTTTGATATTTTATGTGTATTATATGTATATGTGTATGTACATGTATATTGATATACATTGTCTTTTGATATCTTATTGTACATTGTATTCATCTCTCTCTCTCTCTCTCTCTCTCTCTCTCTCTCTCTCTCTCTCTCTCTCTCTCTCTCTCTTGACCCCACATAACACCTAATGGTATCATGTAAGATCCCTTAGCACACATGACCCCTTAAGACCATATGATGTTCTAACACATGTGCAGCCACATTATGACCCTACATGACCCCCAATGATGCCATATGACCCCTTCAGACCATGTATGATATCTTAAGGGGTCATAGGTGTCTTAAGGGGTCATACGGTGTTGTAACACATTTGTGGCTCAATTAGGACACCACGTGACCCTTAACGATATTATGTGACATCTCTTCCTCTCCACCCATATCCTTCCCTCCTTTTTTAATTCTTCTCTCTCTCTCCCTCCCTCCCTCCCTTACTCCCTTCCTCCCCATCTCTCTCTCTCTCTCTCTCTCTCTCTCTCTCTCTCTCTCTCTCTCTCTCTCTCTCTCTCTCTCTCTCTCTCTCTCTCTCTCTCTCTTTCTTTCTCTCTCCCCCCCTTAGGACCCCACATAACACCACATGACCCTTTACAAGAATATGATGTCCTAAGGGGTCAAGATGGAAAGATGGCATTACGGTGTTGTAAGGTGGCAAGATGAACCATTATTACAATATCAAAAGCAGTACCAATACTGCAAGTACAAGAATAACAAACCATTATGCTCCCACTCTCTCCCTTCCTCCATACCCCATCCCTCTCTCTCTCTCTCTCTCTCTTATCACCCACTTTTCTTGTGTAGAGAAAATTCAAAAATACTTTCAAGCTTTCTCCTCCTACATCCTCCACTATCACTTCTACTCTTCCGTTCTCCATGAAACCTGCAACCTGAAACACAATACTTTCTCTGCCCACCTCTTTCATCACTATATTATGTTTACCCATCTCATTATATACCACTTGGAACATAATAATATTATCTCCCACCTTCTTTATCACAATCAATCCTTTCTTTTGAACCATCAGATCCCCTTCAAACATGGCCCAAAAAACATTTGACCTATTCACCTGCCAATATATTATTAAATAAAAGACAATGGAATGTCCTTAATCTAAGCTCTCTCTCTCTCTCTCTCTCTCTCTCTCTCCCCCCCCCCCTCCCACCTTAGGACCCCACATAACACTTGATTACATCATGTGACACCTTAGCACACCACATGACCCTTTAGGAGCATATGATGTCCTAAGGGGTCATATGGTGTCCTAAGGTGGCAATATGAACAATTATTACAATATAAAGAGCAATACCAATACTTCTTACAAAAATAACAGACCATCATGCTCCCCCTCTCTCCCTTCCTCCATACCACATCCATACACAAATTCAACTTGGTAAACAACTTCTTTATCTAAAAATTAGCTGCAATCCTCACATATAATTGGCAAAAATTTCATTATCACCCACTTTTCTTGTATAGGGAAAATTCAGAAACACTTTCAAGCTTTCTCCTCCTACCTCATCCACTATCACTTCTACTCTTTTGTTCTCAATGAAACTCACAACCTATAACACAATACTTTCTCCTCCCGCCTCTTTCATTACTATATTTTGTTTACCCATCTCGTTATATACCACTTGGAACATAATAATCTTATCTCTCTCTGTCTCTCTCTCCCTGTAAAGACATAAATTATTTTATAACCAAATAAGACATAAGTTACTCTTTATTTTTAAATAAACTCATAAATCTTTTAATAAGTCTCTTTCATTCCACTTTTCCTTCCATAGTTTCATTTGATCATTCCATTTATATCGTAATAAACACGATTTTTCTATAAAAGATAAAGATTCTTCATTCAATAAATCGATGTAAGTAGTATCTCAATCATACAATACTTAGGCATTTCAAGTTTTTGTAAGTTCAATAACAAAAGAATACAAAGTAAAGGGTGAGATTTGTCCTTTGATCTGCAACCCAAGCTATCTGCAATGCAATCTTTAGCATGAAGACGAGAACAAGATTCAGGCACTTTTTCTGCCCAACCTTGAAGCTTACACTTCCCCAGAATTCTTAGTCAATCAAGAATACCCAACCCTACATGAATTGCTTAGCAAAAGAATTCAAAAGACAAGATAGAATTTGGTGCATGCCTAGATGATACATGCAATTAATTTTTCTAATTCCATTAAGAAACATGCAAGATCAATCAAGGATGTGGTAGAGTGGATAAATAAAAGAATTCCATCTATTTCAATTGTTATTCAATTGATTACTGGGCCAAGTATAATGCCATGCATAGAAGATAATATAGTTTGGAAAAAACAAACTCTCTCTCTATAATCCACATTCGGCACCCGTCCTGGAAGGTAACTTTCCACAAACACAAGCCTATCTAGCTTTGTTTACATAAATCTAGAATAAATATATACAGAAGACAATCTTTCTCCTTTCACTTCTAGCTTCCTATTTCTTGCAAGATAAAAATACAATTTTAAAGAAGTCAATCTTTTGTTGAATAGAAATAAAAAGAATCAATCTTTTGTTACAACCAATCCTATCTACCAGGAAGCAATCTTTCATGGATAAACAAATATACATCTGAAAAAGAAACAATCTTTTGCTTCTATATTTCAAGCAATTTAAAGACAATAATTACCTATTAAAAAGGTGTATCTTTACATAAATATTGAATAAAATGAGTACACATTCTTTTATTCAATTATATATTTAACATTTTAAAAGCCTAAGCATTAACTTACATTCCATTTCTTATGGCTTAGAATTCCCATGTTTATATCATCTAAGCTTTGTATCTTTCCATGTGTTTTGGTTCATATAAATCAAGAATATAATTTCATGAAGAAGACAATTTAATAGAAATAACAACATTCTTATTATTACTTTTGATCATAGATCAAACACTCTTTCATGGATAAGCAATCACGCATATTTGATAACAATGTTTCATTTTTAAACTAAAAAGTAAATCAAACTAAATTTTAAGAAAGAAGGTGTAGTGCATGTATGAATCTTTACATATTAATGAAATATAATGAGTACACATTCTTATAAGATTAACTAATGCAACCTATCATGCACTTCCTACCATTCTTTAGCATTTACCATGCATGTTTAATAATTATTTTATCAAATGTACCTCATAATGCATTTCCCTATATGATTATTCAAAAGAGAAAGTTCAAAGCAATTTTATTCTAATCATGGATTGTCTCAATCAAACTCCATTCTAATCTTCTTCATAAACATTGTATTACTTCATGAGTTACTTACTATCCTTTCTAAATGTGTAATGACCAAAGAATTAAATTAGAGCCTATCTCTTTATGTTCTTGTTACTGACTTGAGGTGATTGACTTGCTTTCCTTCTGAAATCTGCATGCTTCTCTCCTTCAAGATGGTTCAATAACTTTCTGTCCCTCTCCTCTTCTCTAACTATCGATTCTTCTACTAACACTATCCTCTATATCCTCCCTATTCTTTCTTTTCTATCTCTTTCCTTCCCAATCTTTTCTCTCTATCTTTTCTTCTCTTCTTTTTTCATTCTTGTTCTCCCTTCTATTCTCCAATAATAATAAAACAAACAAATGCTCGTTCAAGAGCCTAGATCTTAAATTCGACGCTAAATCGGAGATGATCATTACCAAACCTCTACATCTGGTCCTCATTCTTGAATTCCTATTCTCTTCTACCTTCCATTCTCTATTCCTTTATTGCATCTTTGTCTCCCTTCCATCTCTATTCTTGCCTCTCTATTCTTTCTTCTCTGATCATTCTAGTTATCTCTTCTATTGAGCCTTCACTATTATTTATACTATTCTTATCCTACGTTGGTTGCTACTCTCTTGGCTTTAACTTAGCCAAATCAATGACACCGCTGTTAGTCATTAAGCTCTCTTTTAGATCTAAATGGTTTAGAACTTTTACGACTTGCATACATGTTGACTAGCTTGCATCTATTATTTTAAACATTTGACATGATTGTTCAACTCTATTCCATGTCTTTCTATATTCTTTGACTTAAAGCTAGTGTCAACACAATGACATCTCACTTATCTTGTGGTTTCTGTTGATGGTTGATGAAATGGTTTGTCACTATCGACCTCCTCTTTAATAACCTATTAGGTTGCATGCAGAATACAAACACTTAAGTGGTTGTTATGTGAGCATTTACTGTCATCTTTGCCAAATGTCCGCTTTGTCGCCTAAGTCAATTAATATTGACCTACCTAAACCCCTAGTTTGTCATTTTCTTAGCAACCGATTATAGTTAGTCGTGGTGCTAGGTCAACCAAGTTGCTTATCGTGGGTCATGGGGTGACAAGTCGACTAGTTACATCAACTTCGCTATCACCTCGACCACCAATTCACTAACTGTCAAACTTATAACCTACCACCTTTTTAAATATTATTATAAATAACAATATACATGACTTTATAATATATGTTATATTTAATAAAAATCTAGTAAAATAGGGTATATATAAGAAATTATTTTTATATATTATACATTCGATTTAATAGATCTAATATAAAAAGGTATTAAAAAATAATGATATATAATTCTAAATTATATACATGCATATTTATAAACCTATTATTTCGAATTGACAAGATTGTCTAATGTTAAATTAATCACTTAAACATTATTTAAAATAAATACACATAATTAAAAGTCACCTTTGTATATATAATATATATACATACGATCAAGTAGCAATTATCGAACTAACATGCATAAGAAATTCATATAATTGTAAACACAACAATCATTAATAAAATTATATTCTCTTATACTAGGAACATTAAATCATCCTTTATAAAGAACGTTAAGTCATTAAATCACTTAACTCTTTTTCAAAATATCAAACTAATTTTCACCCTCAGACGAAATAAATTTAACAATTACCATTTACTCATAACATTTCATTTATTCAAAATCATGCATCAATGAAATCACAAGTGCACAAACATAACTTTTCTACTGTGGTGTGTGAGAGATTCCATCTATTCTAATGAAATTCAGGAGCTAATACAACTCTACCTAAACCATGTTCTCGCCTTCATCTGTGTTCACCAATTCCTGCATTCACTTGCACTCAGTTGCTCATTAGCAATGATGATCCCAATTTTAAAAATTATTATTGATCATTCAATTGTATACAAATCATTTCAGTGCATTCGATCTCCTATCTTATTAACAATTCCATTTTCATTTCATTTCAATTTTATTTGAGAAAAATAAACATTATTTTCCTAATTAAATAATTATGGAAAAATAGGGTTCGTGACATCCTTCCCCTCTTAAAAGAGACATCGTATCGATGTCTTATTATTCTATCAATAAGCACATACTTTCTCAACATCATAAACATTAACCATACATTGTGGTCTCAATCAAATACAACAATAATAGTACCATCTATACTATACAAATTTACAACATGTAAATCAAAATTAGGGTATTCAAGTATTTCGTGCATCAAAAAAATAGTACTCTAAGAAAACAAAAGATGAATATGACAGTCGATCGTCGCATCATCCTCCCAAGTAGCACTATCATTAGAATATTGGTCCCACTAGATCCAATACTAAGTGAAATCTCTTCTATGTAGCTTAATGCTACACTGATCAAGAATTTGAATGTCCTCCACTAGCACCATTCCTGGATCCTGTATCCATAAGCAACTGGATTCATAACTTCCAACACATCGAAGGGTCCCACATATCTTGGTACCAACTTTGATGATTTCCTTGATAAATCTCTTATGAGGCTTATCCCTCAAAATAATTTCTTCTTCAATAACAAATATCTGAGAGTCTTGTTTCTATTATCATAGCTTGTCTGTCGACTATTTCTTTCAATATATTCTTGATCAGTTTTATCTGCTCATCCATTTCTTTAAGCATATTAGAACCAATGATGATCCTATCTTTATCCTATTCCAACTGACAAATGTTTGTCATTTCTGTCATAAAGCATCATAATTGGTATCATTCCTTAAAAATGAATGAAATTTTTTTGTTGTATGCCAACTCAATCAAAGGCAAATACTTCTTCCATTCACATTTCTAATCAATGTGATACATCAAAACGAATTCTCCACAACTTGATCAACTTTTTTTTGTTCGATCATCTATCTAAAGATGTCATGCCGATTTAATCTAGTTCCCAAAGATATATTCAATATTATCCAGTTCCAAAATGTCACCCAAACATTCCTATTTGATATTTCTATTTTTGAAACTCCATGCAATAGATAAGTTGAATGAATAAATGTCTTCACAAGATTCAATGATTCATCTTTAAATATATCCAAGTACGAAATATGCAATCTTTGTCAATCTGTTGACAATAACCAACTATGATGTCATGCTTGTTCTTACTTAAAAGAAATTCTTGAATAAATTTCATATTGATTTCCTGCCACCTATACTTAGGTTTGATATAAAAGTCCTATTTTATGATCATGCTCACCTTTCACTTGTTAAACATTGTGCCACATACTCAACTACCTTGTCCAAAGTTCTTAGTTTTGTTACATCTTTATCAACAATCTCTAGATTATCTAGATATTTCCCAATGTTCTAAATAGAGTGCAATATTTACTTCCTCAAGTTTCCACCTCAAAGTGAGTACATCATTCATTGGCGTTCTTAGTTACACTCAAGTTCTTATCTCAAATCTATCAAATCTATGATCCAAAATATCTACTTTCAAAACATCAATAATGTTTTTCTTCCAAGTGATTTTGTAATAATTGCTATGAGAACCCATCATTTGACTTTCTTTTTATTTCCAACTATTCCAACCAACTCAATCTGCTTCATACCTCAAAATTCTATCAATCCATAAGATTTCCAAATTACTATGTATACTTTTAATCAAATAACAAGGCAACCATGACAACAGAAAATTCTTAACGTCATAAAATATGTTATACAACTAGTAGCGCAACCTTATACCTAATTATCTCAAATGTGTCTTTATGCCAAAGACCATATATTCTTGGATGTTCAAGACTCCAAAACCCAATTTTAACAAAAGACATCTTGCATGGTCACATGATCTCGAAGGTAAAACCAAGGAAGTAAGATCTCATATAATTGATGAACTAATTTGAATTTGTCTATCTACTAAATATGTATGTATAAATATAGTTACCTTTGCAAGGCCTATCCCCTAGTTATTCCACACATTGAATTTACTCAAACTAAAAATTACACAAATATATAGTATTATTGCCCTAACTGACACAACACCTATGTTTGGTACACTCTCCGCTTTTTACTTTCTTGGGCATACTATTAGGGGTTTGCTATGAACATGATAAGGAAGGAATGCAATATGCAACCAAAAGACAATGAAAATTTCAAACATTAAATCAGTCACCATAAAGGTTAAGAGAACAAGTGATCAATTTCAACAGTAAATTATAAAATGCACATAATGAAACATTAAGTCAAGTGTGACCAAGGGTCACAAAATAGAAAATTGGTGACTCGTCCAAAAAGAAAAAGAAAATATAATCAAGTCAAGAAGTCAAAACTAATCCAAAAATCAATGATCAAATAATTCATCAATAAACCAAATAAAGCATCAAACTGAATACATATCAAATGTACTGAGTGACTAGGAGTAGTCACATATGAAGGAGTATTACAACACCTTGGGGTGTCTTTTCCAGAGTGTGCGAGAGAGAGTATCAAACATAGTACCAAAAATCTCATGATTGAAGATAAGGACACAAAACTAGAATAAAGAGTCCTATGAAGATTTCATCATATCATCCATAATTCCTATCCATATAGTACCTACCTCGTACACTATAAACATAGAATAATATCTTTTGCAAGAAATAAGTTAGAATAATTATCAATCTAATAAATCAAGCATCTCAAGAACCTAGGTTCTAATAACAACTATCATTTTTATCAATAAAGTCTCAGCCACAACTTTACTATATAAGTACCCAACTCTTGCTCAATAAACTATCATCTGATGAATGTGTCCATTAAGTATGCCAATTCTAGGAGGTACTCTTTCTCCGCCTATCTGGACACCATGTTGATTTTGCAAAAAGCAACTTTATTTATCGATTGTTCATAAATGATATTGCCCAAATTTATATCTCTTCTCATGGAGTCAATGGGGTATATCCTTTCTACTCATCTGAACTAAGCATAGTTGATGCAATAGGGAGATACTCATATAGATATTCTTCGTCTATCACCTAAATAGGGTAGTCCAACTATACTTGTCTCCCAAGGAAATGGTAGGTGATATTTCCGTTACTCTACACAACTTGGTTAGCTATTTCTTCTTCTAGGTTTGGGAATTGATTCCTTTCTTCTTTCATCCTAGAAGTAGACAAATGCCTTCCTCGACCTTATCATTCTCATCTTGAATATCCTGAATTCATTCCATAGTAGGAGGGAAATATTTCTTCCTTAATCAACCATCCTCCTTCTTCTAGGTTGTTGTCATCAATTCACCTTGAAAAGGCTTTGTGCTCCTTCTTAATTTCCAAGTGTCATGTGTTAGATATCCAATAACAAGTTTGTTAAGCACATGACTTCATTCATGAAATGGACTCATAGGTCCTATAGTTATAAATCGTGCTCTGATACCAAAATGTAAAGACGTAAATTATTTTATAACCAAATAAGACATAACTTACTCTTTATTCTTAAATAAACTCATAATTCCTTTAATAAGTCTATTTCATTCCACTTTTTCTTCCATAGCTTCATTTGATCATTCCATTTATATCGTAATAAACACGAATTTTCTATAAAAGATAAACAGTCTTCATTCAATAAATCGATGTAAGTAGTATCTCAATCATACAATACTTAGGCATTTCAAGTTGTCGTAAGTTCAATAAAAAAAGAATACAAAGTAAAGGGTGAGATGTGTCCTTTGATCTGCACCCCAAGCTATCTTCAATGCAAACTTTAACATGAAGATGAAAACAAGATTTAGGCGCTTTTTCTGCCCAACCTTGAAGCTTACAATTCCCCAGAATTCTTAGTCAATCAAGAATACCCGACCCTGCATGAATTGCTTAGCAAAAGAATTCAAAAGACAAGATGGAATCTGGTGCATTCCTAGATGATACATGCAATTCATTTTTCTAATTCCATTAAAAAACATGCAAGATCAATCAAGGATGTGGTAGAGTGGATAAATAAAAGAATTCCATCTATTTCAATGGTTATTCAATTGTTTACTCGACCGAGTATAATGCCATGCATAGCAGATAATATAGTTTCGGAAAAAGAAAACTCTCTCTCTATAATCCACAATTGGCACCCGTCCTAGAAGGTAACTTTCCACAAGCACAAGCCTATCTAACTTTGTTTACATAAATCTAGAATAAATATATACAGAAGACAATCTTTCGCCTTTCACTTCTAGCTTCCTATTTCTTGCAAGATAAAAATACAATGCTAAAGAAGTCAATCTTTTGTTGAATAGAAATAAAAAGAATCAATCTTTTGTTATAACCAATCCTAGATCTATTAGGAAGCAATCTTTCATGGATAAACAAATATACATCTGAAAAAGAAAAAATCTTTCGCTTCTATCTTTCAAGCAATTTAAAGACAAGAATTACCTATTACGAAGGTGTATCTTTACATAAAAATTGAATAAAATGAGTACACATTCTTTATTTAATTATCAAAACATATTAAAAGCGTAATCATTAACTTGCATTCCATTTCTTATTGTTTAAAATATCCATGTTGTAAAGCTTTGATGTGAATAGTAAACAAGATGAGAGAGGGGGGGGGGGGCTGAATCATACAAACTTAATCTTCAACATATTCAACAGATTCAACCTCAGTAGCTTATACTTCAGAATACATAACCAAAACTGTAAAACATTCAAACTCATGAACATATAACATCACAACACATATAATACCAGATTTAACATGGAAACCCAAATAGGGAAAAACCACTGTGGGATTTCGGACCCACTAAGAAATATACCCTTCTAGAGTATGCTCGGTTAAAAGAAAATCATGTTAAAGATTACAAACACATTGCTAGATGTGACCCGGTTAAGGGATTTCCCTCAGACTTGTTAGTGTCTTGCACTTTGTTAGAAGTGACCTTGTCAAAGGATTTCAAACACTCATTTAGAATGTTACCTTGCTAGAGGGTTTACAAATAAGATTGTTAGGTCCACTTGATTAAGAGATTTCCTGTCACTTACGAAATAAACAACAGTAATAAAATATATCTGCAACTTCACATTTGAAATGCTAAAGAAGATTCTTATTTGCTCAAAACAATCTTGTCATAAGAATTATCTAATTCCTTGAGGGGCTTGCTGGGCTTCTCAATCTATTCTTCAATCAGATCTTCAAGCTTCTGAGCTCGGTAAACATTCCTGTAGCATCACTATGCATACATTTGCTCGCATGTAGTGTTTATCAACAATTCCTTATTTATAAACAATTTCTGACCGCTTAATCTCCTTGATCACATTTCCCATGATCAATCTTAGCCATCAGATCATCAAACTTGACTAGGTTCATTGTATCCTTCAATCTGAAAATGTTTTACCTCGCCTTGGAACTTGCATTCCTTCCTAGGAACTTGTGCTAGGTTATTGCGGTTCAATCTGTATTGTAGATCTTCCTCCTGTATTTTCATTGTCGTAGATTCTTAACAAACTTCTTGCATGACAAACCAATCATTTATTCATCTCCAGCTCATCAGCATCCTTCATTAAATAATGTTTTTATCCATCCAATGCGATCTATTATAACTCGGTTGTTACTTGGTTAATACTGAACTTCGCTCGATAGACATTTTGCCTTCGTTAACCGATATTGATAACCTTAGGGTTTACTGACTAGGTTCCTTGCTCAGTGACATAATACAGTATTAAACTTATAATCAACAACATGTGTAGGATATCAAAACAATCAAAACAACATGATCTCATCATTGTCTAACTCGGTAATAGTTGCCCATTGAATAACTTATATCTCTCCTTCTCCTTTATTATCACATTCTTTCTGTGTCACTTGCCGACCTCCTAATACTCATCAACACATACTTCTCAAGATATGGCAACATCATACTGAATCAGAAAATCAATTTCTTGACATCAATGACAAAATAATATTATTAAGAAAACAATCATCCTTCTTTAGTTATATCAACAATCTCCAACAACCTTCTCAATATCCTTATTGAAATGCCAACAATCTCCTTTCTATTGTAATGCCAACACATGTTTATATTGTCTAAGGTCTATATCTTTCCATGTGTTTTGGTTCATATAAATCAAGAATACAATTTCATGAAGAAGACAATTTAATAGAAATAAAAACATTCTTACTATTACTTTCAATCATAGATCAAACACTCTTTCATGGATAAGAAATCACGCATATTTGATAACAATCTTTCATTTTTAAACTAAAAAGTAAATCAAACTAAATTTTAAGAAAGAAGGTGTAGCGCATGTATGAATCTTTACATATGAATGAAATATAATGAGTACACATTCTTAAAAGATTAACTAATGCAACCTATCATGCACTTCCTACCATTATTTAGCATCTACCATGCATGTTTAATAATTATTTTATCAAATGTACCTCATAATGCATTTCCCTATATGACTATTCAAAAGAGAAAGTTTCAAGCAATTTTATTCTAATCATGGATTGTCTCAATCAAACTCCATTCTAATCTTCTTCATAAACATTGTATTACTTCATGACTTACTTACTATCCTTTCTAAATTTGTAATGACCAAAGAATTAAATTAGAGCCTACCTCTTTATGTTCTTGTTACTGACTTGATTTCCTTCTGAAATCTGCATGCTTCTCTCCTTCAAGATGGTTCAATAACCTTCTATCGCTCTCCTCTTCTCTAACTATTGATTCTTCTACTAACACTATCCTCTATATCCTCCCTATTCTTTCTTTTATTTCTCTTTCCTTCCTAATCTTTTCTCTCTATCTTTTCTTCTCTTCTTTTGTCGTTCTTGTTCTCCCTTCTATTCTCCAATAACAATAAAACAAACTAATGCTCGTTCAAGAGCCTAAGTCTTAAATTTGACGTTAAATCAGAAATGATCATAACCAAACCTCTACATATGGTCGTCATTCTCAAATTCCTATTCTCTTCTACCTTCCGCTCTCTATTCCTTTGTTGCATCCTTGTCTCCCTTCCATCTCTATTCTTGCCTCTCTATTCTTTCTTCTCTGATCATTCTAGTTATCTCTTCTATTGAGCCTTCACTACTATTTATACTATCCTTATCCTACGTTGGTTGCTATTCTCTTAGCTTTAACTTAGCCAAATCAATGACACCACTGTTAGTCATTAAGCTCTCTTTCGGTTCTAAATGGTTTAGAAATTTTACAACTTGCATACATGTCGACTAGCTTGCATCTATTATTTTAAACATTTGTCAGGAGTGTTCAACTCTGTTCCATGTCTTCCTATATTCTCTGACTTAAAGCTAGTGTTAACACAATGACATCTCACTTATCTCACCGTTTTTGTTGATGGTTGATGAAATGGTTTGTCACTATTGACCTCCTCTTTAATAACCTATCAGGTTGCATGCAGAATACAAACACTTAAGTGGTTGTTACGTGAGAATTTACTATCATCTTTGTCAAGTCTCCTCTTTGTCGCCTAAGTCAATTAATATCAACCTGCCTAAACCCCTAGTCTGTCATTTTCTTAGCAACCGATTATAGTTAGTCATGGTTCTAGGTCAACCAAGTTGCTTATCGTGGTTCATGGGGTGACAAGTTGACTAACATCAACTTCTCTATCGGCTCGACCACCGATTCACTAAGTGTCGAACTTATAACCCGCCACCTTTTCAAATATTGTTATAAATAACAATATACATGACTTTATAATATATGTTATATTTAAGAAAAACCTAGTAAAATAGGATATATATAATAAATGAATTTAATATATTATACATTCGATTTAATAGAGCTAATATAAAAAGGTATTAAAAAAATATGATATATAATTCTAAATTATATACATGCATATTTATAAACCTATTATTTCAAATTGACAAGGTTATCTAATGATGAATTAATCACTTAAATATTATTTAAGATAAATACACATAATTAAAAGTCACCTTTGTATATATAATATATATACATATGATCAAGTCGCAATTATCGAACTAACATGCATAAGAAAATCATATAATTGTAAATACAACAATCATTAATAAAATTATATTCTCTTATACTAGGAACATTAAATCATCCTTTATAAAGAACTTTAAGTCATTAAATCACTTAACTCTTTTTCAAAATATCAAACTAATTTTCACCCTCATAGACGAAATAAATTTAACAATTACCATTTACTCATAACATTTCATTTATTCAAAATCATGCACTGATGAAATCATAATTGCACAAACATAAATTTTCTACTATGGTATGTGAGAGATTTCATCTATTATAACAAAATCTAGGACCTAAGACAACTCTACCTTAACCATGTTCTCGCCTTCGTCTACGTTCACCACTTCCTGCATTCACTTGCACTCAGTTGCTCATTAGCAATGATGATCCCAATTTTAAAAATTATTACTGATCATTCAGTTGTATACAAATCATTTCAGTGCATTAGATCTCCTATCTTATTAATAATTCCATTTTCATTTCATTTCAATTTTATTTGCAAAAAATAAACATTATTTCCCTAATTAAATGATTATGGAAAAATAGGGTCTGTGACACTTCCGTCTCTCTCTCTCTCTCTCTCTCTCTCTCTCTCTCTCTCTCTCTCTCTCTCTCTCTCTCTCTCTCTCTCTCTCTCTCTCTCTCTCTCTCTCTCTCTCTCTCTCCCTCTCCCTCCCTTTGCCTTCACATTTTCTTTACTGGAAGTAATGCATACGAGGTACTGGGAATATGGGTGTTGGCCTACTGAGCATTTTTAGGGACTAAAAGTGCACACAGGGTTACTAAACATAGTGCGTACGTGGTTCTTGGACATAGTTTTAGTTTCCCAACTGTCTCAACGGCATCAAAAGAATTTTTTGAGGTTGTTGAAGGATCCACTGCAACTATTACTGTGCTTCTGTGATAGTTTTATATGTAGAAGTGAATTTTTTTTTGCATGATTTCAAATGATTGAATTATTGTTCTTATTAGTTTGGTCAATGTTATTGTGATTGTTTAAGAGTTTTGATTTAAGAACTTTTGTTTACATATATATGTTATTTAATAGTTGTGATTGTTCAATTTTATGGTTATTTGATTGTTTAAGAACTTTTGTTTACATATATATGTAAAATGATTCTATTTAGGACAACTGGTATTAACGATGGGAAAGAATAAGCAAGGAACAGTGGAACAACAAGAGGCTGATAAGGAAAGACAAAGGCAATGTATGAAGAAATTACATGACATAAGAGCAATGGGACAAGAAGGTACGTCATCCTCAACATCTCAATTCGATTTACCAAATGAACATAATGCAATTGAAGAAGAGATCACAATGAATAATCAAATGATGAATAAGCACCAACAATATTTGATTTATCGTATGAACCTAATGCAATCAATGTACCTAAAGCACATAATGATGAACATACACCATCTCTATTTGATGTGATGAATGTACCTAATGCACGCAATGCACCAATGCTAACACCTCCTAGAATCATTCATAGGAAACCAAAGTATCTAATTGACATCGATGAGAATATTTTGAAGCCAATGCCCGATAAAATGAATGAACGGACTTGTAGGAGAATGGTTAAAATAATATGGAAAGACATTTTTGAAAACTTAAATCAAACTACAAGATGCCAATTAATTGTTGAAATGATTCAAAATTTGAATTTTAGAGAGACAATGAAAATTCTAGTCCTAAGATCATCTGAAGTAATAGCGAAAGAACTATTGTGAGAAATCTATTTGATGCGTATCAAGCTATTGGTTCAAAATCATGTAATAAAGATTCTAATGTTACTAGACATGTTATTACATCAACCATAATAAGCAAGAAAATTAAAAAAAGATCATTTGATAAGCAAAACAAGTAAGTCATTAAACATAAGTAGAACAACATTGCGTAAAGCATTAGATAGGCGGGAGAAAATAGAGGATCCTAACAATAATTCTCTTTGGGCATTCTTGGGTAGACTACCATGCAAAGACAAGGTTGTTGTTGATGCACTAAGAACATTAATTGAAACTTTTTGGCATGACAACACAAGGGTTTCGCCTAACCAAAGAGATGTTGTTAGAAGGCAAATTGGATCTAGAAATCATGAGCCACATGCCAAACACTATTTGGATATGACTCAAATAAAATTTTATGAAAGATTCCTTCAAAAGTTTCCTCAAATAAGAATTATTCAAAAAAATTTTAAATGGAAAAACCTTTGTATGTTAAGATTAATCATGTCCGCACCACGTTTTTTTGTAGGATGCATATTCAATTTTCCATTCACTATGATACTTATCGTCATATATGTTGTACTTTGCACACTAACGATGTTTTGTAGGAATGCAATATACAACCACCTCCTAAGTCACCAAGAGAATTTATTTCCAGTGTGTTATGAAAAAGAGATGATGGTTGCATTTATTATAATATGATGTGTTTGAAAGGTTCTTGTGCTACATGTGGTGGTTTGCAACATTTGCCAAGATGTCTACATTTGGATAGCACACATGAAATTGGTAAGAAACTAGTATCTTTTGGAAAGTACAAGATAGTGATATATGGGGTTAAAGATGGAAAAGAATTGAAGAGATGTGAGTTAGTGAAAAATGATATATGCATAGCTGATTTTATGAGAACGTTTAAAGAAAAACTAGTTTATGAGTACATAATAAATACACATAGAGCTCAGTGGTTAGATGAGCAATTCAAGTTATGCAAGGACACATTTCCTCTTTGTACCATTGTCTCTATAGTTGATTTTGCTGAAAATTATACACTACAACCTCAAAATGAAGTACAATCTATGTATTACCATTCTACACAAGTTTCTATTTGTGTACACATAGCATTCATGCATGCAGATGATAACACATACGAGGATAGAAAGGTTGTAAGAGAGTATCACTTCTACATAAGTGACAATCGTACACATTCATAAGAGTTTGTGCAAGGATACTTTAAAGATTTTTTATGATAGTTTAAGGGAAAGGAACATACGATACAAGCAACACATAATATGGTCAGATAATTGCACCTCAAAATTCAAAAATGCAAGGATGTTCTATTGGTTGAGTAGGATGCAACAATATTTTTAGAATTTCACTGAGGCTAGACATGGAAAGAGAGAGCACAATGGTGCAAGAGAATGCATAAAAAGAGCCCTAGCTAGAGAAGAATTGAAGTACGAAGGTGGTGCTGAGTTGATAGATGCAACAACAATTGTGCGATGGTGTAACTCTACAATGCAACTAGGTAATGCATGTACGTCAATGGTTCATAGATACTTTTGGTTTATCATTGAATCTGACATTAAAAACTATCAATATTGTTGTACAATTGTAGGATCTAGTGACATGCACTCATTTCGAAGTTCAAATGCAAGTTCACCGGTAATTTATACTAGATAGATTGTATGTTTTTGCTCTTCATGTATGTATTTTTTGTGGGTAGAATGTGAATCACGAGTGGGTTGACAAATGGTCTTTTAGACCATTGCTTCCCATTGATACCTATCAAATTCCCAAAGCTCTGCAGTTGAACCAAATGGAAGCATCAATTAATTTCGAGCATGTATCCGACCTAATGGAACCAGGTGATTTTTTGGGTAAATTTTATTGCAAGAAATTTTTTTGGCTCAATTTTTTACATCAAACATTATTTTTGGTATTAATTATTATTCTATAATATGCAGGTCATGTTTACGCAGTTGTTGCAGAAGATAACAATGAAGAAGGAACGGATTACTTTTTGTGTCATTGTATTGAACCTAAGAGAAAATTGACAACCACAATCATTGATGGAGAGGGTATTGAGTATCTAGTAGGGTATGTTGTCATGACAAGCACATGGCTTAGGAGATACCCTATCAAGAATTCTGATGTTTGGTTGTTCGAGGACTTTGAAACACACAGACATATTCTTCATTTCTCCAACCTTGTTGTTGCAACAAATATTCATTCGATTAAGTATCATGGTAGACCTCATAAAAAGATTTTGTGGAAAATTTGTGAATCTGACCATGAGGCAATACTTGACATAATATGGGTTAGAGCTGATCTAAAAGGATCACTTGATTGATTCTACAGTTCAGGGTAGAATGATTTTGAGAATTTTGTATATATCGTCGACGAATTGTTCTATATTCATTTTTTTGTATATATAAATGCCCATGAGCTGATTTGTACATATTTAGGGGCATAGTTTTGTATATTTAAATGGCCATGAGCTAATTTGTACATATTTAGATGCCAAATTTTGTATATTTAAATGGCGATGAGCTGATTCGCACATATTTAAATGCCAAATTTTGTATATTTAAATGGCGATGAGCTTATTCACACATATTTAAAAGCCAAATTTTGTATATTTAAATGGCGATGAGTTGATTCACACATATTTAAATGCCAAATTTTGTATAAAATCCCATGAGATGATTTATAAAAAATTTTGTGAATATATGTGACTATGTTTTGTGACTATTTTTTGAATATATGTGAATATGTTTTGAATATCTTAAGGGTTTTGAGTTTATGTGATGTGATAAGCTAGGTTGGTTTTGGCATTGAGATAAGACACGTTTGGAAATGTGATTTTTGGCCTTTCCTATGGTGGGCTTGCAGTTAGAGAGCTTGGGAAGGGAGACTTTTAAAGGTGTACAAGCCACGGCTCTGGCATTAGCCCTAAAGCTTGTGAATGCACATCAGTTGCTGACACCATTTGCATGAATTTTGTTAGAGTATTAGGGTATTGACTTGATTAATTAAACAATATTTGTTTAATTATTTAAGTTCCCTTTATCTCTTTTACACTTAAGCTAACTTTAGGTGCATAATAATTAATTCTTTTGGATCTGGATCTGGATTCATAACCATGACTAGTATCTACTTTTTCTCACAGATGGGTTAGAAACAGAAGCTCTAAATGCAGACTCGGATTTATGGACACTAGCATCATAATCGTTTAATTCAAAATAAGTAAGCTTGCCAATGATGGAGTCAAGAGTTACCTTAGTTTTTTCAATGGACTTCAACTCCTGAATAGCTGCAACTCGGATAGCGTAGACCGGTAGCAGGGTTCTCAGTACCTTACTTATCACTATGGCATCTTCCACTTTCCCTCTTGCACTCTTAATTTCACCAACTATCTCTTTTATCCTTTAACCATACTATTGGATGTTCTCACCTTCAACATCCTTATGTCATGAAACTTTCCTCTTAGACTCTCTTCTTTAGCAATCTTGACATGTTCATCATCGCTATAAATCTCTTCAAGTTTTTTCCATACCTCATATGCAGTTTCAAGACCATGAACATCTACATATTCAACATCAGACAAGGAATTGATAATAGCCTCCAATGCTTGATGATTTTCTTTTTGTTCTTTCTTATGATCATCAGTCAGAATCCCAGTAGGTGCAATATACTTAGTATCTACATGATCCCAATATTGACTTCCCAGACTCTTGATGTAAATTTTCATTCTGTCGCTCCATATCCTATAGTTTTCTCTGTTGAACTTTGGACCTTCCTTCTTCATCATGATCTAGCAGATCTTTTCCTCAAGTTGTTTGCTTAGACCTTAGAGGACCTGAGATGCTCTGATACCAATTGATGGTATGATGAGAGAATAAGTATCCGGTAGATTACTAAGAGGGGGGTGGTGAATTAGTAAATAGAAAAACTGATACAAACTTTTGAATTTCAATCTCAATCACACAAAATAAACTTATCAAATGAAATACCACTATAAATACTCATAAAAAATCTGGTTGACTATTATAGCAACTTAACAATAAACAACATTAAACTTGTAAACATCCAAATGCTTTATCATATGTCAACATATTCCATTTATTAATGCTTTCGGTTATCATTCCTTATTAGAATAGCGAAGTAGTTAATCAAATCAACCATAAGATCATAACCCCAAAAACATTCACCATATGACACAAGTATTTTTGACGTGGAAACCCAAATAGGTAAAAACCACGGTGAGATGGGACTCACAAGATAATATCTTAACTCTTTTGAAGTTCGCCCTATTATGAGCCAAGCTTGTTAAATCTTTTACAAAGCCCTGTTAAGAACTGATCCTGTTAGGAATCACCCAGTTAAGGGATTGACTACAAATGCCTTGTTAGAAGCAAATACCCTGTAAGGAATAACCTCAATAGAGGATTTGAAAATCCAATCTAATGGATCACCTTGTTAAAGGATTTAATAAGTAACCAAGCTTGTTAGAGCTTACCTGGTTAGGGAATTTCAATTTTGCTATAATTGTTAGAAAACAACAGGAGTTTGCTTGATCTGTCTAAATAGCACTATACTTTCTTGATCAGATCCTTTTAAGCTCCTATCTACCTTTACTCAAACTGTAGACTCATTATCTATTTTGGCAACCACACACTCAACTAATTTCTACCAACAGTAAACAAAACAACTTCATCAACCTTAAATACAAATCAATTAGGTTGGTAACACAACAAAAACCTAATTCTCTCATTGAGATTACAAACAAGTTGGTATAAGTATGACCGTAGGATTTCATAGAAATCTGAGCACATCAATTAAGAAAACCTCAACCGCTCCTTGATTATCGCTTTATCAAGCTCAGTAACTCATCACGAGCTTTGCATTAGACACAATACATTTCGCTCATTCCCTAGACAAACAAACATGCCAAAACATTTTGAACTTGTCTTCATACAATGACCATACGTGTCACCATCATTACCGCTCAACATCAGATCATAAACCAACATAACCAATTCAACAACCTTAATCATTTAGGGTTTAACAAAAACAACGGGTAGGGTTTACCAGTTACATTACATAGATAGGGTTTAACCTTTTACATTGATTACCGGTTCAACTCACAAACTTACATATCATCTTACAATGTCCTTCACAAAGCTCTTCCTACCGGGTACAAGACAATATTAACAATATCAGCAATATCATTACTAGATAATTGACATCAATGACAACATAACATATCATTAATGCAATCTTCATGCAAATGCCAACAATTTCATATAATGTACCTGATGGATTGCCACCTATGAGAAGTATTAGTCATTGCATGGACTTGGTTCCCAGAGCTAGTTTTCCTAACAAAGTTGCACACCAGTTGACATCGATAGAGAGTGAAGAGCTATTGAAGAAAGGTTTGATCAGGGAAAGTGTGAGCCCTTATGCAATACCAGAAGTATTGGCACCTAAAAAGAATGGAGAGTGGAGAATGTGTACTGATTCTAGAGCAATAAACAAGATCATAGTGAAATATCGGTTTCCTTTTCCTAAGATGGATGACATAATGGATTTTTTGAGTGGAGAAAAATACTTTACAAAGATAGATTTGAAGAGTGGATATCATCAGATCAAGATCACAGAAGGAGATGAGTGGAAGACATCATTTAGCACAAATGAAAGATTGTATGAATGGTCGGTGATGCCTTTTGGATTGACTAATGTATCAAGTACTTTCATGAGGCTGATGAATGAGGTATTGAAGAAATTCTTGGGTAAGTTTGTTATTGTGTATTTGGATGACATTTTGATTTTCAGTAAAACAAAAGAGGAGCATTTGTTGCAATTGAGACAAGATTTGCAGAGGTTGAGAGAAGAAAAGTTGTTGATAAATAGAAAGAAGTGTACTTTCAAGAAGGATGAGTTAGTCTATTTGGGATTTGTGATATCTGAAGATGGTTTGAAGATGGATCCTGAGAAAGTGAAAGCTATTGTTTAGTGGCCTACACCAGAAAGCATTGGATAGGTAAGATCATTTCATGGATTGGCTAGTTTTTACTGGAAGTTTATCAAAAATTTCAATTCAGTTTGTAACCCTATGACTGAGACCATGAGAGGAGATCAGAAGGAATTCAAGTGGATCACCAGAGAAAACAAAAGTTTTGAATTGTTGAAGCAAAAAGTGACTGAGCAGTCTGTGTTATCTTTACTAGATTTCAATAAAGTATTTCAAGTGGATTGTGATGCAAGTGGAATAATGATAGGCGCAGTCTTGAGTCCGGAAGGGAGAGCAATAGCCTATTTCAGTGTGAAAAATTGAATGATGCCCGGAGGAGATATTCAGTGTATGATTAGGAGTTTTATGTCATAGTTCAAGCCTTGAAGAAGTGGAGACATTACTTGTTACCTAAGGAGTTTGTGTTGTATACAGATCATCAAGCTTTGTAGTATTTGAACAGTCAGAGTAAGTTGAATCACAGACATATGAGATGGGTAGAATTCTTGTAGAGTTGCACCTTTGTGTTGAAGCATAGAAGTAGGAAATCTAACAAAGTTGATGATGCATTAAGTAGGAGAAGGAATTTGTTGACTGAGATTAGAGTGACAGTATTAGGATTTGAAGATTTGAAGACATTTTATGATGAAGACCTGGATTTTGTAGAGCCTTGGAAAGCATGTAGAGAATCGGTTATGGTAGACAAAAGCAAGTGGTTGGATTATTTAATTCATGATGGAATGTTATTAAGAGGAGTTCAATTGTGCATACCTAAGAGTTCTATGAGGGACAATTTGATAAAGGAGAAACATAGTGGAGGTTTGGATGGACATTTTGGTATTGACAAAAAAATAGCATTGATGAGTGAGCAGTGCTTTTGGCCCCAGATTCATAAGGATGTTAAGAGATATGTGCAAAGTTGTAGAGTTTGTCAAGTTGCAATGAGTAGTAATTAGAATGTTGGATTGTATAAACCTTTGACAGTACTGGTAAGACCTTGGGAGGATATAAGCATGGATTTTGTACTTAGATTGCCTAAGAGATCGAGAGGGAATGATTCTATATTTGTGGTAGTAGATAGATTCTCGAAGATGGCTCATTTAATACCTTGTAAGAAGACATCAGATGCATTGCATGTAGCAGACCTATTTTTCATGGAAGTGGTTACATTGCATGGATTACCTAAGAGCATAGTTTCAAACAAAGACACTAAGTTTGTTGGCTATTTTTGGAGAACACTTTGGAAGAAGATGAAAAAAGATTAGAAGTTCAGTTCTACTTTTCATCCACAGACTGATGGACAAACATAAGTAATTAACAGAAGTTTGGGAAACTTATTGAGATGTTTAGTTGGAGATAAAACTAGAAGTTGGCATTTGATCCTTACACAAGCAGAGTTTTCCTACAACAATTCAGTGAATAGGAGTACCAGAAGAACACCTTTTAAGATTATTACTATAGTGCATCCTAGAGGTATATCAGAATTAAGAGACATTAGCAGTGAAGACTGGAGAAGTTTAGAAGCATAAGACTTGCAGATCACTTGGCAGCATAGAATATCTAGGTTAAGAAGCATTTGGAAGACATGAACAACAAGTATAAGGATAAGGAAGATGAGAAGATGAGACATAAGGAATTTGAAGCTGGTAATGAAGTGATGGTATATATGAGAAAAGAGAGGTTCTCAGTTGGAACTTATAACAAGTTGGAGATGAAGAATTTTGGACCTTGTAGGATTTTGAGGAAGTTCAGTTCTAGAAATGCGTATGAAGTGGACTTACCAGATAATCTAAGTATTTCACCTATGCTTAACATTGTAGATCTTCATGAGTATCATGAACCAAAATTTAGTGAGGACACTATTGCAAACTTGGAGAAACACTTTCCCCTGAAGGAACCAGATCGGATTGAAGAAATTTTGGACAGTAGGATTGGGCGTAGTACTCGGAGCAGTCAGTATAAGGATTATCTTGTGAAGTGGAAGGATAAACCAGTTGAAGATTCATCTTGTATTTCTCAGGAAGAGGTAGACCGCCTTGGTTTTCCTCTGACCCCAGCAAAGTGGGAGGCTCACATTTTCAATAACCCTAGATGTCTGATGCAGGAGCATCTCCAGTTCATAGCAATCTTGCATCAACCAAAAACATTTTCTTTATGTTTTGCTTTTTGTTTGCAATTTTAGTTTTTCTTTCTGTGTGTCCCGATTTTAGCTCACCAGATCCCGTGGAATTGGATTCTACTTGAAGACTTTATCATCTTTCTTATTTCCTAACCGCATCGCATTTGGATCATTTTTCGACAAGATATTGCTATCGATTTCCTTGAAAGTTTCCTATTACCAGTTGACAATTCTTGTTACCAGTTGCCTGGACCTATTTTGGTGATCTACCTAAACCCCCTTCCAAAGCTTGTGGAGCCTTGGGCATTAATTCCAATTTTCCCTGGCATGTGGCCGACCTTTTCTCGTGATCTATGTTTCATCCTTTGGATTTTCTAGAGGAATCTCTTGACGAAGGCCGACCTTATTTATTTTACCCTTTAGGTCCTATTCTTCGGGTTTTGATCCCTTTTGGGCCGACTGGATCCTTTGGATCGATATATATAATTGTAAATGTGCATTAGAATGTAATCAATAGAAGAATCAAGTTGCTAGATTGTGCGTAGAAGATAGATCTTAAGATTCAAGGTCTCAATTGTGACCTATTTTGTATGTTCTACTAGGCCTGTAAGACAGTATGTTGTAATCTGGTTGCTACCGATTGGATGTAATCAATTTTCATGCAATAAAAAAAATTTGTTATGCATTACCTCCATCATATCTTTGTGTTTTAGTTGTGTTTACTCTTGTTGCCCGGTCTGGATTGATCTCTTTGAGGTCCCTCCTCATTGGTGATTACTTCAAATGCAAAAGGGGCTTCCACTTGCCTCACATTCAGATCTTGATCAGCATTAACACTATTCAAAATTGGAAAACATTATTAGCAAAATTATCAATAGAAAGGGGAGCCTTATTCAAATAATTGGAAGCATCCATTCCACTCTCAGAATGCACCACACCTTTCTCTATTGATTAATGGAGAGAAGAGACATCATTCCACCATGTGGTTGATTCTTCTTAATAATGATTTTTATTTCAACCCAGTTTAAACTTGAAGATGATGTGAAAAGGTTATTCTTATTGGGGAAATAATTATTTGTTTTTATAACATTTTATATTCTTTATATTTTAAGTGATGAACTATTTTTTTTTCTTTTGATGTATGTGGGGTTCTTTGCTATCTACACAATTGTAAAAGGGTTTGGACCCTTTTAGAATCTTAATTTTATCATACATATATCAAAAAAATTAATCATGGTTATACCGTATGCTATTTATGCATGTATTATAAAATATGCAATAATTTGGTTTTCACTTAACTTGATTCACGTTTTTTTTTACATCTAAAAGCTAAGCGAACAATTAGAAATGTGTATAAAAAAATTAAAATATATTTAGTCATTTATTTAGATTATTTTTAGTACTCTAATGAAACTACATAATGCAAATGAAATGGAAATATAATTCTATACTCACGTATGTAAAATATGCCTTCAAATACAAGGAAATAAAAATTTGATTAATATGTAAAATTTGTATTTATTTGGTCTTTATTAAGAAGGATAAATGTAAAATAAGGAAATAAGGAAATACAATTTCACAACTAAATGATATTAAGTGATGTGTATAGACGTGTAATTAATAGATGGATGGCATACACCTCTATATATCAATATATTATTTAAACCAAAAAATATTCTATAATATTGGGGATGCAAGGAATCTTATGTCATGTAAAGACATGACATGAAAACAAATAGGCCATAATGAAAATTTTAAAAAGATAATTCTAACATTGATTTTGTTTGAAGTCATTTCCTTCTTCACTCACCCATATAAATTACTTTCCTAAACATATTAGAGTTTATTGAGTGCGAAATTGAATAGTAAACTAAGGGTTTGGTGCATAAGAAATTTATTGTGATAATTTGGTGCTCATAAAAGTTATTTTTGGTGGGATTAAATGGCGATGGGGTTTTGGCAAAAAAGGGAAGCATATGTGTGAGAAAAGGAGCATAAGAAAAAGAGAAACCCATAGAGTGGAGATGGTGTATGAAAGGAAGAGAGATAAAATATTTTAGGGTATATGAAACCATTACAATTTAGGTGATTTTTTCCTCTATGCTACAAATTCTGAGCAAGAGTGTATGAGTAAGGAAATTGGTATATGTGTAAAGCATGTAAGGCAATGAAGAAAATAAATAAAATGTCTAGTGTCATAAACAAAGTACTTTTTATACTCTTTGTAGACGTATAAAAATGACCATATTCCTAAATGAATATTTTATGTTCATTTCTCTATTTAATTAAATTACCCGCATTCCTCAATTTAATTAAATAAATTACTCAATTTATTTAAATAAATTCACTATACCATTTAATGAATAAATCATTTTATTCAATTAAATTCCCCCTATCCACTTTTAATTAAATTCAAATTTAATTAAATAGTTATCCTAAATTGAATAAATCTAATTTATTTAATTTCCCCAAATGGCAACCAAATTGAATTAAATTATTTCAATTAAATCCTATTATCCCTCCATCCACTTGCAAAATCCTAAACCTATTCCTAATCCCTTCTAGAATCTTCTAATCGCTTCTAATTAACCTAACCCCTCCTCTAAACTTTGTCACATCCCTAAGCAAAGGGAAGTCACTTCTCAAACCATCAAAGTCTTTGATAACCATTAAAGGCTTTCAACCTTCAACCATTAAATGGCTCAAAGTCTTTGATAACCATTGAAGGCTTTCAACCTTCAACCACTTAATCCCCAAAGTCTCCAATAACCATTAATGGTTAACTCAAACCCTCCTACATGGTTAAAATATTTGTTTTGACTCAACCTCTACCCAACCCAAGGGTCTCATTAGGCCATTAATGCTTTGACCATGATTATCTCTTAATCATTTGCACAAAGGTTTATCCTTGGATTAACTCTTAATCCTGGGTAATCTTAATTTAGACTTGACCCTTAGCCTTTAGATAACCATGAGGTCTTCTCAGGCCTTTAATGCCTCCAACCCCTTCTCTCAACCCAATCCTATATTGACACTTGTCACCATTTCATTGGTGCCAATTGTGCACATGGATTTCCAAACTTTCAAACTCAACCCTTGATTAAACCTTTCAATCCTGGCCATCCATTGCCCTATTTGTGTTATAAATAGAGCTCTCATTTCTCCATTCTTAACGATCATCTTTCAAATTTGAAGCATCATACTTATGCTCAAATACATTCAAGCTTTCTCATTTTATATATGCTCATCATTTAGCCTCTCTTAAATCAGGAATTAGACTAAATATGCATGTTAGAATAATTTCTTTATCATTTTAGTTCAATCATAGACTAAATATAGTATGCTAGGATAGTATTCATACTAATCTTGTCATCTTATCATTTAGTTTATTGCATTTCTAGAATCCAGCATAGCTTAGAATACATCTCATTCTAAAATCTATCAGAACATCCCTCGTTCTTGCATTTGCCATCCCTGAACCATTTTGCTCAGTGATCTGAGAGCAAAACATTGGTTTGAGGGACATTGTGAGATAGAGAACCATGGGACCCTCCTTAGGAAGCTGAGTAATACTGCGTTACTCCATAGCTTGCACCAAAAAGTCCTGTGTGTGTGTGGACTAGTTATTTTACAATATTTTCACATATTAAATTCTATCAGCCCACTTTTCCCGCATACATTTCTAGCGCCCACCGTGGGCCCCGACCCCAAATAACAAATCGGTTTTTCAAATTAATGACTTTTGCAAGTCCGCGGGAAACAGGAATCGGCGCGTCGGAAACATTCCATAGAGCATCCGGTTAACAGTCTAGCGCATCCCGCTTACTGTTTAGCGCGTAGGAGCCATACTTTAGAGCGTGAAAACCTTTCTTTAGCGCATGACACCCTCTAAAATTTTCCTGTAGGTCTCAACGCGGGCAAAACACAGAATAGCGCATCAAGTTAACATATTAGCGCATCCAGCTCACAGTTCAGCGCTTATAGTCCATCATTCAGCATGTAAAACTCAAAAGTTAGCGCATCATATTTCAAATTTTCCTGCAAGCCTGAGCGCGGGAGAAAGAAAAGGGACAGAACAACGCTTCCAACACACAGATTAGCGCATCCAAACAACAATATAGCACAGAGGAACATCATTTTAGCGCATCTAGTTTTTATTGTAGTGCGTGCAGTCCATTCTGTAGCGCATCGCAGACAGAGGATTAAAATTTTATTGTAACCGAACTGAAATTTTAGACTTGTAAAAGTCCCCCAGATCATCTAACATTTTCTTTTTTTCTTTTGCTTGCAGGATTCTAACGGTTTCTTGCAGGTAGAGCAGGGAATTTTATTTTATTTTATATGATTTCTTTTGTTGACCGCAAAATCAAAAATTTGCTTTGTTGACCATTTCTTTTCCATAGATCAGAAAATCATTCTTTTAAGGTAAAATGAACACCATGTTTTTGTGGAGCAACATCTCCGCCTAGATTTTAACAAATCACTGATTTGAAAGGCTAAAACAAACCCAATTGGTTGCTTTGTCTCAAAAGTGGAAGGAATATGCTCTCCCCTTAACTAGGTGATCAAAAATCTAGACCACTCTTACAGCTTTCAGTAATTCAAGCATTAAAACCTTTAGCAGACCTGCCTTCCCGAGGAGTTGCAATCAACTCTTAAAGCCATTTATGGCCAGTGTGAAGGGAACGACCTAAGTGGGGAATGGCTTTAACGCCAAGAATTCCAACCCACTATAATCAAATGTGGAAAGTGATGAAAGTCCTTTTCAACTGTTGCGCACAGTGATTAGCCTTCCCCTAGTATCCTTGAGATACGTAAAGCCTTTGTTCTAAAGGTTGGGAAGCCTCCTGAGGGAGTTTGTCACTGATGGCCGAACGGAAAGCCTGATTATGAACCATAGAATTAGAAGCTTTGAACTGAGTCAGTAACCAGACATTTATAACATCATAGTGCAAGGGTGGGGAAGAATCTTCCCCCAAGATTACTCACCATATATCTCCCAAGATAACTACTCAACTGTGAAGCAATTCACTTTGGGTTAATTTCTGGCAAAAGGCAAAAAAACGGGCGCCCTCTAGGGGGTGACATGGTTGTTTGAGCTGACGGAGTATCGAGACTAGTGGGCTATGATGTTATTTATGACCGTTGACTAAAGAGTCTTTCTGAAGTGTATTACTTGTATCCAAACCTGTTGAAACATTGGGGATTTGAACACATCCTCGCAGAACAAACACTTTTGTTAGATTAGGCAAAATGGTTGTACTTTTGGTGCCGTGCTTGCATTTATTATTTCAGAAAATCATCCATCGAGCTTGAAAAATCCACAAAAACTTTCAAAATCAACAAAAACCGAAACAAAAGAAAAATCAACGCAATCTAACGCATAAGAGCAACTTTTTAGCGCGTGGAATACTTCTTTTAGCGCATCCAAATCTCAAGTTAGCGTTAGTCCAAAACAGTAGCGTTTTCAGCTAAGACAAAATAGTGCAAAGTCCTTTAGCGCATCCCAACAATAGTCTAGCGCGTGGAAGCAACATTTCAGTGCGTGGAAACCAAGAACTAGCGCATTAAGTCTAAAATTTAGTGCGTGATAGGCCCAGTATAGCGCGTAGCTTTTCCAAACAAATTCAACAACAATTTTCAACAGCCTGAATTTTAGCGCGTAAAAGAAACAGCTTAGCGTGTGGAAACCAAATATCAGCACATAAGGTCGAACAGTTAGCGCATAGAAAACCCAAGATAGCGCATAAACTTTTCAACTGTTAGACCGCCATTTCAGAAAGTCCAAACTTTAGCGCGTATCTAGGGGCAGCTTAGCGCGTGTGCTTATTCTTTTAGCACATCAAAAAAATTTAGTAGCGCATGTAGACTCTGTTCTAGCGCGTGATCCAAAACAGAAAAACAGAGGGCAAAACCGAGAAAAATTTGAAAATTTCAAAAACATTTTTAGAAGCCTTTTTCATCAAAAAACCATTTTTCATCAAACCAAAGTGACAAACAAACCACTAAAACTATTTCTTGAGCTCAATTTGTGTCAAAACAAAAGTTGTCAGAATCCTAAACAAATCGCACAATAGAGGACGTCTTTCCTATCATAATCCGGAAAATTTCATCATCAGTATCAATAGAATCCTTTACCATCTTACGGATCTCTATCTTAAAACACTTGTTTAAAATTCTCAAATTGTCAAATCCAGTTTCCAGATTAGGAAGCTTTTATCCATATCATTTGACATGCTTTGTCGTGAAGGGACATCTAAACCTTCACTCTGATAAAGTAAGATTTGAAAAAATTTCAAAAACAAGAATCAACTGAATCCAGACACATCAAAAGAAATCATTGATCACTCATGCATGACTAATCCCCTTATTTTGAGAAGAAAGAACCTCTATCGTAACATCACGTTGAAGAAACAACAACCTAGTTTTTCCAAATTCATCAAGAGAAATAAGTTTTTATACATCAATCGTCAACTCTTCAAATCTCATCGGGTATTCCTCCATCACGTCAAACGTTATATCCAAAACAAATCTAGCAAATTTGACAAAGAACCTTTGAAAACAAGAGCATACTGTCAAAAGTCTGCTTTTAATCAAACCATAAACCGTGGAGGAAAGATCAATCCAGCATTCTTGCCCGACGAGTGCATCACATATAACACATCTCGACCAGAACCACCAACACCTGAGCAACACATCGAAGAGGCTTTTGTCCCTTTCATCACTGAAAGTTTTTACTAAAATGCCTGTTACTCGCTCTCAATGAGACAAACAAAGCGAGACACACGCAGAATCAAGTATGAATCACAGATTATCAAATCCTTTTGAAGTTCCACCAGTAGAAGAACCTAAAATTACTGAAGCCCTTCTTCGGGAATGTCAAGAAAATCCTTCCTTCCAAAAACTTGTTGAAAAACTCATGGAAAATGACAAAGAAAAATATCTGTTGATGCTTACAAGCAAAGGCATTAAACTTCCCAAAGATTTCGACCCAAACATTTTTCAAACCGGATCTTGACAATATGCATATCAAGAACAACACAGAGAAGAAGAAACTCGCATACCTGAACAACATAACTTTGAGCAACACATTCCAGAACAACGCATACCAGAAATGTGTATACCTGAGCTAGAAACACCAGAGCAACATATACCATTTACCACCCCTTTTCAGCTGAGAACCAATACAAGGCAAGAACTTTTTCCTCGACAAGACAATATACCTTTGGCAGCCCTTACTCAACAAATGCAAATGCTGCAAAGGCAAATACAGGATATGCAACAAGGGACAACAGTGCGGTACTCTTTAAATGAAATCTGTCCTCACCCATTTGACAGAAGCTTGAACATGGTGCCTTTTCCTCCAAACTTAGACATTCCCAAATTTGATAAATATGATGGGAAAAGTGATCCCCGAGATCATGTTCGGAAATTTTGCACACTAAGCCTAGAATTTGCTCATGATGACACCTATTTAATGAGGTTATTCCCTAGAAGCTTGGGAGGACAAACCATGGAATGGTTATCCAAAATCTCACCACCTATTAGATCATTTGATGAGTTGGTTAACAAATCCATAACCCACTATTCCTACAACATCCAACATGCCATAACCATGCTAGATGTTTTCAACACCAAATAAAAGAACAATGAAACATTCATGGTGTTCCTTCAACGCTGGCGACGTATGGTATCCAGATATCCTCGAGATATTCCCGAAAAAGAGAAAATGGAAATCTTCATCGATAACTTGAATGACGAAATGAGTTACAGACTAAAACTTCAATGCATACCATCTTTCGCTAAATTGATTGAAAATGGCATTCAAGTGGAAGAAGCATGTGTCAAAAAGGGAACACTCAAGTTCTACAAGGAAGGAACAAACTCATCCAACTACAATAACCAAAACAACACCAACCTTGACAAATCTTGATTTTGGACTTGAAACAGAAATGAAGGCAACAACGAATCACATGATCCCAAATCTAAGCAACCAGTGCTTGCATTATCTGGAAATCCTCAGAACATGAAAAATCTCAAAAATGTTGCACCAAATGCTAACACATATGCACCAAACACTGATCAAGGACAACTCAATACAAATAACACCAACGATACTCCAAGCAAAAACATGAATCTAGGACCTAACAACCATTCACGCAACACAAACAATTTCCAAAAGCGCATCTTCACACCACTGGGACAATCATTAGAATCCGCATTCAGAGAACTTTTGGCAAACAAGATTATGTCTTTGCCTCCAATCAACAATTATGAACCCCCAATCAAACCACCTTGGTGGAATGATTCACACTATTGTGATTTCCATCGCAATAAGGGTCATAGAACAAACGAGTGCATGAGATTGAAACACATAGTGCAGGACATGATTGATCGAGGTGACTTAACGGTCGATGGTCTCAAAACAAATGGTGATCACGGAGCCTTTAAAAATCCTCTTCCAAATTACAACAAAGATGGAGCATCAACTTCAGATGATACACGCGGAGCTCGTATTAATCACATCTATAATAACACCATCAACCACATATCAGCTGAAGATCATCAAGTAAATGTCATCACCATTAGAGATCGGCATGATCATGAATCTGTCAATGTAACCACTAGAACTCAGAAATATGTCTTGAAGGGACATACTGCACCTACAACTACCACACCAAAAATCCAATATGACTTGGTTAGCCAACTACGCAAGACTCTAGCGCAAATATCTATAGTAGAATTGCAGAAACTATCGCCAAAGCACAAAGACATATTAGAGCAAGCGCTATTGGAAACAAATGTACCTCAAAATCTGGATACAGACAGATTTCAAGCCATGGTCGCCCATATGACAGGACCTCATAACCTCACCTTCTCAGAGCATGATAATACTTCCTTGAGTCATCCACATAATACCCCTCTCCATATTGAAGTCATTGTTTGCAAACACTAAGTAAAGAGAGTCTTAATAGATGGAGGAGCCAGACTTAATATATGTACTTTAAAGCTTATCCGTGCATTAGGCTTCTCAGAAGAATCTATTGATCCCTGCAAGAAGATTACCATAAAAGCATATGATGACGAGGAAAGGTCCTCTAAAGGAACAGTGATATTACCTATTCAAGTAGGCCTAGTACAAAAGGATACTATCTATCAAGTCTTAGACATAGATCTAACCTACAATATTTTGTTAGGACGACCCTGGATACATGAAATGCAAGCAGTACCTTCTACGTATCATCAGTGTGTCAAGTTCCCTTATGATGGACAAGAAATCTCCATATCAGCTGATCATAATCCATTTCAACATTGCAACACAATGGGGGTAGCCCAAGATAGTTTGGTTCCTCATAATAGAGAAAAGCAACAATCTTCAACATCAGATCCACACATAGCAAAATCCAACTCCTTGTGGGGAGACTTCAAACAGAAAATGCAAATCAAAGACCAAGGCATAGGCGAATATTCTCTGGAGCCTTTATGTTTGGCAAAGTTGTCAATCTCACCTAGATCGCATGGTTTGCCTACTACATCAACACAACTGGCTACTCAGCCCATCACCAAATTTGATGGTACTTTTATCCAACTAGGCACTCTCGCACATGAATCAGAAGACAAAGATGTTATTAGCTGGTTATATAAAGATGAAGAAGATGATTATAGAGTGGCCGCTCTGGACATTGTTCTAAAAACACACCTGTATGGAAAAGGCTACTTAATCATGAAGCAAATGGGATATGGCGGTAAAGGACCTATTGGGAAGCACAAAGAAAGAGTCACTGAACCTATAGATCTTCCTTCACAACCTAGCAGAAACAAAGTAGGATTGGGTTCTAAACTCACGTTCCTATTGAAACAGCCGCCACACACAACTACAAAACCTCAATGGAAGGAAAAGAAGAAGTACAAAGATGAATCCTGGCAGGAAGCACTTTTTGAATCAGCAGAAACAATCCGCAAGGCACGGGAACGTCAAGATCAGAAGTTACATTAGGAAAAGCTTCTAAGTCATAAGAAGGCCCTATCTGCAGTAGTAGCTCATATTCAAACACCAATGTCTCAAGAACAAATCATGTCATCTCCAGATACTGTTATTCCTCCCCGAGGAAGCACAGTCTATGAACAAATCCAGCAAGTAGAAGACGGATCTGATACAGAATCTACAAAGACCATCAAAATGGTATCCATTATCAAAGATTTGTTTTCACCATACAACATACCTATTTACAGCACAAATAGAATCTGGGACGATGCCTATGAGACAGATTCTAATGAATATGAATGGGTTACCTGCTCCAATGCTACTACCGATATCCTGGATGATACTGATTCTATATCCCTTTCTCAAGAAGAACATAACGCAGGAGATAGACCTCTTGAGTTTGGACCACAAAATATCTATGACGCCAAGGAAAGCGAACAGAAACAATATGAACAAGTCTATGTGGAGAATGATACCATCGAGGACCTCGATGAAATCCTGGACCTCTTTAAAACCACAACCTAGCATGATGAAAACTCTATCCTAACACTTACAGTAGCCGAACTTGATCCCTCCAACGATTCCTTACCACTTGTCTTTCCTGACCTCATCGACTGGGATGAACCTGAAACACATGATATACCCATTTTCCCAGATGATGCATCTATTATCCATTACCTATGTACCGTAAATCCCAAAACAGGATCTACCAGTGAACAAAATAATGATATCTGTCAATCAGGGAGTGCCAAGTCTCTCAGTCGCAAAAATGAACCAAATAAAGGATCTATTGCTGAAAACTAGTCAATGGAAGCTCTAGATCACAAAAAAGTAAAAATAAAGGATGCATCTGAGGGTGAAAACCTTTTTAAGGCACCTAATGATGGGAGACTTGACACTCTTCCTGAGCACTTTCATGAGCGATCGCCCATATTGATTGAGCCCACTCAATCAATCAACATTGGTACAATAGAAATAGCCAGAAACATACACCTTGCAGAATCTCTGACAGAGGAAGAAAGATCGGCATTCATCATCTTCTTTAAAGAATAGCAAATCAACTTTGCTTGGTCATATGCTGATATGCCCAGAGTAGATCCACACTTAATCATGCATCATCTATCCATTTCTATAGGAGTTAAGCCAGTCAAGCAAAAGCTACGCAAGATGAACCCACAGGTGGCACTCATGGTCAAAACTGAACTAAAGAAATTATTAGACGTCAGATTCATTCGACCCATTGACTATGCAGAGTGGATTTCCAACATCGTTCTAGTATCCAAACCAGATGGAAGTATCAAAATATGCACTGACTTCAGAGACGTCAACAAAGCTTGTCCAAAGGATGACTTTCCTCTGCCCAGTATTGACATAATTGTAGATCTCACAGCAGGCCATGCAATGCTCTCACTAATGGATGGTTTCTCGGGTTATAATCAAATCAAAATAGCCCCAGAAGATCAAGATAAAACCTCGTTCACCTATCCTTGGGGAACGTACTGTTGGAATGTTATGCCTTTCGGCTTAAAGAATGCAGGGGCCACTTATCAAAGAGCAATGACCACAATATTCCATGACATGATGCACACATTTATGGAAGACTATGTGGATGACTTATTAGCTAAATCCTTCACTAGAGCAGAACATCTTGGCATCCTAACAAAAATCTTTGATCGATTGGAGAAATTCCAAGTCAGGCTTAACCCTAAGAAGTGTGTCTTCGGGGTTACATCAGGCAAGTTACTAGGCTACATAGTCTCAACTAAAGGTATTGAAGTAGATCCAGCAAAGGTACAAGCCATCATGGACATACCACCACCAAAGAATATCAGTCAACTCAGATCTCTACAAGGACAACTTCCATCAATCAGGCGATTCATCGCTCAGCTAGCAGATAAAAGTCTACCATTTAACCATTTACTACACAAAAATGTACCATTCAAATGGGAGGCCAAGTGTGCAGAATCATTTTACCAAATCAAACAGTACTTGATGAATCCACCAGTTCTAGTACCCCCAGTCGCAGGAAAGCCTCTTATTTTATATATCTCAACCATAGACATATCGCTGGGGGCACTATTAGCACAAGAAGATCAACAAGGAAAGGAACGCGCCATATATTACATCAGTAGAACATTGAATGGCTATGAACTCAACTATACATTCATTGAAAAGGCTTGCCTAACAGTAGTCTTCGCATCTCAGAAGTTCTGACATTATATGCTAGCACACACCATCAAGCTGGTTGCAAAAATTGATCCTCTCAAATATCTACTCAGCAAGGCAGCTCTTACAGGCTGATTGGCTAAATGGGTCATGATTCTCAGTGAATTTGACATCCAATACACAGAAACATGAGCCATCAAAGGACAAGCAATTGCAGATCAGTTGGTCAAAGCACCCCTACCAGCCAAACAAACCATGGAGGTTGAATTTCCAGACAGGGATGTTCTTGCTCTTTCTACCAAACACTAGACCCTATACTTTGATAGATCCTATACACAACATGGTTCTGGTGCTGGCATTCTGTTCATCACTCTTGAAGGACACACTATACCTAGATCATACAGGCTTATGTTTCCATGCACAAATAATGTGGCTGAATATGAGGCATTGGTCATAGGCATCAAAATGGCTGTTGAATGGAAAATCACAGAGTTAAAAGTCTATGGAGACTAGCAACTGGTCATCCATCAAATCAACAATGACTATCAGACAAAGGATGACAAGCTACTACCCTACAAACGAATGGTGGATGACTTCAAACAGTATTTTGTGCACATCACCTTCGAGCAAATACCAAGGTTGAACAACAAAGCAGTTAATGCAATGGCTACAATCGCTTCATTACTACAAATTCCAGAACAACAGAGTCGTTATGAGTTCCTGGTAGAGCAACTGTTTTCCCCCGCCTATGACCACTCTAAATCCCATGTTATCTATGCCTTGACTGGTTCAGATTCTCCGTTATATGGACCAATATACGACTACCTCAAGCATAATATCTTACCCATTGACCAATCCCGTAACCAAAAATGTAACTTTATCCGACAAGCTGCCCGTTATACCCTCACCGCCGATACTTTGTATCGTCGAGGTCTCGATGGTACTCTTCTTCATTGTCTTGATCGTAATGATTCCGATTCTGCTTTACACGAGCTTCACGAAGGTATTTGTGGCACACATTCAAGTGGTACTACTCTTGCTAAAAATCTTCTAAGGATGGGATACTACTGGCCTACAATGGAGAAAGACTCATATCATTTCGCCAAGAAATGTCCTAAATGCCAGATCCATGGCAATCTGATACATGCACCAGCCCAAGAACTGCAGCCATTCACAACATCTTGGCCCTTTTGTCAGTGGGGACTGGACCTCATTGGCAAAATTCATCCTTCATCTTCAAATGGACACAAGTTCATTATAACAGCAACAGAGTACTTTACCAAGTGGATAGAAGTAGTTCCCATGACCACAGTGACAGGGAAACAAATTGCCTCTTTTATCCTCAATTATCTGATCTGCAGATATGGTATTCCAAGTTCAATCATCACAGATAATGGACGGCCCTTCAAGAATCAAGATGTCCAAAAACTATGTGAGAAATTCAAAATCCAACATAGGTTCTCTACACCATATTACCCACAAGGTAATGGTCAAGTGAAAGCATCTAACAAAACGATACTAAAAATCCTTAAGAAAACAGTGAATGATGCAGGCAAAGATTGGCATATACAACTCAATCCAGCACTTTGGGCATACAGAACCAGCATCCGCACACCTACCGGAGCAACACCATACTCATTGGTATATGGATCAGAGGCTATTTTACCACTGGAGGTAGAGATCCCATCTCTCAGAGTCTCTTTGAAAGGCTTAATCCCAGATGAAGAGTATCGAGTTAACCGCCTGCAAGAACTTTAGCTATTAGATGAAAGATGCCAACATGCTTATACTCATCTCAAAGCATATCAGCAACGCATGTGCAGGAGCTACAATCACAAAGTCATTCCCCGCAACTTCAAAGTTGGTGACCTAGTCCTTAAAGAAAATCCAAGAAATTAGCAAGATCGAGAAAAGAAAGGGAAATTTGAGCCTAACTGGTTAGGTCCCTATGTCATCATCTCAGTTTATGGATCAGGTGCCTATCAGCTAACAAATTCTGAAGGCGATGTGCTCGACGAACCAACTAACAGCATCCATCTGAAAAGGTACTATACTTAAGTAGCCTAGTGCACGAAAAAAGCCAAAAACAAACAAAAAAATCAAAAAATCCAGAAAAAGCAAAAACAAAGTACAATAAAAACAAAGGCTGAAAACCTGGTAAATAGGCGCTCTTGTGAAAGAATGGCTCCTCCATCTATATCCATACCATTTTATCCCTACAAACACTATCGGCCATCGCCCGACACTTAGCAAATATCCATTCAGGACATACTTAACGTAGTCACTATCCTGGGTTATCCATCTATATCTATTCTCTTACCGCAGTCCACCATGGCTTGGAAATCACTGTACATGATCATATCTGGAGGCACACTCAGCTAGGGGCATTAGTTGGTTCACAAACTTGCAAACATTCAAAACATCAAGGCTATCTGCAAAACTCAACAGCTTGACATCCAACACACAACTACGCTTCATCGCCAAATAAAACCAAACAAATCAAAAATAACAAGGATGGATGATTTTCTGAAATACTGAATGTTGCACTATAGCATAAAATCTTAGCTAGTTTTGCATTTTGAACTTTTTGAATGTTTGGATTCTCTTCCTTGTCTCACTAAATGCTTCACAGCTAGAGGTTAAGGGAAACTTCCAATATTTTCTTAGTCTTCTGTTTGGGAGGCGATCACTTGAACTATGTGAATACATGCCTCGAGATGTGATACATCGTATATCACTGAAGGCCTGATTCCACTTCACGCATACAAATGATCAAATCTTGTCTGTTTACGCAATGCGCACTCAGGTCGTCCTGGTTCAATTATACCTTTACGCTTGTGCTATCTTGCAAAATCAAATATCATGTAAATTGTCAGGTCATTATGGTTCACTTATACCATTATGCTTGTATAAATTTTCAACATATCCTAAACAAATCAATGCTCAATGATGATATCTACACAGAAAGCAAACATATGGTTATGTCGGATGGCAAATACAGAATGAGGGATGCTCCACAAACAATTAGTTGCATATCATTTTACAAATAGTTGCATATCATTTTACAATTAGTTGCACATCATTTTACAATTAGTTACATATCATTTAAAGCATCATTGCATATCATTTAACCTCATTGCATATCATTTAACATCATTGCCTATCATTTTACAAGTAGTTTGCATATCATTTTAACATCATTTACATATCACGATACATTTAGCAGCATATTAAAACATACATCTCATTTTCAAGATACATCTCACAACATATAAAAAGCATACATCCTGCCTCATGCATTACATCATATATTGCATCATCACATAAGATAACCCACATAACATGCATCTATATAAACACATCACATAGATCAAAAATGGTGTCGTATATATATCTCAAAAATGATCAACATCTACAAAATGTGTAAAAACATTGTGTCCAGTCCAAAGGATAACAATGATCCAACAATACAACAGAGACCATGTCTCTCAAGTATGACTATCTCCTGACGAAGATGGTCTCGCTCCAGATACACCCGCCCTTGGATCTCCAGGAGGATCCTGTCTCGGTGGACCAGTGACACCTCGGCTCTCTGACCGTGACCCAGTAGCTCGAGATCGGCTGGATCTCGACTGAGCAAAACTCTCCACTCGCCAATCCCTGGGTACTACTGCCTCATAATGTCGCCTGTAGTACTTTGCCTCCTGGGCTCTCAGCGCTAGCTCTCTCAGGGTGTCTCTCATCAGACCACCCGCCGCTGCTCTTTGCACGCTCGCCACCACCTCCTTCGCTCGTCCTCGCCGCTCTATCTCGGTATCTCTCTCAGTGGTCAACTGAGAAATCTCCCACTGATAGGTCAAAATCTGCACCTGTAGCTGCTGAATGGTAATCTACAAGGTCCGGATCTGTGCATCCTCCACATGACCTGGCACTCGAACTCGTAGCGGTACCTGTGCTGGAGGAACCCCTCCCACGCGGCCTGTCCTCGGTACTAGAGGTGGGAGTACATCCGTCCTCCTCCTCTGTGTTGGTCTACTCATCTCCTCCTCACCCCCCACTACAGCTAGCACCTCCCCCACTCTCCCCTCTCTCCCAGCTCCGATAGCCAATCCACCTCTCCCCCTGTCTATCCTCCCCTGCCGCACCGCTCTCTCCACACCTTTACCTCCCCGCCCCCCTCTGGCTCCTCTGGCTCCTCTAACTCCTCCCCCTCCTCCATCCTCCCCATCATCTCCATCATCTCCCTCGTCTCCCTCCTCCTCATCTGAATCAAACGATGACCTCATCTCCTCAGGATTAGAGATCCTAGCCACCGCTCGCGCCGCAAACAATCGAGCAAACTCGTCTGTCATGCCCGCATCCTGAATCTCTGGGGCATAATCCCAGATCTGCCCAGCCAACCCCACAAACTCCTCCACTGCCACCACACTGTCAATAGTCGGCCCCCAATCGGCCACATCCTGCTGCCTCCGTGCATACAGGCACGCTCCTTGAGGAATCCCCTGCTGGCGCCCGAACTGCCTCAAAACTCGGGTCACCACAAATCGCTCGATGACGAACGGGGTCCTCCCAATCAGATACCTCGTCATAAATACAAAGGGCATCTCCAGCCCATCCTCTGCCCATACCTCACAGCCTATATACAGTCTCCAAGTGACCATATCTATGTCATCAAAAACCCTCCTCCAATGCTCTAGTTTGCCCAGCTTACGCTGGACAACTAGACCTCTATAACCGTAGGCATATGCTGCACCTACGGGCCTGTCCCTGTCTGCCAGTGGCCTCACTGCTGGAATGTGCTCCCAGCACCATACCTGTAATAGGGTCATGCCAGCTGACAAACTGCCGTACCCGAGGTATACTACCTCATGTAAACTCCTGTATAAGTGAGCCAACATCGCTGACCCCCATGCAAACCTCCGGCCCTATGTGACCATCTCCTCCAACACTAACCCCCATCCCACCGAGAATCTCTTTGACCTGCGATCAGGACAAAGGAATCCCCCAATAAATCCTGCCAGTACAAATGGCAACGGTGCATAATCCAAATCCAAAAACTCCTGCCAGGGGATCTCATAACCACAAACTGTATCATCCTAGAATATGCGGCGCAGTGCCTCTGTGCCGCCCTCCTCTGACTGCTCATAGGGAAGTAGTGCCCCTACTACAGGGATGCGCAAAATCCGGTAACAGTCCTCAAGGGTGACTGTCATCTCTCTAGTGGCAAAATGGAAGGTGTTCGTGTCGCTATGCCACCTCTCTGCCAAAGCTGTCAAAAGCCCCCGGTTCACAGTGAACCGAGGCATATCCAGGAGAGAAGTCAATCCACATCTCTCAATAATGTCCAAATCTATCTGTGACAACTGCGGTATCAATGTCCACGGTCTCGGGAATCTCTCCCTCAACTGTACAATACCCAATCGCTCCTGTCAACAAACAAAACATATCCAATATCAGTTTCCACATCAACACAAAGATATCAAAATCAAACTTACATCAACAACATGAAACAATTTGCTCATCTCTATCAAAGTTCAAAATCCTATCATTTCATATCAACTTGTAAAACAACTCAAGTTCTCACAAACCATATCAAAACTTGTAATACAACTCAAGTCTCCACAATCACATAAACTTGTAAAACAACTCAAGTTTCCCACCCATATCAGCTTGTAAAACAACTCAAGTTTCCAACCCATATCGGCTTGTAATACAACTCAAGCTTCACCCACATTGAATTTGAAACAGAACGCGCAAATACATCATATTTTGATTAACAAAACATGTTGATATCTATACATAACTTGGAAAATCGCAAATCAAAACAAGTTATACAAACACTCATATTGGATAAATTCATCAAAACACGACAGACAAACAAAACAAATTTTCAAATCGGCCAAAACTGCAAAAATTTTCAGATGCGCTAACACAGATCTTCAATGCGCTAAAAATCCCCCACGCGCTAGGCTGTCTCTCCTACATGCTATTCTATCTAACCTATGCGCTAGATTCAGTCTACGCGCTAAAATTTTCACCCCATGCGCTACCTAATCCACCCCATGCGCTAGACTCTACCTACGCGCTAATCTACCCCTCCTAGGCGCTACCCTTTTAGCCCTATGTGCTAGGTTAGTCCTACGTGCTAAACCCCCTTCCCTATGCGAACCCCTGCGACCCCTATGCGCTAGGTCACCCCTACGCGCTAACCTGTTGACGTGAAGCGCTACCCAACACTTTCCATGCGCTATTCTACATGCACATGCTAACCTAATACTTTTATGCACTAACCTATCTTTTTCGGACGCGACCCCTAAATTTGACCTCGATGCGCTACTCTAAACTTCGTATGCGCTAAACCAAACCTTAGACGCGCTAAACCATTAAACCCGAACTTTAAAATTCAAAAACTGACTAAAAACGATAAAAAAAAAATCCAAAAAGGGTCAAAAACGTTGACTTACTGGTGGTCCCCACGCTACAGGTCTCCGGTATCTCCGGACGCACTCGAAACGGTGTCTATGGTAAGGAATAGGCATTTTCTCTCCAGAGCAAATTCTCTTTCTCCCAAGTCAATAAAGCACAAATGAACCTAAATCAAGCCCTTTTCCCCTTTTATAGGAGGAAAATGAAATTAGGGTTAGCCCAATGGACCTGTAATATGGTCGCGGTCTCCCCTATACCAAAAAAAATTTGTAACTTATCGGGAGATGAATCAATTCACACACATTTTACATGCACGAAATCATATACATCATGCGCAACTCATCAACTTAAATCAAAAAATTTTATTTTTTTTCAAAATATTGATTCATCTCCCGAGGGGGCATCACCATCAAATATCGAAGCTGGAGCATCACATCAAATCTGGGGCACGACTGGCAAATCAAAAGAACGACACAAAAATTGCATTTGATCATAAATCATGATAAGGCATCATTTTCTTTGAAATAACATGTGCACACACGTCACTTCAAAGAGGGGCAAAATGTAGACGTATAAAAATGACCATATTCCTAAATGAATATTTTATGTTCATTTCTCTATTTAATTAAATCCAATTTAATTAAATTACCTGCATTCCTCTATTTAATTAAATAAATTACTCAATTTATTTAAATAAAATCACTATACCATTTAATGAATAAATCATTTTATTCAATTAAATTCCCCCTATCCACTTTTAATTAAATTCAAATTTAATTAAATAGTTATCCTAAATTGAATAAATCTAATTTATTTAATTTCCCCAAATGGCAACCAAATTGAACTAAATTATTTCAATTAAATCCTATTATCCCTCCATCCACTTGCAAAATCCTAAACCTATTCCTAATCCCTTCTAGAATCTTCTAATCGCTTCTAATTAACCTAACCCCTCCTCTAAACTTTGTCACATCCCTAAGCAAAGGGAAGTCACTTCTCAAACCATCAAAGTCTTTGATAACCATAAAAGGCTTTCAACCTTCAACCACTAAATGGCTCAAAGTCTTTGATAGCCATTGAAGGCTTTCAACCTTCAACCACTTAATCCCCAAAGTCTCCAATAACCATTAATGGTTAACTCAAACCCCCCTACATGGTTAAAACATTTGTTTTGACTCAACCTCTACCCAACCCAAGGGTCTCATCAGGCCATTAATGCTTTGACCATGATTATCTCTTAATCATTTGCACAAAGGTTTATCCTTGGATTAACTCTTAATCCAGTGGGTAATCTTAATTTAGACTTGACCCTTAGCCTTTAGATAACCATGAGGTCTTCTCAGGCCTTTAATGCCTCCAACCCCTTCTCTCAACCCAATCCTATATTGACACTTGTCACCATTTCATTGGTGCCAATTGTGCACATGGATTTCCAAACTTTCAAACTCAACCCTTGATTAAACCTTTCAATCCTAACCATCCATTGCCCTATTTGTGCTATAAATATAGCTCTCATTCCTCCATTCTTACGATCATCTTTCAAATTTGAAGCATCATACTTATGCTCAAATACATTCAAGCTTTCTCATTTTATATATGCTCATCATTTAGCCTCTCTTAAATCAGGAATTAGACTAAATATGCATGTTAGAATAATTTCTTTATCATTTTAGTTCAATCTAGACTAAATATAGTATGCTAGGATAGTATTCATACTAATCTTGTCATCTTATCATTTAGTTTATTGCATTTCTAGAATCCAGCATAGCTTAGAATACATCTCATTCTAAAATCTATCAAAACATCCCTCGTTCTTGCATTTGCCATCCCTGAACCATTTTGCTCAGTGATCTGAGAGCAAAACATTGGTTTGAGGGACATTGTGAGATAGAGAACCATGGGACCCTCCTTGGGAAGCTGAGTAATACTGCGTTACTCCATAGCTTGCACCAAGAAGTCCTGTGTGTGTGTGTGGACTAGTTATTTTACAATATTTTCACATATTAAATTCTATCAACCCACTTTTCCCGCATACACTCTTTATTTGGTCCATGGTGTTTCTATCCCTAATACCAACTCCCCTGCTTTGGTTGAGAAAGTGCCTAAGCTAGATGAGGCGGTTGATATATAGGATGTAGTCACTCATTGGCTCCTCTCCCAATTGAATTTAGCCAAGAAGAAGATCAACAAGATTCAAGTGGTGGCTAAGGAAGAGGCTTGTGGCAATAGCTTGACGTTAGATGAAAAGGACAAGAGGGTTTGGAAGGATGCCAATGATATGGCCTAAAATTTGGAAGAATGGGAAACTATGGGGGAGAATCTCAAGGATTTTAATTTAAAAATTTCTTAGAGAATGAGAGGAGAGATGTGGCAAGATAAAGGTAAATCATGAGGCTCTGAAAATAAAGGTTGATGAAATGACTACTCTGATAAAGAATTCAGCCTCTCTACATGCAATCCAGGAGGAGAAAGAATGGAGGAAGTTGAAGAGGAAGAGACACCTAGAGTCTCCTTCTATGGCGACGAACCCCCTCACCTCTATTGTCAAGGCTACTATGGATTCGGTCACTCTAGCCTCTAGGAAAGATTCTAATAAAAAGTAATATTTTCTTAAAAATTTAAAGTTCCTTACCATGAATGGAAGGATGATAATTCCCTTTCTCGGTAGACCATTCCTTGCATCTTTATCGAGTGTTGGTTGTTGTCTATTTTTTGTTTTTTGTGTTTAGTGGTTATGTCTAGGTCATTTGTTGGTTTTTTGTATGTTTTGGTCTTTTGTGTTTTTTGATTGGGTGTGCACTCCTCATGTGTCCTAGGTAGTTGCTTGTAGTGGGTATGTAAAGGTTTAGGCCTATCCCACTTTAATTAACCAAAACAAAGTAAGTTTTATATATGTATATGTATGATCTTTATATATTTATAATTTTTGTTTTTTTAATAAATTGCATATTAGTCCTACAACTCTTTACACAAATTACACCTTGCCACAACCTTTTCTGTAAGTTGTGGCTTATGTAAACATGTTACAACACTAGCTAAGGATTGTATCTTATTTGCTTATTTTTATTCAATTATTTTATTCCAACTTTTAAAAAGTAAAACACATATATATTTTCATATATATATAATGAAAATGCAAAATTAATTAATTTTAAAGAAATCTTTAGATTTGCAAATTTTGATTTTTAATATTTTAATAATTTACAAAATTAAAAGTGTTTTATATAATTTTGATTTTTTTTTTCAAATTTGTACTTTTTAAACCCAATTAACTAAAGTCTAACTTTGGTTGAATTCACAGATTATATTCAACTTATTAAGTTATAATTACACAAAATTACTATATATTCTTAGATGTCTTCAATACATCCCACAAATTCGCATACCAAATTGAGCATCAGTTATAGATTATATTATTTTCCGCTTATGTCATCTAAAAAAAAATCAGATACGTTTAAGAATTTTGGTTTAAAATAAATCAGTTATAGATTTTGGTTTAAAATACCCATCTCAGGTAGCCAAAGTAGTGGCGGTCGAGGGGGGAGGATCTTGATCATCTTTCTTGCCCCATACATCAGCAGGGCTAGGGGTTGAGTCCAGCATGGACCACCCGTCTTCTTCTTCATTTTCTTCTTCTCCTTCCTCCCTCTTGGGAGGTGAAATAGCTAGAGCTAGGTGAGGAAATTTAGAGGCGGGTGGCAGCAGGCCACCCAGAATCATCATCGGCAGTAGAAGGCCACCTCGAGGTAGAGCCACGAGGCAAAGGAGAAGTCAAGTGACTCGTTCACACATTGCCTCCCCCACCAGAGGAGTGGTGAGGGACCTAGGACCATGGGGTCTGAGAGTAGCGGGCATAGGAGCTTTGGCCATGACAATGGCCATGGGGTGGAGTGCGGTCGACAGAAACAGAATCCGGTGGCACTCTGGCAACCATACAAGGGGCATTGCCCCAATGCTAAAGGATATATTTCAAGAACCCCCATGCACAAATTCCTTCACCTCAAGAATATTTCTCAACTCAAGAAAGTGAGGAGATGCCAAAGGTTTAATGAAGATGTCTATAACTTTCTTTTGAGCAATGCAATACTCCAAGGAAAGACCACCATCATGCATGAGTTGTCAAATGTGGTGCATGCACATGAATATTGATGTGCTTCATCTATTGATGCACAATTGGGTTGTGATAAATGTGAATGGAAATAATTTGGTTATCGCAATAAAGAATAGTGGGATGAGTTGGAGGAAGATTAACTATGTCATGACCTATCAAAGCCACTGAACCTCCTGACTAGCAAGAAATGTGCCTTAGTACCATCCCTTGATACAAGAAAATTCTAAATTTTTTCCTACTTCTTACAAGCACTAGTGACAGGACTTGATCTAAGACAAAAGACAAACATGGAAGTGGGGTTATGTGAATAAATGTCACTAGGCCAATTTAAATCAATGAAACCCACTATCTTTATAGACCCTAATGTGTATTAGAAATACCATAATGTGTAGTACCCCAAACATATTTCAAAATTTTCTTGGCTTCCTACCAATATCTATCATGTGGGTCATATGAAAAGAATGAAACAAGGCCAAGTAGAAAGCTGATGTTAGGACAAGTGTGTGTTAAGAACAAGAGGCTTGGACTGCTAATATCCTATACAATGTACAATCAACAATAGGAGATGTACAAGTGAAATTTATTGTGACACCTGATTGAAATAGTATGGGTGGTGGCTTATTGTCAAACATCCTAAACTAATGAAGCATGTCTGAGCATAATTTAATTAGCATACAGAGATCCCATCAATAGATTGATGAATCTATTAAAGACCAAGAATATAATGTAGAAGACCCAAATATGTCATATAAAACTACTCCATCAAATCTCTTTGAATAGTCTAAATCATTGATGATGAATTTCCTGAAAGTAGAATATCATCAACATATAAGACAAGTATCAAAATTTCATCAATGCTAGTATTTTGTTGATTCTAATGACAACTCCACATGTATTGGTGTAGTCCAAGATGATACATAGAGGATAAATGTGCTACCATGACTCTGAATTATGTGGGATCAATGTTTCTTAGGGAACAACTTCTTACAAAGTGGTGGTGAGAATATCCTGATGGATAGGTGATGGCTTGAGCAAGTCTAAGATGGAAATTTGTATGAGAGTCTTTCCCAAATGCATTAAGATGTTATATTATGTGGATATATGATGTTGAGGAGGGGTACGAGTTATAAGATCAAGAATTTTCATATGAGATCTTCTGAATGGGTAATACAACCAATTGTGCTACCGTAATGAAATGGGACCATGTTTTAATTTATGTGAATGGCTATACGAGATTGACCAAAACTATATGTACTAACTTCTCCCTAATTTTTGGGAAGAGCATAATTATACATACTTAGATGTGGATTTGGTGACTTTCTTGTGGTGGGGTCAACATCAATCTTTCCATGATTGATAAGGTGTTGAATCAAATGTTTAACTTTTATGAACTTGTTTGTAGTATCACCTTTGATACGATGAAAGGCACAATACTCGTTATCTTTTTACCAATTGGATTTGGGTTTAGATTCATCGAATGGTTGTGTTTGTGGATATATGATCATGTTGTGTAGCTCCATTCATTTAAAGATAAAATTTAATGGTTCTCCCAAAGGCACACATTGACATTTTGGGTTGTTGTGGCCCATTTGTCTTGGTGGAGCACAAGAGACCATGATAGCATTGATTTGATTTATTTGAGAATGTTGTGTCTATTGTTGAGGATTTTGATGTGTTTGTAGTGGTAGAATAACACGTTCTTGTGGTGAAGGATTGACATACGTTTGTGGGGGGATTGATATGCGTTTGTCTGAATGATCTTTGTAAAGTTTGATAACTCGATCATCGATTAGGGCTTGTTCAATTGATGGTCCCTTGGACTTGATGTCATGGAAGGTACTTGCACAATTTAATTGAATGTGGTATGCAAGATTTGAGTGGAGATTATTGATGAAAACAAGACCCACTTGAGAATTAGGAACTTTTCATGGGAGACAACCAACAAGGTCTCTCCACCTCTAGATATAGTTGAGAATATTTTCTCCCCCTTTTGTTTAGATTGACAAAGATCAAACATGGAGATATAATTTTTGACATTGTAATGATAATGCACAACAAACTTCATTGACAAGTTTGTAAATGTAGTGATTGAATCAAATGGTAGTTTTGAAAACCATTCTAAAGTAAGTCCACTTCCCTTAGGAAATAACCGCAATAAGTAATTATTGCAATATGCTACTTCTTGACAAGCCATGTAATATTCTTAGATATGGTGTTGTGGGTCACCTTTCCCCTTATATTTATCGAATTTTAGCATTTCAAAATATTTAGGAAATGACATTGCGGTTATTGACTTGTCAAAGGGATAAGGGAAAAGCTCTTGAAATTTAAAAACTCACTCAAATTTATTTTATTGTACATTCTAGAGAGTCACCTTCATTTCTTCCCACTTAGCAGTGTCTAGAAATGGAGGTTTTTGTATCCCCAACATGATATGATAGATGGTGATGGAATGGTAGATTGGTAATGTTGTGTCTGGTAGGTAGCTTGATGCAAATGGATGCAAATGGGCTAGTGTTGTGGATGTTGGTAACCTACTATGTTTTGATAGATGGTGGGTTTTTTATAAGTGGGTGCATGTTGTTGGATGAGCGATAGTTGTTGGTAGATATATACAAACCTTGTTGGTACTATGGGTGTTGCTAGTGAGCTCAGTGACATTTTGTTGTTGAGAAAGGTATTGCTTCTCATATGATAGGTTTTGACGTGGATTTGTTTGATGGGTGTCACTATGAAGATAATTGCCCCCAATATATGTAGGATGACATGTGTTCATCTATTGATTGTAAGACGGGATATTTTGGTTAGTACCACTTGATAGTTGATAACTATTTATCATAACATATGAGGAAGATGGCACTTGCAAGTAGCTAACATGTTGTTGAGATACAATAGGTTGCACAATCACTTATGGTGGAGATTGTGGTGTAAGTGGTAGATTGTGTCATGGACTGCGTGGGTGGTGGTATGGATGATGTTGGTGTGGCAAAATTTGTTCCCCCAACCATAGTTTGTGTGATGGGTGGTGGTGGATAACTAGGAATTCTAGTAGCCATAGCTTGTTTTTGTATGAAAGACAAAGCCATAGGTTGTGTTTGATGAAATAATTATGTGATAAAAGGATTGATTGTGTAACTTGGTCTTCGAATTGTGAGTTTCAAAACTCTAAAGGATGATGCAACAAAATAGTTACTCAAGAGGATGCACTCAAGCAACAAGATGAAGTGATGCAAGCCGAGACTCTGGCTTGAGGTGATAAGGATATACTGATGTGAGAACTAACTCTAGACATGATGTAGTCAAAGAGCAAGTTATGCTAGTTGCTAAGATGTAGGTTATGTAGCAACTCTATGATATGAGACCAAGCGTGGATGGAACATTGATTTTTGTTTTGATTTTTTTATTAGATTGGATGATTGGTTTGATGTTCTGATTTGATATTTGACTGATTTGATTGAATTTTGATGTTCAAATTTGGATGTTTGATGTTTGAATTGATTGATGTTTGACCTTTAGATTGATTGATGCTTGATGTTTGTATTGATAGATGTTTGATCCTTGACTTAGGAGGAAGGTAATGATGATGTGACTTTGACGATAATGACAATGAACAACAATGACAAATATGATGATGTGGATCTATATTATGATGACAAGAGTGGTGACTATGCTAAGACTAGGATGATGATTATGAAGACGCAAATTGGGATTTCGATGTCCACGATTATGGCAACATGGAGGATAAAAATTTTGTTTGGACAAAGTACAAACCCTCTAAATGATTTTACCAAACTGATGTTTAGAATTTTGGCAGAGCAATAGTGCAGACATGCATTCCTATCGGAACATAGAGAAAATGTGTGGTTTATGAAAGTGAAATCGTAGTTTTAAGATGATGAAAATTTGACTCTAGAGAAGGAGTGTTTTTGTTGGAACATAGTGCAAACCCATGGTCTAACAACAATGTTGTTGGATGATAAGATACATGATGAAACATGGCTCAAAACACAAACTTGTTGGACTAGGTTTTGACTTTGAATGACTAGTTGTTTGACTTTCTTTTTGAAAAAAGAGTTTTTGTGACACACACATCAAGTGCAAAGACAATTGTTTGAATCAATTGAAGTATGAGGGCCTAGATTAGCCCAAATGAAAATAATTACTACTTCAAGCATGAAAATAGTTGAAGGAATTCACAACTTAAGGCTTGGAATATGGATACTACTTGGTTGTGGAGCTCTTACAATAAAATACCACAAACAAAAAAAATAGATAGAGATTAGGTGTGCTCACTCTCCCAACATGGCACCAACACACCTTTTCTCTTACCTCTAAGATCCAAAAATCTAGGAGAAATTTCTATCTTATTATGAATGGTACATGAAGAATAGAGGTACGATTCACATACCTTGAACAACCAAGTATGGGTTATTTTGGCCTCTAAAACAAGGTATTTAGTCATAACTCGAGGACTTGATGGCTACTCATTTGATGGTGAATCACTTAAGAGCCTGTCCCAGTCTTCACTAAAGGATTTTGACATATCTCACATGAATGTGGATACTAAGGAAATTGTTAGAGTATCATTTTCACCAAACAGACTTTGGCTTTTACCTTTGTTAGTTTATATAGTAGACCAAAGGAAAGCAACACTTTGAGTCGCTCGTGGGGTGAGTAATTTTTCCCCCAATGTAGGATCACTACTAAAAGATAGTACACATTCTCTTAGACCTAAGGTCACATGGAGTGGAAGGGGAGATGATACTTGTATGTTATCTTTTTAGGGATTTAATCTAAACAAAAAGTGAAAAGTTACAAGGCCTTTGGTCACCAAAGTTCCATAGAAGGCAAGGGGAGAGCATAAACCAATTATAAATTTTTCAAACACAACAAACACTTGTTTTATTTCCTTATTGAAACAAAGTGTGCACTAAACTAAAAAAGACAATATTAAATTTTAAACCAAATTTGACTTAGAGAAACCCCTTCTTTGGTGGTCTTACAAGCAAATGGGCTACTGTTTTATTTTGGGGGCCTTCTACAATTGAAATACTTGCATAAATGTTAGTGGGGCTAGAAAATAGACAGATGTTAGAAGACTAGTAACAATTCAAACATGCTACTTCTAATTCTACCTGTAAACCTGTTGCATGTCAATTCAAACCTGCTATTTTTCAAAAAACTAAAGAAAAACATAAACTTGAGAGAAGAAAAGAACAAAAGACAATTTTATCAATGCAAACTCAATGTTGATCAATTCAAACTCACCAATTCTGTTAAAAACACATAAACTATATATACTTGATAGTAAAAGGGTAGAAATATGTTCTCGCAGTTTGTAAAAAAAGAGACCTGGAGCTGAAATGACTTTCATTGAAGCAAAAATCAAATAGCTATATCAAGTTTTTTCCTTTGAGAACCTGAAATCTTCAGTAAACACACTGAAATAACAAGAAAACACGACGTTGACCTATGAAGTGGGTCTCACCAGGCATGCCAGAAATGTGTAAAGATAAATGTGAGTAAAATGAAAAGATTGAAATGCAATATAAACAAACTAAATAACCCAAATATCAAGAAAATACTTAAGATAAGGACATTTAAAAAGAAGCTAAGTAAATAAGAAATAAGAAAGAAAATGAAAACTTCAAGCCTCTATTGATGATGATTTGTCCTTTGATTTGATTCAATGTGTGCTCACTTTGATACTTACAAGGGTGCTCAATATTGTTCCATGATGATACAAATGCAAGATAGTTGATGATGAAATGCAAGGTTTAAGCTAAAATGGATGCAAATTGTGGACTCAAAATGGCATGATAACTTTTTCTATGAAATGAGAGTGATGATTTGTGAAGGAAAAATGAAGCATTAAATAGAAATGGACCTGGGAATTGAGGGTGTCTGAAAATGAAACACTTGTCCTCTTTCAAGAGAAGTGGAAATGCAAAGGATGACATGTGGAAGGGAAGCCAAGTGTCAATTTGGGAGTAAGAAACCCAAATTTAGAAATTTTTCCCTCATTTATTTAAAGTAGGAATGTGCACATGTTAAAATAAGGTTGATTTAGAATTGTTTAGGACGGGTAGTTATTGGGTTGGGATTAGAGGAATAGTAAGAGGGTGGTTAAGATTAGAAGCCATGTTCTCAAATTAGAATTAAATAGGATTTATTTGATTCAAATTGGAGGACAAAGAAGAAAAGGATAAAATGAATTAAATAAGATAAATTAATTTATTTGTGTTATTTAATAGAAGAAGGGGAAATTAACCAATTAAATAATTAAGGGGATTCATTCATTAATTAAAAGGATCATAACTTAATTAATTAAATCAATTTAGCTAGGGAGATGACATTAGTTAATTAAATTATATATAATTACTTAATTAACAAATGCAACTAAGATAACTAAATTCAAGTGATGTAATTAATCAAATTTAAGTGTCTACATATATAACATGTAATGTACTTCATTATTGTACAACACACGAAACAGATTAAAGTCTTTTGTTTTATTAACATTGCTTCTTTTGCTTAGTTACCATAGCATATATAGATGCATATTAAATTATCCACTTAATTTGAATAGTCTCAAAAGAGAATATAAAAAGACAACAAGAGAAGGAGAAAGCAAAGAAGTGGAATGATCCAAAACCATGGACTGTTAGACTTAACACCCAACAAGTGTAACATTATAGATTAAAGTACAAAATATAAATTTATATACATCATATAATAAACAAAATAGTAAATGGTCACATAAAAATATAAGTATAACAATCAATTAAGTGACAAAGATTTATACAAACACTCAAAATTAAAATCAAAGCATTTGAAAATGAATTAAAATCTCATTACTATGGATGAAAGTTCCAATAAAGGTTTTGTAGACATCTAAAAATGGTCAATGCTTGTGGAGTCATACTTTAACATTTGCGCATTGCTTTATTTTAGGGTTTTGGCATCGCATTAACATTTCTTCTATGTTGTGCACTTGGTCTTTATCATTTGCGAGCATCGAGTCCTTCTTCTGCATTCCTCATTTTTATCGCTTTCAAATTAGGTCTTGTCGATAGCAATCTTCAATCATGATTTTGGTCGATCTTATCCTGTCGCATCATGGTGCGTGCTCATTTATCATCATTTTGGACATCGTCAATCCTAATCGATGATAGAATTAGGGTTTTTGTCTCTTGTCAATCTTTCAATCATCTTTAGCTTGTTAGTAATCATTTGCGATTATCAACTTGTCAATCTCGTCATTTTGCAATTGATTCGTCATCGATCCTTGTCCTTGTCAATCTCGTCATTTTGTGATTGATTCATCATCGATCCTTTTCCTTGTCAATCTCATCATTTTGTGATCGATTCGTCATCAATCCTTGTCCTTGTCAATCTTGTCATTTTGCAATCGATTCATCATCGATCCTTGTCCTTGTCAATCTTGTCATTTTGTGATCGATTCGTCATCGATCCTTGCCCTTTTCAATCATGTCAATTTGGATCTATTAGTCATTGTTCCTCATCAATTGGTGCCTATCAATTTGATCTCCTTGTCAATCTTGGTCAATTTGTCATTGATTTTTGTCAACCAATCTCAATCATTTCTCAACATTGGTCCTTTGTCAATTACAATCATGATCGAACCTACATTAATTTCTTGTTGTCTTGACCTAATTCCTTGTCCTCTTATTTCTAGGGTTTTATGATTTGTTCATTTAATCCTTTTCTTATTCTTTGTGGGTTAAATAAATCTATTTATTTAGTCCTAGGTCTCTTTCATGAATTAATTAATGGATGAAAACCTATTAATTAATTCACCTAATTTCTATTTCATCTTTTTCCTCAATTTTCTAATTTGCTAATTTCTCCTAATTCCTAATTTCTATTTCTCCTATTTTCTTTAATTTTTCTAATATTTCCCCTAATTTCATTCCCTCATTTTCTCCTATGTTTATGCTTCCATTTGTGGCTATTTTCTCTTTTCCCTTTTGTCATGGGAATGGCATTTCAATCTTGCCATAATTTGTGCATAATTTGTCATACATCTTGCATAGCAACTTGCCATAATTTGTGCATAATTTGTCATACACCTTGCATAGAAATTGTCATACATTTGTCATAATTTTGCCATTCTTGATTTGAATTTCCTTTCAAATCTCTTCATGCTAATCTTGTCCTCTCTCCAATTTGTCTATAAATTGGATGATTTTCTTCAATGAAAGAGGGGAATCAATCACATTTTCGAGTAACCTTATACTACGAATTTCATCAACAACTTGCTTTCCACTTGCATTTTGCACTTGTAGGTGAGATCCACATCAAATTTGAAGGTGAAAGAAGAACAATGGAGCCACATGAAGGAGATATTTGCGTCGGTTTGCTTCGATTTCATTTGATTTGAATATCTTGTCTTTATGTCTTGATTGATTGGATTGGGATTGCTTTCATAGCAGCTTTAGGTTTTGTGGTTGTCCTAATTACTATTATTTTTATGATTTTCAATTTCCTGATCTACATTTTTGGTGAACCCGACGTGAACTAACCCCTTAACCATGTTTTGAGTGCTTTTGAGCTATCTGCAGGTGAAAAACTCAAGAAACGGGGTGACTCGGAGCTTTCTAGACACTTATGCGCCTGTGTTGACGTTTTCTGCGCCTGTGTTTGAGTTTTCTGCGCCTGTGTTTGAGTTTTCTGTGCCTGTGTTGAGGCATTCTATGCCTGTGCAAGGCCAGAAAAAGAGGTGAAATCAGTTGTTTTTACTTGCAAATTTGTTTATTTTCATTTTGTTTCTTGCATTCTGGTTTTTCTTTGGTACTAATTCTCTGTGCAGCATCTTAGCGTTACGTGTGACGAAGACTAAAAATGCAACTACTAACGAATCTTATGCAGGACGCGGTCAAAGGCTCTCATTAAAACATCTTGCTTGCGATTTTTAAAGTAGTTGCACATTTCATTTCTTAAAGGTTAATGAACACCATGCATGCTTTATCTATTTTCAATTTGATTGCATGTTTTAACCCTTAGAACTGGGCCTGCCTCCCAATTTGTCTGGCACTTCGCACAGGTATTGGTGAGAGGGAATGACCCAAAGTGATGACGGGATAAAGCCAAGCTCTTCCAAACCACTCTAAATAACTGTGGATGCAACGAAAGTTGTAGACAATGGGTGCTGGAATGGTATTGTGATGATTTATTCACCGAATCAATACCCACCCAAATGGATGCCCTTACTAGAATCTCTTGTTTTTAGATGCCAAAATCTTTCTATCTGTTGGCTCAAGCATTGTGATACGTGCATGCCGAAGACACCTCTCATGTACTCCTCAGTTAGAGATAGCAAGTTCTTGGGAAGTGATGCCCGTTGAACTCGAAGCTTGGTATGCCCAAGAAGTGAGTGCACTGTAAGGGGGAGCCAGTGCTACCAAGTGTCTAGCTATCTGGTTGAGTGTTGTATTTTATGGTTAGAGGATTCAACGGATATTTCCCTTGCCAGCCATAGGATTTGTTGTGAATGTGCTTGATTGTCTTGAGTCAAAGTCAAACAAACATTTTATCTTCCATGATTGTCAAAAGTTAAATCAAAAACAAACTTTCAAAAGTGCTCATAATCAACTTGGGTTTTCAAAATCAACAACCTTCAATTCAAAAAAAAATCCAAACAAAAGTCCAAATTTGTCCAAGTATTCATCCAACATTTGAACATGGCTTGTCAAAACATTGAATGTCTTTGTTTCAAAATTCATGTCACTTTAGGCTAGGTTTTGCATAGTCCAACTTAGGTCCTAGGACATATTGTCATCTCCCTTCATTTTAGTCCTTTTCATTGCAAGCATCCTCATTTTTCACTTAGGTTCAAAATCATTTCCCTAAGTTTGCATTTCATTGTCATATCCAAGCTAGATTTCCTTTTAGGTGACATTCGTGCATTATCCCTGTCATGCTAAAATTAGGTCTTGCCTAGGTTGCATTTTACATATTCCAAGTCATTGGTCTTCGCATATCCTTATCATTGTATTGTCATCGTGTCTTGGCTTCATCTTGTCATATCATATCTTTAGATCATTTTCATGTCATATCCTAAGTCATTGCCATAATCATTGCCTTCTTGCATTTAGTCTCAAAAATTTGGTTTGTCAAACTTGAAAAATCAAAACTTTGGATAATACCCTAAGTTGTTGTTAAGGAGTCTTGACCTTGTCTAAAATTTGTCCTTTCATTAATATCATTTTTGTCAAACCTAGCTTAGTATCCAAGCATATAGGTAAGACATTGTCAATTTGTCCTATTGTCATTTGGTCCTTTGTCCTTTAAGGTCTTGACTTCATTTCAATTTCCCAAGGTTGTGTCTTTAGCTTTGCATTTCAAAAGTTTGTCTCCAAAAATTTAAAAGGTACAAAAACATTAAGTTGCATTGTCATCCTTTTAGGTTGCATTTGTCGATCCCATTAGTTGCATTGCATAGTGACATGTTTGTTGAAATGAGGTCTCAACCTTCTTATGAAGCCATGTCATCACAATTGAGAAATCAATCATGTCAATCCAATCTCTACATGTCTCAGAAATTGGATCAAACTTATCATGATGATGTAAATGTCCAAATACAAAAACTAGAGGAGAAACTAGCTCAAGAAAAGGAGATTTTGGAACAAAAAGTGAAAAACATTGAGAAGAATAGATCACTAATGTCCAAAATGTTTCAAAAATTTTCAGGTCAAAATCCAAATATTGAGCCAATTGATGTAAGATCTCTTATTGAACAATCAAACATACCAACTCTCCTCTCACAAATAGAGATTATGAAACAATTTCAAGAAAAGAGACAACAACATTATGTGCCTCCCCAACAAGAACAAGAAGGTGTTTACTATCAATCACATTTTCAACCATCACAACCAATTGTTCAACAGTTCCAACATTTCCAACAGACACAACCAATGGTCCAACATATACAACCAACACAACCAATGGTCCAATTTCAACAATATGTCCAACCAACTGTTAATTATCGACAACAAACTTAGTATCAACAACTACAATCACAAATTCAAAAACAAAACTTGCAACATGCACCAAGCCAAATTTTGAACATGTCAAACCAATTTGATCAACATCTAGTTTGAAATCAAAACATGACATCAAACCAGAACCAACTCCTTTCCAAACAAGTTCAAATTCCAGATACAACTATGTCAAAACCTCGAAAGAAAGGTGGCCTTATTGCAAGGATCTTAAGGAAATTGCCAAGTGAGTTCTTTGAGGAAGATCAAGATAATACACTTAGGTCTAGCAATGCCTCATCTCCCCACAAACAAATGGACTCTCTAGTGGCATCTATCCCTACACCTTTAGAAGTTTCACAAGAACCTTCTAGATTGTCCTTATCAAACAATACACCCAAGGATGAAATTATCCAAGGGCTATCCATAATTGATTGCCAAGATAATCCAATTCATGATGCACATCCTTGTCATGTTTCAGAAATACAAGACCTAATGCCACCATGCACTTTATTGCCATTACCTATTTTAGAGGACCCCGTTCGAAGTCCCTCTTCCTCATGTTCAAGCATTGATTCCTTTCCAGAATCCATCACAAATGTTCAAAGTGCATTTCGTTCATGCCAAAACATTGATCCCTTGTCAGAATCCCCCATGCATATCCAAAGTCCAACCCCATGTCAAGAGGATAATTTAGAGCATGAAGAAACGTGTCTTAAAAAAGATCAAGATCAAGATCTCGAAACCTTATCATCCCATCCAATTGTTCACTAGGACCCCATGTTCCTAGACACTCACGATGATTCCCCTATTCTTGTCCATCCTATCCAAAGTTCTATTGACACTCCATTCCCTGAGCAAGATCAAGATATCCCAGTCCATCCAATCCCAAACGATCCCCTTCCATTTCATGAAAAAAATGTCCTTTCAAATCCCATTGGCATTCCACTTCCTAAGAAAGATCAAGATATCCCTTCCATCCTTTCCGATGATCCCATTAAAATTCCAGCGCAAAGCAACTTTAAAGAGGATTCCAATGATCTTCCTCCTTGTCAAGATCAAATTATTCCTTTAAATCCTCCACAAGATCCTTTTGTTCCTCCATCTCCTTGTCTTAATCCTCCATATACACTCCAAGATCTCATTTATTTTAATGATCCCATTATTTATCCCATTCCATCTCTTGAATATCCTGTCATTGATCCATGTCCACCACACAATCCTAGTCCCCCTCACAATCCTAGTCCCCCTCATGATCCTAATCCCCCTCATGATTCTAACATGGTGCAAGATGTTCATGAACCCCTGACATTAACAATGGGTTCTTCCTCTTTGGTCCAATCTGATCCACTTCATGATCTCATTATTTCTCTCATATCATATCCACCTAATAATGGACTTGCCTCTTCCTCTAAAAGAAAAGAGTATCCTACAAGTCAAGATATTCATAAAGGCCAAGGGGTAGACCTTCACAAGAAAGAACTCCTCAATATGAAAGAAAATATTAAGGGTCATGGCCTCAGTGGAATTCCTCAAGATGTGGGTACCCCTACTAAATCCAACGTCCCTTCAAAATCCAAACATATCCCTTCCCCATCATACTTTCCATCCATCGTAGGTCCTTATATTCCTTCATCCTCTATGAAAGGTCAGCAAAGGCACACATCCTTGAGTAAATTTCATCCAAAAGACCTCCACTTCATTGCTATCCATCCATGCATTCCTTTCCCCCTCCAAGCAATTTGGATGCCAAGTATAAAATTCATAAGTCTAGAAATCCACATGTATTCAAGGATCAACATGTCCAATATAATCAACATGTCAAAACAAAGAAAAATTTGATCTATAAAGCAAAGGAAAAATCCAAAAGGCCACAAAGGCCCACTGAGAAAAATCAAGCAAAGTCAAAATATTTATGGGTTCCTAAATCCCTTATGCAAGTAATGCACACCAAAGAACAACAAAATCATGAAAAATCCAAAACAATGTGGGTTCCTAAGCAACTTCTTGAAGCACAAAAAGAAAAATCCAACTTGGCATCCAAAATTGCTATTCCTCCATCCAAACCTCTCAAATTTGTTCCTCCATCACCTCCTTCTTCCATTTTGGGTCCTTATTTCCACAAATCCCTATCTATTCCTTCATCAAAATCTCCAAATCCAAAACCCACTCTTCCTCCATCAATCCATCACCCGTCAAGGTGTGTTCCAATGGTGATCTTGCCAACATTTCCGTCCACTGAAGCCCAATTCTTCCAATACCCTATCCATTATCCAATGCATATTTTCCATCCTTCGATCCCTTTGATCCAATCCTTTGCATAAATTCTTGCCTTAATTTCATCTCTTTTTCCATGTCCTTATCCTACCAACGTCTTTGAGCATACTTTTAAAGGTCATAGTCCATTTTTTTTCAATGCTACTATCCAAAATAAAAAAGACGCTTGAGTCCTTCTTCCATCCCCTGTCATGTGTCCATCTTCTATTGAAAAAATCGAAATACAAAAAAAAAAGTGAGAAAAAAAAGAAAAAGAAAAAAAAAAGTAAAGCACAAATAATTTGTCCACTGGTGAAAACCTGGCAAACAGGCACCTTGGGCAAGTGCCATGATGAAAACCTAGCAAACAGGCATCATGCGTAATCTATGAACTTCTTGTATACTATACTTGGGGACAGGTTTTATCCTATCACATCCTTTTGTCCTTCATTGTTCCATTATCCTATTGAACCCCCTTCATTACCCTTCATATCCTATTGTCCCTCATGTCCAGTTTCCCTTTCCACCTTTGATCTTGACAAGGTTGAGGATCTTCATGAGCATCATGCATCTTGTTTGCAGCTTTTAGTCTATCATAGCTTTTGGTATTTATCCATTTGCTTATTACAACTTTTCATCCATATTCCATTGGCTTATCACCAACCCTTTGTCCATATTCCTTGGCTTATTGTAACCTTTTGTCATTGTCCCTTAGTCTATCATATCCTTATCCTATTCATATTCTTTATCCATTCTTGGTCTTGCTTATCCTATCCATATCTTATCACTATCCATACACTCTTTTTCATTCCTTGATCTTGATCTGACATAAGGACGCACAATTTAAACATAGTTTCAAAAACCTCTTGACATGTCCCTCATGCCATGTTCCTGCTTTACATTGTCATATCCAATCTCTTGTCCCATCATGCAATAGCCCTTGAAAATTGCATCTGTGTTGTCTCCATAATAAAAGGTCTTTGTCTTCGCTCTATCCACCAACATTTCAGAAAGCCTATTTATTCACCTATCATATTCCTTGCCTTGCTAGACACTAGGGGCAAAATCATAAAAATCAAAAAATGTCTTGAAATAATCCAAAAACATTCAAATAATGTCCTGAAAAAAACCCTAAAAATCAAATAATGTCCTGAAAAAATCCCTAAAAAGTCAAATAAAGTCCTGAAAAACGAACAAAAACATTGTAAAAAACTCGAAATTCCTACAAAGTGAAAAACATCAAAATCCAAAAACAATTTCTTTGGCATTTTGCATTTTGTCAATAAATGGTCCCCTTTGTGCATAGATAGATCGCTGAGCATACATCCAACGACAATCAATCAAACATTGTGCTTTAATGAAATCACGCATTAACGGATAAACTATTCAACCAAGCAAGCATTCAACCTAATCACAGTTGTCACATCAATCCAAATAGAATCAACATTACCATTGGTCCTTGTCAACATTATCATGGGTCTTATATAGGGTGTGGTATACTTGAAACCAGACTGTCTTGTCTTCAACGGGGTACCACATTCCCTGAAACTAGACAGCATGATCATTCTTGTTTTCCACTTTTGACAATGACGATTAGACTGTTTGTTTGACTTGGTTGAATTTGTGTGTCTTATCTTTTTACTGATTTATCTTGGGCTTCGATCATGTTCCTATGTTGCTCGATGATGTCACTGAGTGATTTAGAGTGACCGGGATGGTTCATGGTCCCTTTCCTTTTTTGTCGTGTTTTTTGTTTGTGGAATGTTTGTCACAACCTGGGGCAACTATATCATTGGGTGTCTGTGATAAGTATGTTCGCTTTGTGAACGACGCACATACCTCGACCCTTAATGTATGCACCCTAGGATGCTTCACTCATTCCTTGTGTGCGATGTGTCTATCTTTTGCAAAAGGGGTTGTGTTCCAGCTCTGGCCTTTAATGCCATGATGCTCTGCATCCACTTTGCTATAAGAAATAAAGGTTCTCACCTACTTATGTGCATTTGTGAAAGCAAGTTTTCCTTCATCTCTAACTGTCCTCTGTCTAATTTCTTCTTACTAACATTTCTTCTGTCAGTCTTGGCAGTCCATTCGAACCTATCATCTTCTGTCATTCTTATCGATCACTTGGCCTCTTTTCTGGATTTTTTTAGCCAATTCCTCGAGGGGGCATGCATATGTCATTGTTATTGTCTGGGGCATTTTCACTATTGTTCTTTGAAACAACGCTTAGAATCACATTGTCTCAAAGAGGGGCAAAATGTAGACATCTAAAAATGGTCAACGCTTGTAGAGTCATACGTTAACATTTGCGCATTGCCTTATTTTAGGGTTCATGCATCGCATTAACATTTCTTTTATGTTGCGCACTTGGTCTTTATCATTTGCAAGCATCAAGTCCTTCTTCTGCATTCCTCATTTTTATCGCTTTCGAATTAGGTCTTGTCGATGGCAATCTTCAGTCATGATTTTGGTCGATCTTATCCTATCGCATCATGGTGCATGCTCATTTATCATCATTTTGGACATCGTCAATCCTAATCGATGATAGAATTAGGGTTTTGTCCTCTTTTCAATCTTTCAATCATCTTTAGCTTGTTAGTAATCATTTGCGATTATCAACTTGTCAATCTCATCATTTTGTGATCGATTCATCATCGATCCTTGTCCTTGTCAATCTCGTCATTTTGCAATCGATTCGTCATCGATCCTTGTCCTTGTCAATCTCGTCATTTTGTGATCGATTCGTCATCGATCATTGTCCTTGTTAATCTTGTCATTTTGTGATCGATTCGTCATCAATCCTTGCCCTTTTCAATCATGTCAATTTGGATCGATTAGTCATTGTTCCTCGTCAATTGGCGCTATCAATTTGATCTCCTTGTCAATCTTGGTCAATCTGTCATTGATTTTTGTCAACCAATCTCAATCATTTATCAATATTGGTCCTCTGTCAATTACAATCATAATCGAACCTACATTAATTTCTTGTTGTCTTGACCTAATTCCTTGTCCTCTTATTTCTAGGGCTTTATGATTTGTTCATTTAATCATTTTCTTCTTCTTTGTGGGTTAAATAAATCTATTTATTTAGTCCTAGGTCTCTTTCATGAATTAATTAATGGATGAAAACCTATTAATTAATTCACCTAATTTCTATTTCATCTTTTTCCTCAATTTTCCAATTTGCTAATTTCTCCTAATTCCTAATTTCTATTTCTCCTATTTTCTTTAATTTTTCTAATATTTCCCCTAATTTCATCCCCTCATTTTCTCCTATGTTTATGCTTCCATTTGTTGCTATTTTCTCTCTTCCCTTTTTTCATGGGAATGGCATTACAATCTTACCATAATTTGTGCATAATTTGTCATACATCTTGCATAGCAACTTGCCATAATTTGTGCATAATTTGTCATACACCTTGCATAGAAATTGTCATACATTTGTCATAATTTTGCCATTCTTGATTTGAATTTCCTTTCAGATCTCTTCATGCTAATCTTGTCCTCTCTCCAATTTGTCTATAAATTGGATGATTTTCTTCAATGAAAGAGGGGAATCAATCACATTTTCGAGTAACCTTATACTGTGAATTTCATCAACAACTTGCTTTCCACTTGCATTTTGCACTTGTAGGTAAGATCCACATCAAATTTGAAGGTGAAAGAAGAACAATGGAGCCACATGAAGGAGATATTTGCATCGGTTTGTTTCGATTTCATTTGATTTGAATATCTTGTCTTTATGTCTTCATTGATTGGATTGGGATTGCTTTCATAGCAGCTTTAGGTTTTGTGGCTGTCCTAATTGCTATTGTTTTGATGATTTTCAATTTCCTGATCTATAGGTTTTAATGAACTTGGATGAAACTTTCGAGCAAAAAGAAAGTCATTAGTACTGTAGTCACACAAATCTGTCCAGTTTAATTAAATGAATATTTGCTATTTATTTAAATAAAAATCCACTAGCCATCGGTTAATTAAATTAACATTTAATTAATTCATCTTCAAACATTCTCCTATCAATTAAATAAATTATTCAATTAATTTTAATTAATTCATTATACCAAATTCAAATAAATTAAATGAATAAAATCTATTTATTTAATTAAATCCCCCTTTTTCCTCTTTTAAGTAAATTAAATAAAACATTTATTTAAATCATTTATCGCCCCCCCACTTGCATTTTCCTACAAATGCAACTTGCACACATTTAGTTGAAATAAACTAATTTTATTTTAATTAAAATCCTATTTTCCCTCACCCACCAAACCCACTTGCATTCCTAAAACCCTTCTAGATTCTTCTAACCCCTTCCTAATTAGCCTAATCCATTCCCTAATTATTGTCACATTCCTAAGAAACTTTAAGTCACTTCTCAAAGACTCCAAAGTCTTTGAAAAGCATTAAATGCTTTGTGTGTTCAACAATTTAACCTCCAAAGTCTTCCAAAACCACTAATGGCTCTTACATGACCATTAATGGTTCTTACATAACCATTTATGGTTATTTCAACTTGCACTCATGTGTCTCCTCAAGCATTTATTGCTTTGACCATATTTATCCCTCTTGCCTTTGCACGAGTTTATCCATTGGATAAAAGCTTTATTCTTTGAATGAAGTGTTTATTCATTCAACTAACCTTAACCTTAACTCCCAAAGTCATGTCAAGCATTTAATGCTTATTCCCTCTCCTCTCAACCTATCTCACATTGACACTTGTCATCCTGGGATTGGGTTGAAAGCCCTCACATGGATCTCAAACCATTCAATCCTGACCCTTGTTGAGGTTACTCAATCTCAACCATCCATTGCTCCATTTTACCTATAAATAGAGCTCATTTCTTCATAATCCAGATTCTGAAAACTTGTATGCATTTAAGCTATAGGCATTTTGAGAGAGCATTTTAGCATAATCATCTAATAATATTGTCATTTTGGTTAAAATAAATCATTTTAGTATCAATAGCTTAGTATTAGCTTCTTTATTTACATTTAGAGCAATACTTCAATCTCAAACCTCCATAAGCATCCATAGTGCAAAAAGTTATTGAGAGCTACACTATTTTGGAACTTGGAGAGGAGAGGAACAAGGGAGAAGAAACCAAGAGCATGTTAGGAGGCATTTGGAGATGCCTCATCATATTTACCTTCTTAGTTAGATATTTTATCATGCTTTTGATATCTCTTTTGATATGCTTGTGTAGGAAAGTATTTTGTTTGTGATTTTTGCCACTAACGGTTTCCCTTTTCTTCTTGTTTGTGTCTTGATATCATTGACTAACCTTCCCTTTTTGCAGAGCATCATTTGGTGAACCCGACGTGAATCTAAACACCTAAAAAAACAATTTTTTTTGACAACTAACATGTTTGATTGTTGAACTTGACACACAAGTTGCGCTTTATCGCTATTGATCATGTTGTAGCACTATTGCAACTTGTTGTTCTAGCGCTATTGTTCTTACAATAGCGCTATTGTACCAAGTTTAGCACTATTGACATTGTTTGAGCACTTTTGACCCTGTTTTGGCGCTATTGAACATGTTTGAGCACTTTTGACTTGTCTGCCATTTTCTTCTTTTAGCGTGTTTGTGTTAAATAGCACTTTTGTTTAAAACATAGAGTAGCACTATTGTAACAGAACATTATAAAAATGACCCTGTAACCGATAAAAGAAAAATTCTTAGGCTTGTGGAAGCCCACCATAGGTTTGATTTTTACTAACTATTTGTCTCTTGTGCAGGTCTAAAAACCAACCTCTTAAAAATCAAAAACTTCCTTTTGGTGTTTTAAAATTTGAACAACACAAAATTTGCTTTTTTGCAAGCTTAGGATCAAAATTTGTGTTTGATGCTATAAAATTGAACAAAAAAAACTTTTGTTTATTGCAAGTTTAGGCTTAACTTTTCATTTGGTGCTTAAAATCAACAAAAAAAAATCCATTTCTAGCATCAAACTTAAGCAAAATTGTACAAGCCACAATTCAAATTTTGGTGCAATTAAAACTTGCAATCCACTTGTTTCAATTTTTTGCAAGCGATTTACTTCAAGCAAAAGTGTTTTTTATTAACTTGACCAGGATTTCATTTTCCTAGTTACTTAAACATATTGCCTTTGAAGTTAAAAAGAACATCATGATTGTTGAAGCAACATCTCCAAATAGTTAGAACACATTGCGATGATGGGTTAAAAAGAATAGGTGTTTTCCGTGCTTGGCACACTTGTGCAAAGAGTTGGTAGAGTGGTCCTACTTCTAATACACACTATCCTCTCCCTTGGCTTTCGTGGTCCTAGGTGCAAGAGAAAAGTGTTAGTAACGCTCAAATTTTAATCTTTTTAAGAGAGGTTGCCAAGAGACACATCACTCTTGGGAACGACCTCATGCAGTAAATCCTTTGAGCCGCTATAGAAATTAGGTGAGAGCAAAAGCTGTAGCCTTGGGTATAGCTATTCCTACAGTGTAACTTGTCGAAAGGACAAATGGGCCCCACCACAAGTTACAAGGCTCTTAAGTGAGTCACTGCAGAATGAACTTATGTCCAAAGACATCGAAAAATGACTAAACACCTTTAAGTAGTAGCCCACCTATTCTATTGATTGAGAATATTTGAGATATAATTCAGTGCAAGAGCATAGATGGTTTTGCTCCCAAGATACTCACCATACATATTTCCTTGAGTAGAAACATAGCTTTTTGAAAAGTCACTTGTGGCTTGATAAAAGTGGTGACTCCCCCATCATAGGGATCATCTATTTGTTATACTCGTGCAAGACTTAGTATATCACATCCTTACCTGCCACGACGGGATTTATAAGGTATGTAGTACCAAAGTCGAAGCAATATCAAGATGTGGGCTGAATTTATCACAACTGGCCATTTGACCTTAGGGATACAAAGTGTTTGAAGTGTCTTCATGTTAGTCAAGACCAAGTACAAATTGAGCCGACTTCAGGCTTTGGAAAGAAAACACCTAAAATACACTTAAAGGAAAGGGTCATAAAAAGTCCAAGGATTGGGTTGATCTAGACCCATACTCAGTTGTGCCTTTGAGGCAACATTCTTGTGTTTGTGTGCTTGCTTTGTTTTCTTGTCAAAGAAGAATTAAAAAAAAAAATCAATTCCAAAACAAGTATTCATCCAACCAAACATCTTTCAAAAACCAACCAAAAAGATCAAAAACATAGTGCAAACAACAAAGTATCAAACTTTATGACCATTCTTCACATCTTGTGAAAGAAGTATCGTCATCAGAACATCAACTTGAAAAGAAGAGCATTGAGCTCAAAGGTTTTGATCAAAAGGAGGAAATTCTTCTATCTCAATAGACAAATCTTTGTCTCTCATAGAGTTTTTCTACATCACATGCATCTCTATCTTCAAGGCAAAACAAATGAATTTGATTCAAAATCATTAAACCGCAGAGCTTTTATGCAATATAGAGCTTTGAGTTATCACAAAAACCAAGAAGGCAAGATTAATCCCAACTTCTTCCCAAATGTTTGTATCACATACAACGTCGCTCAAGAAACGCCACCAATGCCCAAAAGGGAAGAGGTAGAATTTGTTCTATTTGTGACACAAAGTTTTTATTGAAGTTAAAAACATTTCATCCATTATCTCACTCATACATCATCACTTCATCATCAATCCATTCCAACTCTCAAAACATTAAGAGGTTATTGTCCTAAGTTCTCTTTTAGATATTGCTTGAATCAAACACATCACATCACTTTTTAGATTGTTTCTACATCTAGGATAAAGCTCATCCTAAGAGACACATCTACGCAGGTTAAAACTAGTTAATGAGTGAATCCTCTCATTACTAGGTAGTTAAATCTATAACACATCTCAGATTTATATACACCTTATCACATCAAACCTTATCAAACAAACAAGCAATTCAACGAAGGAATTTTGGTTACATCTACCTCTAAAGTGCTAGAGATCTACATGCAACACAATTCACCGAACATCAATTTTTCATTTCATCAACAACTCATCATCATTTTCGCTCAACTTCAACAAAAACTTGTAAACATAATGGCTCACACCCGATCACACTCAAGGCAATGAGAAGCGGAAATTGAAGAAGAAGAGGAAGAAAATATCAATGAATTTCAAGAAGCACTTGGAGGAAATACGAATGATGAAAACCCAAGTACTCCTACTCCTGCAACAATAGAAAGGGCCTAGCATAACCCTCTCTTTAACAGGATTTTTGATGAAATACTCAGGAGCAATGCAGATGCTCACTTTTTAAAGCTCGCTCAAGAAGGAGCCAAGCTCCCCTCTAACTTTGATCTTGCCCAATTAAGACAAGCATCAGAACAACAAAATCACTGTGAAGAAGAAAGAGGTAGAGATCCCATCAGATATAACATTCCTCGAGGTAACCCACCACCTCCTCCTCCAAATGAAATGGAGATGTTGCAGCAACAAGTTGAAAATCTCACCCAACAACTTCATAGTGGTGTAAAGACCAACCAATTCTCACTCAATGACATCTGTCCCTATCCCTTTGATAGGAATCTTTATATGCCACCCTTTCCACGAGGATTCGAAACACCCAAATTTGAAAAATATAGAGGAAAGGGGGATTCTTGTGATCATGTCAAAGAATTTCATTCAGCTTACCTCGAAGTGGCATATGAGGACACATACCTAATGCGACTTTTTCCCCAAAGCTTGGGAGGAACAACCACATCATGGTTTCCCTGGCTACCAGGTGGCATTAGGACCTTCGAAGAACTAATTCAAAAGTTCTTGGCACATTACTCTCATAACATTGAATGTGACATCACCATGGCTGATCTGTGCAACACTAAATAAAAACCAGGTGAACTATTCTCAGTATTCCTACAACGATGGCGTCAAATGTCTAGCAGATGTTCTCTTCAATTACCTGAACGAGAACTAGTGGAAATATTCATTTCCAACTTAAACAAAGAAATGGAGTTTCACCTGGATGTCAAAGACACAAACTCCTTTAATGACATGATCACCAAGGGCTTGAAATGTGAGCGGGCCCTCACCAAGAAAGGACTTATCAAAATCTATAATGAACCAAAGGATGGTCCTCGCCCACGCTTCAACAGTGACAAACCAAGCTTCTGGAACAAAAACAAGAATATCATCAACGATGGGGTTGTGGATGCTAGAACTATCAAAAGTGCACAACCTATGGTTCGATATGCTGGACAAAATCCTCCACCTCAGACTAACACAAATGTTCCTTCAAATCAAGGTCGCATCACATCTCATGATGAACCTAGACCTCGTCAGCAAAAACAAAAATGAACATACACTCCCTTAAGGGAACCCATCGAAATAGTATTGCGACAACTAATTTCTCAAAATTTGGTCACTCTACCTAAAACATCAAACTATGAGCCTCAGGTCAAACCTGCATGGTGGAGAGATACTGAACAATGTGATTTCCACCAAGGGAAAGGACACAAGACAAGTAATTGTCACAGATTGAAAGATCTTATTCAAGATCTTATTGACCGAGGTGAAATTGAAATCGAAGGGCATGACCCAAAAACAACAAACAATGATCATCTGATGTTCAAAAATCCACTTCCATCACAAGATCAAAGGGGTCCTTCCACTTCTAGGAGAGGCACTGATACCACTGATTATACGCAGGCTACGTATAATTATGCTGTAAATCACTTGTATGATGCTAGTGAACAAGTTGCAACTATAACCATCAAGAATCCCAGCTCAAATTGCAATGTTGTTACATGTCACGACAAGGTTACCATAAAGGCAGCTCCACAAGGCACCACCTCCATACCAAAGCAGTACAATCTTGTGGAACAATTAGACAAAACGCCTGCACTTATATCCATTTTAGAGCTCTTGCACCTATCTCCATCTCATAAAACAATATTGGATCAATCTCTCCAAGAGGCGTCAGTCCTTGCAAACCTTAATACAGACCAATTTCAAGCCATGGTTGGAAGTCTAAAGTCATCCCCTTGTCTGACTTTTTATGAAAGTGACAACTCTTCCTTCTAGAAACCTCATAATGCCTCACTACACATTGAAGGATTTATCAACCAGCATAGGATCAAGCGAGTCTTGATCGACAATGGAGCAGGCCTAAATATTTGTACATTACAGTTGGTCATAGCATTGGGATATGCCATAGAATTAGTGGATCCCCATAAGAAGATCACAATTAGGGCCTATGATGATGCAGAGCGTTCCTCCAAAGGAGCGGTGGTACTACCAATCCGAGTAGGCCCTGTGGTGAAACACATCATCTGTCAGGTTCTGGACCTTCCTCTGCCATACAATCTATTGTTAGGAAGACCTTGGATATATGCCATGCAAGCCATTCCATCTACCTACCATCAATGTATCAAGTTCCCACATAACGGTGTAGAGATCACAATCCTAGGCGATGCAAATCCCTTTGCATATTGTCATAATATCAACCATCAACCAAAGATTACCATTCCTAATAATAGAGAAGCCATCTCCTCCACATCATATATAAGTCCAGCCTCTCTTTCCAGTTCAAACACCACTATACCCAAGCAAGAAAAGCTTAAGATGAAAATAGCAAAGGAAGGTCCTGGGGAATACAATTTGAGTCAACTCTTTTGTGTGGGGCAAATGCCCACTTCTCCTAGAACATATGGCAAACCGCAGTAGTTACTACAACAACCACTGATCACGCCAGCATGTGCTTTAATGCCTTTCATCCTTGGAAAGAGTCAAGAAGAAGAAACCCAAGTTGAGGACTTAGCGGAATGGATCTATAAAGATCCTATCATCACTGATATACCGCAAGCTATGCTTCCCACGGATCAATATGGTAAAGGCCTTCTCATTATGAAAAGAATGGGGTATGATGGTCAAAGTGCTTTGGGATATTGCAAAAAAGGATGACATGAACCTCTGCTGCCGGAATTAAAGCCCAAAGGTAATACAGGCCTAGGCTTTGAAAAGGAGATCTTTCCTAAGCTCTGATTCAAAGGAAAACCCAACAAACCACTATATCAGCCTATTACAAAGAGGACACCTTTCATTATCAAAGAAGCATCAAACACCATAGTAACTACCCCACCGAGGCTTGAAATCCCAATGCAACCATCTACAATGCCAATCATCCCACCAAGCAAACCAGTAATCCCATCAGTAGTAGAAATAACATCAAAAGCACCATTAGCAGCAACAATTGTATCAAAACCCGCAGCAGCATCTACAACACTAGCAGTTCCAACAGCAGCAACTGAGTCAACACTACCGATACTACCCGTATCAGATTCTTTGATCCCTATCATCCTTCCTGCAGCTCCGATCATTTCATCTACAAAGGTACATCAGCCAATCACACCCGCAGTGTTTAACACAAAGGACATCCCAGTATGGTATAGTAATCGGATGCTGGAAAGTGATTCAGAGACCAACTCACATGAATGGGAATTTGATTCCATTCAGCTTAATACTTCAGATGAGGAAGACACATCGATACCTCCACCTCGCAAAGACATCCCTATTTACGGAGAAGCACGGATAAAGACTTCTTGGGTTCCTGAACTGGAAACTTCTTCCACAGACCCTACGTCTCATCCTACGCCTGATTCTGACAGGGAGAGTACCATCAACGACCTTTACCATAACATCTTAACCCTTACTGATACATCTAACGAACTTAACCTAATCGATGAAGTAATGCCCATTATCCATCCTGAACTCATCAAATGGAACCAACCAAATCCCCCATGTCTTCACCTCTTCCAAAATGACGAGGCCATCATTGACTTTTTGGAATTAAGGGATAACCTGCCAAGCGGGGATCACAAAGCTAGATTCACCATAGAACTTAATAGCACAGCATACTTCGGGGCGGATGCCAAACCTTTCAGCTGCAAAAATATAACAATAAAACATGGATCTTCTAGTGAAAACCACACCATGGCACTATTTGATTCAACAAAAGTAAAAAGAAAGAGCGTATCCAACGGTGAAAACCTCTTTGAGGCACCTGAGGATGAAGGGTTTGACATTCTCCCTACTAGTACACAACAGGAACAATCAATGATTCTCATTGAAGAAACAAAAGAATACAATGTGGGGACTCCTAAAACTCCTCACCTCATACATCTGGCATCTCTTTTAACTCAAGAAGAACAACCCAAGTTTGTAGAGTTCTTTCAAAAGCGTCAGATCAACTTTGCATGGTCATATGTAGACATGCCTGGGCTTGATCCTGATTTAGTCATGCATCACCTCACCGTAGCAGAAGGAGCCAAACCTGTCAAGCAAAATCTTCGCAAGATGCATCCTCAGATTGCAGTACTAGTCAAAACAGAACTCAAGAAACTCCTAGATGTTGGTTTCATTAGACCAATTGATTATGCAGATTGGATCTCCAACATTGTTCCTGTCAGCAAACCAAAAGGGGGCATCCACATTTGTACTGACTTCAGAGATCTGAATAAGGCATGTCCTAAGGATGACTTCCCCCTACCAAACATTAACATCATAGTGGACCTAACAGCAAGACATGCCATGCTTTCACTCATGGATGGCTTTTTCGGATACAATCAGATAAAGATCGCACCAGAGGATCAACATAAGACAACCTTCACATGTCCATGGGGCACATATTGCTGGAATGTAATGTCTTTCGGTCTAAAGAATGCAGGAGCAACCTATCAACGAGCAATGACCACCATCTTCCATGACATGATGCACACTATGATGGAAGATTATGTTGATGACTTACTAGCAAAATCACTTGCCAGAGAAGGTCATCTCGACATATTAGATAAAATCTTTGATAGACTAGAACAATACCATGTTTGACTCAACCCAAAGAAATGTGTCTTTGGAGTAACCTCTGGGAAGCTTCTAGGATACATTGTCTCAAGCAAAGGTATTGAGGTCGACCCAGCAAAGGTAAAAGCAATCATGGACATGCCACCACCAAAGAATATCAGTCAGCTAAGAACATTACAAGGATGGCTACAATCCATCTGAAGATTCATTGCACAATTGGTTGATAAGTGTCACCCCTTTACACACCTGCTACACAAAAACATCCACTTTCAATGGGATGCAAGATGCCAGCAAGCATTCCAAATGCTCAAAGACTATCTCATGAATACACCATTGTTGATCCCACCAGATCCAAGTCGGCCTTTGTTACTCTATATATCAGCAACAAGTACAGCATTGGGTGTACTATTGGCACAACATAATGCAGAAGGGAAAGAATGTGTTGCTTACTACATCTCTCGCACATTGGTTGGCTATGAACTCAATTACACACCTATTGAGTGAGCTTGCCTAGCAGTAATCTTGGCAGCCACTAAATTAAGGCACTATCTGTTAACACACAAGGTACAACTCATTACAAAGATTGATCCACTCAAGTATTTACTCAGCAAAGCAGCATTGATAGGCCGCTTGGCCAAATGGGTGATGATTCTAAGTGAATTTGACATCGAGTATGTAGACCACAAGGCTATCAAAGGTCAAGTTATTGCAGATTAGTTGGCCAAGGCACCACTCATAAGCGATCATCCTCTCATTTTCAATTTTCCAGATGAAGATATATTCATGATCACAATAGCACAACCATGGAAACTATACTTTGATGGTTCATACACTAGGCATGGCTCGGGGGTAGGCATCCTGTTTATCACACCTCAAGGTGACAGCATCCCGAAGTCTTACAGGCTCACATTTCCATGCACAAACAACATAGCAGAATATGAGGCCTTGATCACAGGACTTAGGCTAGCCGTACAATGGAAATTACAAGAACTACAAGTATATGGCGACTCACAACTGGTCATTCGACAAGCAACAGATGAATATCAGACCAAGGATGATAAACTCATGCCATACAAGCAAATGGTGGACAGTCTAAAGGCCTCATTTACTACTATCACCTTTGAACAGATACCAAGAGATCAGAATTGAGCTGGTGACGCTATGGCTACCATCGCATCTCTCCTAGATCTTCTACAGAATTCAACACGCTACGAGTTCTTGGTAGAACAGCTTTGGATCCCCACTTATGATATCCCCGAATCCGAGATGATATGTCACCTTGTCGGTTCTGAATCCCCATGGTATGGTGAGTTTTACACCTATCTCTATGATCACACCCTTCCTCCTAACCAATCGAATAACCAACGTAAAACCTTCATTCGCCAAACTACTCGATATACCATTATTGCCGAAACCTTATACCGACGCAGTCTTGATGGTACTCTCCTTCGATGTCTAGAACAAGATGAGATAACAAAGGCCTTGGAAGAGGTACATGAAGGAATTTGTGGAACTCATGCAAGTGGTCCGTCACTAGCCAAGAAACTCATGCGCACTAGATACTATTGGCCATCCATGGAAAAAGACTCCTACTACTTTGTAAGAAAGTGCAAGAAATGTCAAGTTCATGGTGACCTGATACATGCACCCGCACAGGAATTGCAACCAATCACAACACCATGGCCTTTTTGTCAATGGGGCCTTGACCTTGTGGGTAAAATCCATCCATCTTCATCCAATGGCCATAAATTCATTATTACCGCCACCGAATATTTCACAAAGTGGATCGAAGTTGTTCCACTTACCCAAGTTACCGGCAAGCAGATCACCTCATTCATCCTCAATTACATCATCTGTCGGTATGGTGTACCCATGTCCATCATCATAGATAATGGTCTTCCTTTCAAAAATCAAGATGTCTGTGAACTCTATGAGAAATTTCACATCCAACACTGCTTTTCCACTCCCTATTACCCACAAGGCAATGGTCAGGCCGAAGCATCAAACAAGAACATATTAAGAATCCTAAAGAAGATAGTCAATGATGTCGGTCATGATTGGCACGTTCAATTGAATCCAGCACTATGGGCATATCGAACTAGCATTCGAACCCCTACAGGAGCAACTCCCTACTCATTGGTCTATGGGGCAGAAGCTATTTTACCTATTGATGTCGAGATACCATCACTACGGGTTTCCTTGCACAATCTCATTGATGATGAAGCATACAAAGTATCCCATCTTCAGGACTTAGAGCTACTTGACGAGAAACGACAAGCTGCATACAACCACCTCAAAGCCTATCAGCAGCGCATGAGCAAAAGCTATAATCATCGAGTTAAGCCTCGTACATTCGAGGTAGGTGATCTTGTTCTTCGAGAAAATCCTCATAACCAACCCAACTGAGAACATCAAGGAAAGTTTGAATCAAATTGGCTGGGTCCATATGTCGTCACTACTGTATTTGGGTCTGGGGCATATCAATTGGCTACGTCAAAAGGAGAACCACTAGCAGATCCGATCAACAGCATGCACCTCAAACAGTTTTACACATAAGCTGCCAAGAGCATTAGGCTCTCATATATACTGGCAAAAATACCAAAAATATCCAAATAAATGACCTGAAGAAAATACAAAAACATCAAAATAGTAAAGAACAATCATGCATCCAAATGGTGAACAACCACTCCGGTGGCACCTTGGGTAAGTACGATGGTGAAAACCTGACAAATAGGCACCACTCATAAAGGATATGGCTCCATTATCTTTTAGACTTGTTGCACTCACATCTACTTCATACATACATCCATCCATCTACCACCATGGCTTGTTATAAACCTGCAATCAAGAAAGTACTGCATGCGTCTTGCATCCCGCTTTCTCATAGTCATGTCTAAACTGGGGGCAATGCCCTTAACCTCTTGATGGAAGTGGATTCTACATTGTTTTGTGATTCATTGAGTGCTTCATTCAAAACTATCTCACAAAATCAACAAAAACATTCAAAACATTCAAAAATACCAAAAACATTGGAAAACTATCTCATAAAATACCAAAAACATTCAAAACAATCACCAAAATATCAAAAACATTGGAAATCAAATCAACAAAATCCAAAAACATCAGAAAACATCAAAAATCAATCAAAAACATGGCACCACATTGTACATACTCATCCACACAGATACCAAGCAAACATTGAACAAAATCCTTGCATGATGATCACTTCTCAAAATTGACCAAAACAATCGACATCAACAATCAAACTGTCTTCAACAAGGATGCATCCTTCCTTACCAAAACAAAGACAAAATGACATTTTCTTTGACAAGAAAATTGTGTTAAGCTATCAAATACTTGGTTGATTTGTGAGTAATTCATTCATCTATCTGTATCAGGATCTTTCAGCATTGTTTGTGTATCGTCTGTGAATAATTCCGATGAAGTTATGGGGCATGTACTAATGGTGTCTACGTGGGAAGTTCACTAAGCTACATGATCTTATGCAAAATGAAGTCATAGATCATTACGGCTTGCTGACTATAGCGTATACCTCAACCATATGAGCATGAACCATTCCCAAGGATCCATATTCTTTATTCTTTATGTACATGTTGTTTGCTTGCAGGTATGAATGCTCTTTCTTTTGTTCCTCCTACCTCATCCAAATTGGATAAAGGTTTTATCTCTTATTAACATATGAACTTGTCTCAGGATATGATCAATTCAAGATCAAGGAGGATGATCCAAGTCATGCATGAACGGAGTTGATCTTTGTATGTTTTGCAAGCAATACTCTGGTCGACTTGACCCTTATATCAAGTCGTTTGTATTAACTTGCTATAACAAATCTATGAAAGGAATACTCAGGTCATCTTGAACCATTATGTCAAGATGCTTGTATTCTCTTCCAACATTTTAAAGCTCAATGATGAAAATAGAGCACTATGGATCATCATTTCATCTCATTTGTTTATATATTGCATTTTGTTGCATATCACCCATCCATTCACTCATTCATATGTATGATTTGTATGCAAATATGAGCAAGGTTAATATGAACAGTTATGTAAGGATTGAGCTAGTTTTGGATACAATCACAAGCGAGTAGTCTGATACATCATCAATGCATCATGCACAATCTAAAAAACCTTGCATTCATCATGATCATATCATCATTACATTTAGTTGCATTTTGCATAAAGTACACTCATGTCATTTTAATTAAATTGCTTATAGTTCATTTAGTTTCTTGACATTAGTCTTCATTAATCATTTGCATCATTGGATAATCATGATGATTAGATTCATTCATCTGATCAAATTATCCTTGATTGTATTAACCATTTACTATGCATTCATCTAGTGTCAGTTATCACTTATCCTTTTATCATCCTTTATCATCCTTTATTATTTATCATTGCATACATTCATTTATCTATTCATTAGTTAAAAGGTGCATTCATTCATCCATTATTAAGTATCTTATTATGCTCATTTTAGGGTTCATTTGCATTACATTCATTATCATTTTTTAATTGCATTAAGGTGTACTTATTAAAGCATAAGTTGCATTATCATCACATTTTTACTTAATCTTACTTAAGCATTTTAGAAACATAAACCCATTTGTTTCCAAAACATTGGTTCATACCATTTATATATCCATTATACATATGCATTCATTTAGACATCATCATAAAAACATTTGTACTTTACATTTGTTTATCCATATTTCATTCATCTAAAAACATCAAGATGCATATCCATGCATAAACCATTCATTCATTGCATTTATCATTGCATATCATTATCTTATCATTATATCAAAACTGGAAACACCAAAATCTTGTCCATAAGCATACATCATCATGGCATTACATACATAAAGCATTACATCAAAAACAAAACATGCACACATATATAAACCTGCATTCATATGTCAGTATCCAACATCATAAAAACATGCATATAGGAATCATCTCATAAAATGCATACATATACACGTATCCATCTAAGCATAAAACTCATAAAACATCATCCTGCATAGCATCCATACATCACACATATGCATATAAAATCAAAAAATGGGATCTCCTCATATATATCATCTCATGTATCAGAGTACAATGAAGTCTACAAAATCAACTACTAAGAGCCATCCAAGATACAGTCCAAAAATAAAATACATATATGCAAAATGCTCTCTCAGATGCCACTCTGACCAGATGCTACACCACCATCGCCACCTGCTCCCCCACTAGTCCCTACACCATCTGATCTATCTCTCAGTGGAGGCCCCATCAATCCCCCACTAGCTCCTGCACCCCCTGACCTATCTCTCCGTAGAGGACCCATCACACCCCCACTGCTCTACATCCTCTGGGATCGCTCTGATCTGGCCTGCCGCATTTGCGAATAGCTTAGTGCTCACTGACTGGATGGTACCACCTGCTCATATAGGCCCCGCCAATAATCAACCTCTCCACCAGCTCTCCGTACCTCCCTTGCCAATGCCTCCACAGATGGCCCCTGTCCCTGTACTCCCTCCAAAACCCTCACTCTCTCCTACAACTGGATCACCCTGTTCATGGCCTGATCTCTCTCCTGTAGCACTACAGTCAACTCTGACTCTTGTGCAAATAGTTGCACATCTCTAGCTGCCACATCTGCCTCCAAATCTTCCACCTGTGTCTCAGATGCCTCAAGTCGAGACTGCAAACGTACTATCAGTCGCTCCCGCACATCTCCACCTGATCCCTCTCCTGTCTCCATGGCTGCCTCACCAGTATATCCCTCTCCAGTGGCTCCCTCCCCTCTATCCATCGATATCTCCCTCTCCATCCCTCTCCCGCCCAATCTAACTCCTCCCTGCATCAACGGTCCCTGCAATATCCGCAATGGCAATCCGTCTCTCCCTCTCTGCTGGATCCTATTGCCCAACCCAACACCTCCTCCACCACCTCCCCCATCCCCCCTCCTCCTCCATCCCCTCCTCCTCCATCTCCACCATCTCCTCTCCCTTGTCCAGCTACCATAGGTCCTCGACCTCCTCTCCTCCTCCGTCTTCATCCCCTCTCATCCTGAAAATCGGGCATCGGCTCTACTGGATCAGATATCTGTAAAATCGGATGAGCCGCCAGGTACTGCGTGTACTCATCTGATACCCCTGCATCCACAACTCTCGGTCATATACCCCAAGGTCTCGCCTGCAACATCTGAAACTCTGTCAGTGCCTGGTCATACGGAAGTATGGGCCCCCATGCATATCTCTCTCGAATCACCCGTGCATACTCCCCTGAACCACTAGGCAGTCCCTGCTGCCGTCCGAAGTGCCTCATCACTCTACCAGACACCTGTCTCTCTACATGATACGAGGTCCTCCCAATGAGGAATCGGGTCATAAACACATAGGGTAGTGCCTCCGCATCATCATCCCAGGGCTCGCACTCCAGGTAAGGTCTCCATATAACTGCATCCAGATCATCCAATGCTCGCTGCCACCACTCTAACTTCCCCAGGTGGGGTTGACTCATCATACCACTATACATGAACATATACGACTGATCCACTGTGCAGAACTTGAGACTCACTGGTTGAGTCACTGGTAGGTGCTCCCACGCCCAAATATGTAGTAGCATCACCCCCACTGCTAAGGAGCACCTCCCACGGTATACCACCTCATGCAGCTCCTGATATAGGTGTGCCAACACACACGATCCCTAGGCAAATCGGGTCCCCTCTGTGATCATCTGCTCTATCACCTATCCCCATCCAATGGCCAGACAATGAGAGCGCCTATCAAGACACAGTAGTCCTCCCACAATGTCAGATACGACTGCTGGTAAAGGCTCGTATAAGGTTGCAATCTCCTCCCAAGCAATGGAGCCATCATCAATGAAAACATCCTCATCGAAGAACCTCTGAACTGCTAGAGTCCCCCAGGATCTATCATATGTCACCAGCTCCCCCCGAATCGGAATACGCAGGATGCGCCACACATCCTCCAGGGTCACCGTCATCTCCCCCTGTGCAAGGTGAAAAGTGCACATCTCGCTGTGCCAACGCTCTGCTAACGCAGTAACCAATATGTGATTCATCCGAATCACGGGCATGTGCATCACATCATACAAACTGGTAGCTACAATGCAATTGATCTCGGTCTCTGTCAACCAATCCTGCAACCCCTGTGTCGCCGGATGTCTCTCACCTAATTGCAACATGCGTAGATCCTCCTACACACAGATATCAATCACTCCTCATCAATTGTTTTGTTTTCAAACTTTCTTAAATTTTAAACCTAAGACTATCAACAGATACTTTGATCAAGTATCTTCGAGTCTCAATAGGTAAGCAATCATGGCACACCTAGACTTCAACAGGCATTTATCCTAATGACCTAAGTCTCATCAGGCTGCTATGGTTCAAAACAACTCCCACTTTGCCTCCCTATCCATCCATCTTTGGCATCGGAAGATTTTTACACAAACTGGGGCATTCCTTATCTTGCAAACAAAAGTGCTATTTTGCACACAAAAGTGCTACTTCTCTACAATAGCGCTAAACCCCTAACAAAAGCGTTTAATCAGCTATCCAAAAATGCTAAAACTATAAAAGCCCTACAACAACAAGACAAAAGCGCTCAATAGCGCTCATACATCAAAAGTGCCTAAACTAGCCTACAATAGCGCTAAAATTTGCAAAAGCGCTCAAACAATTGGACAATAGCACTAGTTAATTGGACAATAGTGCCAAAACGTAGTTTCAGTGCTATTGTTCTGACTCAACTTCTACTCAACAGAAAACATGACAAAAATGCATAAAATTTCAAATTTCAAATTTATGTACCACTAGTCCGTAGTCATCTAGCCGCTAGAACCAACGGACTCCCTCGAATCGGTGCTCTGGAATTGGTACCGCCATCCTAACTGCTGCTCGCTCCTCTCAAAAGTCAATCTCCGAGCTCTGGTTTCACACTGGTCGCGGTAACAAATGATCCTGTTTTCACCTCTTTCTCCCCATATAAACCCTTCATCATCACCGTAACTTCCCCCCGCTCACCGCCGTGGTCCCCGTAAACTTCCCGAGCCTCCCATTTCTCCATTTTGCCCCCGCTTTCTTCTATTTTTCACCAGTATTGCTAACTTCTTCTCTTCTACCACCTTGCCAATTTTCCTTCTTTTTCGAGAGATAGCCCAATTTTTTGAAAATTTTCAACCCATCTCTCGAGGGGGCATACCACCCATTAAATTTACATTTTATGGGGCATTTCTTCACACCTATTTTTCTTTCTTTGAAATGATGTGATAAACCGCACCGTCTTAAAGAGGGGCAAATGTAGTCACACAAATCTATCCATTTTAATTAAATGAATATTTGCTATTTATTTAATTAAAAATCCACTAGCTATCAATTAATTAAATTAACATTTAATTAATTCATCTTCAAACATTCTCCTATTAATTAAATAAATTATTCAATTTATTTTAATTAATTCATTATACCAAATTCAAATCAATTAAATGAATAAAATCTATTTATTTAATTAAATCCCCATTCTTCCTCTTTTAAATAAATTAAATAAAACATTTATTTAAATCATTTATCCCCCCCCACTTGCATTTTCCTACAAATGCAACTTGCACACATTTAGTTGAAATAAACTAATTTTATTTTAATTAAAATCCTATTTTCCCTCACCCACCAAACCCACTTGCATTCCTAAACCCCTTCTAGATTCTTCTAACCCCTTCCTAATTAGCCTAATCCATTCCCTAATTATTGTCACATTCCTAAGCAACTTTAAGTCACTTCTCAAAGACAACAAAGTCTTTGAAAAGCATTAAATGTTTTGTGTGTTCAACAATTTAACCTCCAAAGTCTTCCAAAACCACTAATGGCTCTTACATGACCATTTATGGTTATTTCAACTTGCACTCATGTGTCTCCTCAAGCATTTATTGCTTTGACCATAATTATCCCTCTTGCCTTTTCACAAGAGTTTATCCATTGGATAAAAGCTTTATTCTTTGAATAAAGAGTTTATTCATTCAACTAACCTGAACCTTAACTCCCAAAGTCGTGTCAAGCATTTAATGTTTATTCCCTCTCCTCTCAACCTATCTCACATTGACACTTGTCATTCTGGGATTGGGTTGAAAGCCCTCACATGGATCTCAAACCATTAAATCCTGACCCTTGTTGAGATTACTCAATCTCAACCATCCATTGCTCCATTTTACCTATAAATAGAGCTCATTTCTTCATAATCCAGATCTTGAAAACTTGTATGCATTTAAGCTATAGGCATTTTGAGAGAGCATTTTAGCATAATCATCTAATAATATTGTCATTTTGGTTAAAATAAATCATTTTAGTATCAATAGCTTAGTATTAACTTCTTTATTTACATTTAGAGCAATACTTCAATCTCAAACCTCCATAAGTATCCATAGTGCAAAAAGTTGTTGAGAACTACACTATTTTGGAACTTGGAGAGGAGAGGAACAAGGGAGAAGAAACCAAGAGCATGTTAGGAGGCATTTGGAGATGCCTCATCATATTTACTTTCTTAGTTAGATATTTTATCATGCTTTTGATATCTCTTTTGATATGCTTGTGTAGGAAAGTATTTTGTTTGTGATTTCTGACACTAATGGTTTCCCTTTTCTTCTTGTTTGTGTCTTGATATCATTGACTAACCTTCCCTTTTTGCAGAGCATCAAGTACAATTTCTACTTCTCGCATCATCATGTATTTTCTGAAGGAACTATTCTGTTATCTGATTCTTTATGAACTGTGCAGGACGAGGAGAGAGCTTAGTCCAATCGACCCAAGTGAGACTTCTATTCGAATTAAGAGAGACTTGATCAAATATATTTAGCAATATAGGAAGATAGTGTTCATCAGGGTAACATGTGGGCTTGCAAAAGCATTTGAACACCAAATTATATTTATTATTTGCAATAAAAAATTGTGCTAATGGGCGTTAATTGAATCTCAAACCACTGAGATCCTTTCTTCCAATGAGATAATGTGATTTGAGGTGCCATGGATTTGTTGTAACGTCCCCTTGATCGATGCCCAGGATTGTCATATGACTCCACATGGCTAAGATTTGAGGAGATAAGATAATTGTATACTGTGGTGAAATTGTAGAGGGGAATGCAACTCTCCAAAAGGAGAACAAAATGCTTGTTGGAAACATCAAGTAGAGCATTGCCACAAGTCACTTCTCTGCATCCACCATACTAATTCTTCCCCATTCCACCACCTGCAAACACAAACAAAAAAGTGAAATTTTCAATATAGAATTTTTTTGTATAACCTAAACAATCACTTAATTTCATGATCCGAATTATGAATTCGGATTATAACACCCGGTGTATAACTTGCAATATTGTAGACCTTTAACAACAAAATTTAGACAACACACTCATAAAGAGATATATGTAGCTAAAAAAGGTATCATATTCCATTGAAATTGTAGTTTATATAGTTTGAAATTGATACCAAGAGTCGCAAGACCCCCTTGGAATTTGAAATGAACATTCTAAATAATATGTATTACAATAAAACTAAAACATTATTAGAAAAACTATATATTTTCACTAGTCCAACTTCACAAGGCCATAACTTTTCACTCAGTACTCGAAATCTGGAACTGCTTACACTGTTTGAAAGGTCTCGAAGAGTACTAATTTCAATCCCTTAACATAATGGAATTCAACTTATCGAGTTAAGGGATTGATCACACTTCCAACCCCAAATTCCATTCTGAATGCCTCTAAAAACACGATTTACTTAAACCTAGAAAATATCGAAATATTAGATTTTTGATATTTTCCATTATTACTTCTGTCAACACTATCAAAGTTCTCCTGAATTGTTATATTACCATTTCATCTACAAAAATCATCGATGGTCCTAATTCTCATTACATATGTTCATTATCTCAAGTTCAATTTGTGACAATAAATCTAACCCAAGTTAGTTCCATGAGTGTGGGAATGACCCTAGAGTTTCAAATTTTAAATTTAGAACCTAATCCTAAGACAAGTCCCTCCAATTAGATATAATAGGTTTAATTTAAAAAATAGAACATGTTAATTTATGTGCAAAGTATTATATTTTGGACAAACCTTAACTTATTTTAGACCATTAAAGGGATATTTAGGAATCACAAAGAGAGCATAATAAATAATTGAAATATTTCATCATTAGATTAATCATCATCTTAACATCAATACATGTTTTCTTGCCTTTTTTTTTATCTTTTATCTCATACCATTGACTTCATAATAAGTGTTTGACCAAAATAGAACATTCATAGACTAACAAGGTCCTAATTGATGTCTTTTGACACTACCCATTTGCAAAGACAAGTTCTAGGCATCAAGGTGAATAGATTCTATGAATCAAATTCAATAAATATATTTTCATGTTCAGAGTTTAGATCCATCAAAACTATAAGTGTGAGATCAATAACATGGTCATATAATTGAACTGTAACAATAGATATGTTTTTTTGGTACATATATGTTTGTCTAATTATTTTTAAAATATTAATAAATTCAAAAAATAATTGATAGTATATGTTTCAAGGAAACTTCATATCTATAATTAAATACCATTTATTTATTTAAATTTTAAATATTTATTTTAATATATTATCAAATTCTTACATTAAATAATTTATAAGAATAATAATTATTTTAATAATTTATTTATCTTAAATTTTATTAAAGAAAAAAAAAGATTTTGTTTTCCTCTTCAAAAATCTATTGTAAAATTATTTGATTTATTAAAACTCAATAGATACATAATATAACTAGTATAAAATAATGTTAATATTATTAAATTTAAAATCAAGCAATTATAATTTTATATATCAACTAGAAAATTAGCATAGTAATATTGGTATGACATTACAAATAATTTCTATTGTAATTATACTTATTATGATTAAAAAGTCACGTTGTCCAATATTGTAAGGTTAATCAAATTAAGAAAGGTACTAAAAAAATATTAAACTATTTTTTACATATATCATTTTACCTTTATCATATATTTGACTAAATTTATAAATTTGATATAAGATTAAAAAATATTCTAATAAGAATTAAATATTTTGAAAAATAGAATTTGTTATTGTTTGTTATATAGTTTTTAATTGATTTTGGATTCATTTAAAATATTTATATTATTTATAAAGATTTTGTAATTTTTTAAATTGTTTTTAACAATTTATTGATATTAATAGTATAAATTAATATTATATAATAATAAAAAATCTAATTAAAAATTAAGCATTTGAAAATATTGATTTCACATAAATTGTTTAAGGTTGTTCAACTTCACCAATACATCTAAAAAGATCAATTAACTCAAGCGAAATTTATTTTAAAAAATATAAAAAGAATAAAATGATACTTTCTCCTCATAATAAACATGATAATGAAGAAGATGCTCTTAAACATTAAATTATATTCTCCATGATGTGATCTCCTTATTGTTTTAAGTTCATAATTCTTATTATTTGATAATTTTATCCTCTCATACTTTTGAATCCATTATTATTTTATTTTTCTTAAATAAACTTTAAAATATGACTTTTCATATAAATTGTTTAAGGTAAAATCTTTGGTTCAATAAGATTTGATTTTTAGTAAAATTTTTTCAATTATTCAACTTCACCAATACACTAAAGATCATTTAACTCATACCAAAATTATTTTTAAAAAATTTAAAAATGATACTTAATCTTCCCATAGTATAAATGATAATGAGAAGATGCTCTTAAACATTAGAATATATTCTCCATGAACTCGTTATTTTAAATCCATAACTCTTATTTTTTTGATAATTTTATCCTCCCATACTTTTTGGATCCATTATTATTTTATTTTTTAAACAAATTGTTTAAAACTAATCTTACATAAACTTAAAATATGATTTTTCTACCAATTTTTTATAAATAAAATATACAACTAGCATATATACCTTAAAATTTAATTTACTCTATATAAAGTACGCCGAGAGATATCCTTCTCGAGGCGCCTATTTTTAATCAATTTTAAACCCAAAAGTCAAATAAAATAGGTGCCTCGAGAAGGATATCTTTCGGCGTACTTATAGAGATTAAATTAAATTTTAAGGTATATATGCTAGTGGCAGTGGCGTCGCACAATAAAATAAATCAATATAGTATTTTATATAGTATTTTTTTATGTATCTATTTAGACTATTTTCAATAATATCTGTGTGTGTGTGTGTGTGTGTGTGTGTGTGTGTGTGTGTGTGTGTGTGTGTGTGTGTGTGTGTGTGTGTGTGTGTGTGTGTGTGTGTGTGTGTGTGTGTGTGTGTGTGTTCCAAGATCAAAGAAAATAGTAAAATATAAGATATTTTAATCTTTATTTTATGGAAAGTATTATGGTTATGGTTAGTGTTATGGTTGGGGATAATGTTTACATCATGGTTCGAGTTAGGGTTATGATAATGGTTAGGGTTTATATCATGGTTCGGGTTAGCATCAATGTTGGGGTTTGGTTTTGGTTTAGGATTATGGTTAGCATTAGGGTTATGATTATGGTTTAATATTAGGATTAAACTTAGGGTTAGGGTTAGGGTTCAGTGTCAAGGTTACAATTATGTTGAGGGTTTACATCAAAGGTAGGGTTAGGGTAAGCATAGTTACAGTTAGGGTTAGAGTTAGAATTATAACTGGGGATATGGTTAGGATTAGGATTTGGTTTATGTTTTGGTTATGGTTAGTGTTTTTATTAATGTTAGGGTTCTTTTTATGGTTATGATTAAAGATTATAATTAGTGATTATAATTAAAATTAGGGTTAGGGTTAGGGTTAGGGTTATGGTTAGGATAATAATTAGGGTTAGGGTTAGGATTATAATTAGAGTGAGGGTTATGATTAGGATTATGATTAGGGATAGGGTTAGTCTTAGCGATTAGGGTTAGGGTTATAATTATAATTAGGGCTAGGGTTAGGGTTAGGGTTAGGGTTAGGATTGGAGTCAGCGTTAGTGATTATAATTAGGGTTACAATTAAAGATTATAATTAAAGTTAGGGTTGGGGTTATAATAATAATTGGGGTCAAGGTTATGGTTAGGATTATAATTAGGGTTAGTGTTAGAGATTGGGGTCAGTCTTTGATTATAATTAGGGTTAGGGTTAAAAATTATAATTAGTAATTATAATTAAAATTAGGGTTAGGGTTAGAATTATAATTAGGATTAGGGTTAGGGTTAATATTGCAATTAAAGATAGTATGTGATGATAGCTATAAGAGTTAGGGTTTGGGTTAGGATTAAGGTTGGGATTAGAGTAGGGTTAGGGTTAGAATGGGGTTCAATTATGCTTAGAGTAAGGTTCAAGTTGTAATTAGGGTTCAAATTTACTATTAGAGTTGAGTTTAGGGCTAACATTCAATTAGAGGGATTATGGTTAAGGGTTAAGATCATAGTTAATTAGAGTCACGGTTTGATTGCGGAAGGGGTTTAATATATTTAGGGTTAGGATTAGAGGTCAATTAGGGCTATGATTCAATTACATTAGGGCTAGGTTTAAATTAGGATTAGGGCTAGTGCTTATTAATGGTAAAATTAGGGTTCAAGTTGTAGTTAGAGATTAATTCTAGGGTTACAATTAAGCTTAGTGTTATGTTATTGTTAGGTCTCAATTATGATAAGATTAGGTTATTGGTAGGGTTCAATTAGGTATAGATTAGGGATATTGTCAAGGTCAATGTTTGATTGTGATATGCGTTTATTTATAGTTAGGGTGAGAATTATATTTTAATTTGGGCTAGCATTAGGGTAGGGTTAAATTATGATTAGAGTTCAATTAGGTTATGGTTTTGGGGTTAGGGTTATGTTATGATTAGGGTTAGGGTAACCATAATTACAATTAGGGTTAGGGTTTTGTGTTAGGGTTAAGATTAGTATTAGGTTTAGGGTTAAGGTATACATAATTGTTAGAGCATAAAAATGATCAATAATAGGCATTTCAAGAAGGATATCTCTCGATATATATATATATATATATACATATATATATATACATATATATATATATATATATATGTATATATATATATATATATATATGTATATATATATATATATACATATATATATATATGTATATATATATATATATATATATATATATATATATATATATATATATATATATATATATATATATAAGTTAGTAGTAGTTATGACACAACATGGAAGACATTAAATATGTTAATATATAATTATACAAATTATTAAGCTTCACGTTAGAGTTAGGCTCTACAATTACAATTATGGTTAGGGTTAAGGTCTACATGATGGTTAGTGTTAGAGTTAGGGATATGCTTTGGGTTTTGGTTAGGGTTATGACCTTAGTGTTAAGTTTAGGGTTATGACATGATTATTGTTAGGGTTAGGGATTAGGTTTATGGTTAGGTTAGGATTAGGGTTAAGATTATGACAAGGGTTAGGGTTGAGGGTTATGGTTAAGATTATGATTATGGTTATGGTTCACATCATGGTTGGGGCTATGATTAGTCTTAGGGTTTAGGGTTCTAGTTAGGATTATGGGTAGTGTTACCGCTATGGATAGGGTTAAGGGTTAGGGTTGGCATAATGGTTACGATTTATATCATGGTTAGAGTTAAGGTTATGATTTGGGCTATAGTTTAAGGTTGGTGTTAAGGTTTAAATATGTTAAAATATAATTATACTATTGTATTATTAAGCTTAGGGTTAGAGTTAGGGTTTTTTGTTACGATTATGGATAGGGTTAAGGTCTACATGATAGTTAGGGCTAGAGTTAGGGATATGTTTTTGGTTTCCATTAGGGTTAAGGTTTAGGGTTATGGCCTTAGGGTTAAGTTTAGGGTTACAACATGATTATTGTTAGTGTTAGGGATTAGGGTTATGGCTAGGTTTGAATTAGGTTTAAGTTTATGATGAGGGTTATGGTTAATATTATGGTTATGGTTATTGTTATTGTTTACACCATGGTTGGGGTTATGATTAGGCTTAGGGTTTTAGGGAACTTCTAGTTAGTATTATAGCTAGGGTTAGGGTATACATGATGGTTAGGGCTAGGGTTAAGGTTAGGAATAGGGTTCAAGGTTAGGGTTAGGATAATGTTGTGGTTTATATGATGGTTAGGGTTAGGGTTTAGGGTTAGGATTATAATTACAGACAACTTTAGAGTTAGAATTATGGTTACAGTTACAACTTAGGATATGCTTTAGGATTAAGGTTAGTGTTAGAGATTAGCATTATGATTATGGTTAGATTTTATTGTTAGGGTTAGGATTTAAATCATGGGTAGGGTTCATATTTAATCAGTGTTAGGGTTAGTGTTTAATAAAGTTATATTTCAAATCCATTAGGATTTAGTTAGGGCTATAAATAGTGCTACAATTTGAATAAGGCTAAGGTTTAAGGATAAAGCATGTTTTTAGGGTGAGGGCTATGGATAAGATTATGATTATGGTTATGGTTTACATCATGGTTGGGGCTATGATTAGGCATAGGGTTTAGGGATAAAATATGTTGTTAGCATTAGGGTTTTATAAAAAATCTTGAGTTTAAGGTTAGGGTTAATATTTAATTAGTGTTAAGGATACCATTGAATTAGGGTTAGGCTCAAGTTATGGGATACATTATCATAAAGGTTAAATTAAGGTTAGGGTCAATGTCAGGTTGAGTTTAGGGTTAAGACTACCATAAGGTTTAGGTTGTTTAAGATTGTTAATGTTAGGATTAATTTTAGGGTCAAGTTATTGTTAGGGTTCAATTACAGTTATGGTGAAGATTAGGTTATGATTAAAGTTACTATTATAGGATAAAGCTTGGGGTTAGGGTTAGGGTTTGAGCTATAGTTTAATATTGGGATTAAGGTTTAATCAAGGTTATAGTATGTTAGCATAAATATTTAATTAGGGTTAGGATTCAATTAGCTCTAGATTAGGGATATTATGAAGGTTAGGGTTTGACTACATGGTAAGGATTTGGTTAGAGTTATGGTTAGTATTATAATTAAATAAAGGTTAGGATTAGGTTTGTGATTCATTTACATTGGGCTTAAGGTTTGGGCTATAATTTTATTACAATTAGGGTTTGTATCAATTATGGCTACTTTAGGGTTTAGTTAGGATTAGGATTATTATCAATTAAATTAGGACTAAATTAAGGTTAGAGTTAGTGTTATGATTAAAATAGGGTTAGCATGGTTTACATTAGTGTAAAGGTTTAATTAGGGTTAGGGTTCAATTAGGTTTGGGTGAAGAATACAATCAAGGTTAGGTTAGGTTAGGTTTAAGGTTAAGGTTATGCTAGGGTAGGGTTTAAGTTCAAGATAGGGTTTAATTATGATTATAATTAATTTTAGGGTGATGTTTTTGTCAGGGTTCAATTACGATTATATTAGGTTAGGGTTGATGCTAGGTCATAATGAGGGCTGCCATTCTAGGAATCTTATTTGGGTTAGGGTTTAATAAGTATTTGATTTAGTATTACAATTCGATTAAATTTTAATTAGTTAAGGTTAGGGTTAATGTTTAATAAAAAAATGTATTTAGAAAAGAGAGAATTTAGAAAAAAAATATACTTCCCATGTAGGAGTCAAACACAAGTAAACAAAAAATAACTTATTGCCTAATTTACCATGAAACCCAAAATGTTGACATCCAACACATTAATTTAATTAGGATGTTTTATTAGGATGAGAGTTTAGCTAGGGTCACTTTTAATTCTAGTGTTAGAGTTAAGTTTAGGGTTTAGTTAGGGTCCAATTAGGGTTCAGTAAGGGTCGCCTTTTAATTCTAGAGTTAGAGTTAATTTTAGGGTTAATTTTAGGGTTCAATCCTAGTAAGATTAAGTTTAGCGTTACGATTATACTACAATTAGGGTTAATATTGTAGGATTATGCATTCATAAAACATATTAATTGTTTCTTATAAAATATTAATAAAAATCTTCATTTTTATGTACATTTTTTCAATACTTCTATAAAATAAATACTCTAGACAACTAAAATTGTCCAATCTAATTAAATAAATATTTCATTTATTTAATTATTTTAGCCTAATTCTTCTATTAATTAAATAAATCTTTATTTATTTAATTAATTCATTTATCCTCTTCTAACCTTATTTCTCATTTAAATAAATACCTTTATTTATTTAAATTATCATTTTCTTAAATTAAATAAATATCTTATTTATTTAATTTGATCCCACTTCTTCTATTAATTAAATAAATCTTTATTTATTTAATTAATTCATTAACCTTTTCTACCTATGACACATGTCATTCATCTCTTAATTCCTACACTACCTACCCTTTCTTTATTTTCTTATTTTCTCTACCTACCCTCTAATCATAGCCGACCATTTATCTTTTACACCTCTCAATCTTATCCCTCCATTTCATATAGTGTCTTCTATATAAGGAGCTGCTTCCTTCATTATCAAACCCTAACTCAATTGCACACTCGACTACACTAGGCCTTTTACACTTTCATATGCGATCTTACTTGCAACCACATTTCCGTTCTTTGTTGAGCTCTTGTGCACACATAAAATCTGAGAGCAAATATATCAAGCAAGATCAATGGAGATAGGAAGAATGGAGATCCAAACCCTATTGGACATGTGATGGTATAATCTTTGTGATTTCATTTGATTTGCATTGTCTTAGCTAATCTTCATATGTTATGGTGGAACTTTGTTGTTGTTAGGCTAGGGTTTTGTGGTTGAATCCATTTAGTCTTTCAACATTGTTGTATCCATTTTCACCGTATACATTTTGGCACGCCCGGTGGGACCCTTATCCCTTTTGTATTTAACATCTTTTGTTGTAGATTTTGTGTTTTGAAGTTGCAGATCTGACATTTCTAACAACATTTTGATATTTTCACGTCTGCGTACTTTCGGATCGCGTTTTTTATTTTCTTCCACGTCTGCGACATCTGGAATCGCGTCTGCGTCCTCGACAGTATTTTATTTTTTTCTGCAGATTCTGAAAGTCGCGTCTGTGTTCCCTAGCCGCATCTATGGAGTTTTCAGGCGTGTCTGCGTCCAGGAGCCATGTCTATGTTCTGGAACCGCGTCTATGTCGGCTTTAAGCGTGTCTATGAAATTGTATAGCGTTTGTGTTTCTGATAACCGCGTCTATGTGAATTTGTTACATTTTGGGTTTTCTTTGATTCGGTTTTGTGTCATTCAGATTTCAGATTTGGTTTATTTTGAGCTAACATCTTCAGATCTAGCTAACAAAATTGGTGCAGCTTGTCTTGAAAGCAAAATCGTTTTGTCGAAGGCCCCTATTTCTCAAAGTCTTTTGGATCTAAAACTTACCTAACTTGTGTGCTTGTAGGAAGGGGTGATTATTTGAAACAATCCAAACTACTACTAGATCTTTGTTGCAGGACCTTGGCAAGGGTTTTTGATCTTTATTGTGTGCTTTGTTTTCATAGATTAGCAAACACTTCAATTGGTGCACTAAAATTGAACCATTGTCTTTTGTGTCTTGAGCAATAGGCTCTTTTTGTTTAATCTTTAGAGGGCATGTCTCCCCGTGTGGTCATTAGGACTACTAGTGAGGAGAGAATGACCCAAGTGTTAGAAAAAGAAAAGCCATCTTCTTCCAAACCACTATAAATAACTGTATTCATGGTGAAAACTATGGATAACGTGTGCTGATTAGTTCATACCGACACTACGTCTCCCCATAAACCCGTTTGATCAAATTTATTTGATCAGTTATAGGGCGTAACTCCTACTGGCTGGGAGCCTTCTGTATTCATAGAGCTAAAAGTGCCGCATGTATGGCCACACGAGCGGATGCCCTTAGTAGCACCTTTTTGTTTTAGAAGCCAAAATCCTTCTAGTTGTTGGGGCAGGAGGTCAGACCTCTGGTAGCAGCCCACACACATACGGTTCTTAGTAGAGATACAAAGTTTGCCATGAGGAGTTTTCGTGGGGACTGATGCTTGGCTACCCCAAGAAGTGAGTGTCGAGGGTGGAGCCAGTGGGGTCAAGCATCTAAGTATCTGCTCTGAATAGAGTAGCCTCAGGGGAAACTCCATGTGGGATCAACAACTATTGTCTTGGCCAGCCATAAGAATTGTGCTTGACTTATTTTAAACAATCAAACATTCAAGACCAAACACCAAAACATTGTGTCTTTTGTGTCTTCAAGTGTATGCAAAACAATTTTACATCAAACAACACTTTCTTTGGAGTCATTTTTGAGTCTAAACACTTGCAAACATTGAGTTTTCATCAACATTGTGTCCTCTTGTCATGAAAAACAGTCAAACATTGAGATTTGGTCACAACAAAACAACTTCACAGATTGGAAAAATTGCACAAAGTTTGCAGAAACGCGTCTATGTCTGATAGACCCGCGTCTGTGTCATATAATCGCGTCTGTGAAGGGCAAAAACGTGTCTGTGTCTTTTGAGAAACATTGCATTTACAACATCTTAGAAACGCATCTGTGTCTGATAGAATAGCGTCTGTGTCATTTAAATGCATCTGTGAAGTATACAGGTATGTCTGTGTTCAGGATTGAAAGCTTTCATAATTCAGCAAACAAGAACAGTCAGTTTCATACTTATTGAGCTTCCTAGGTTATCTCTCTGGGGTTTTTCATCTAGCATTCAACCTATCTTTCGGTCTCACAAAGTCCATCATTTCTTTACACCTTACATTACATTCACATTTGTCTAAACTTGAGTCAAAAAGTCACTTGCTTGTCCTCATCTTATTTTGTCAACACACTACATACATACAACATTTTGCTAAGTGGTCTCTCATCAAGGTCTATCACCTTTGGGTCTCATTTGGTCTTACTTAGACTCAAGGTCAACTTACCTCATTAGGAGAAACTATCATCTCTTTGGAAGCCACACCTACTCTACTACATACATACTTGGTCTTACACTTTGGACATTGCAAGTACACCTCAGATTCATTTACATTCCATCCAACTCTTAGTCTTCCATACTCTTTCCATTTTCATCTAGTCTCACACATCTTGATCAATACCTAGTTCATGGTTGAAACTCGTTCCCAAAAATCTAGAAGAGAAGCTAAAGAGGCTCAAGAGTCTGCAAACATGAGTTCCTATGAATATGACAATGATATCTTTTTCAATTCTGATCATACTATATTACCTGACATGGATGCCTATAGAAACATTCCAAATGTTGAGAACATGGACACTATAAACAACAATGACACACACAATGACAATATGGACAATGTTTCCATACATTCAGCAAAAGTGGAAGACACCATTATGGATCCCCGTTTCAATAGATTCATTGAGGAAATAATGAAGAAAGATAGACAATATTTCTTACAAGTGATGGCACATAGTGGAGCCAAGATTCTTCATGATTTTGACATGTCTCAAATAATGGAAAATCGACCTTTGCAACAATCTCAATCCAACATGGATCAAACGAGGCCTAATAGTGGAGGCAATAGAGGACCACATATGGTGCCTAAATCACCATCATCTTTGTTTCAAAAACCAGAGGTCCCATACACACATGGTCAAGCATATGATACTCACCTTCACAGACCATTATGGAAGTCTTATGCAGAAAAATATGCCCAATCACGTACCAATGCTAAGGATCAACCACCAAAGCAATTGGATATTCAAAGGCAGGCTCAAAATTTGGACACAAGGAAACCCCGCGTCAAATTTGGGGGCAACACACTAGAACAAACTCATGACATTCCTATAGAGTATGGTATACATGGACAAAGCAGATATTTCATTCCTCAACATGACTCTATACCAAGTGGTCCATATTCACAACATCATTATAGACCTCCTCCATATGAACATGTGTATGATCAATATCATCCATATATGCAACGTGCTCCTCCTCCACTCGATGGTTCAAGAATGGGGTTTGGTCCAAGAAGTCGGTCTCCACCTAAGAACAATTTGGAACAGCAAATCAAGGACTTACAAAAGAAAATGGAGGACATAAATACACTAAAGCCAACATACACAATGAGAGACATGTGTCCCTATCCATTTGACAAGAGCATTCCATTGCCTCCATTTCCTACACACTTTGTGATGCCTAAGTTTGATAAATACAGAGGCAAAGGGGATCCTAAGGCACATATAAGACAATTTTTCACAGCTTGCATTGAAGTAGCAGTAGAAGAGACATATTTGATGAGATTATTCCCACAGAGCTTAGGTGATCAAGCTATGGAATGGTTCTCCCAACTTCCACCTGGAATTAAGTCATGGGGTGACTTAGCAGAGGCTTTTATCCAACATTTCTCATACAACATGGAGACAGACATATCAATCACCACTTTGTGCAACACCAAGTAAAAGGATGGAGAATCTTTTTCATCATTTTTACAAAGATGGAGAAATCTAGCCAGTAGATGCTCTTGTGAAATTTCACAAAAACAAATGGTAGAGATGTTCACCCAAAATGTTAACAAAGACATTGGTTATGACTTAAGAAAGGCTTGTTTGTCCACTTTCAAGGACGTCATTGAAAAAGGCTTAGCAACAGAGAAGGTCCTAATTGAACAAGGAGTCATTAAGATATTCAAGGAAAACAAAGATGACTTTAAAGGAAAAGATAAGCCAAGATTTTGGAATAAAAACAAGAACACATTCAATGATGGTGTTGTTGATGCCAATATAGTACAACCCAAAATCATGTTTTCTGGATCAAGCTCTACAAAAAACCAAGTGAATACTCAAACAACTTCCAAATCATGAAGGAAGTACACCCCATTGGGCGAACCACTTAAGTCAGTTTTCAAAAAGCTAGTGGCAAACAAGATAATCACAATTCCAGATTTTCCTCCATATGAGCCAAAGGTCAAACCAAATTGGTGGAATGATGATGAATATTGTGAATTTCATAAGAGCAAAGGGCATAAAATAAGAAATTGTCATCAACTAAAGAACATCATACAAGATCTCATTGATAAAGGTGACATTGAGATTGAGGGACAGTCATCCAATCAAGAACATGAAATGTTTAAGGAACCATTCACAAAACATGACAAGGGAAAAGCTACAGCCACATATGAACAAACCAACTATACCAGAGCATCCTATAACTATGATTCCACTATCAATCACATTTCGATGGACAATTATGTCTCTACCATTATCATCAAGGACAAAATGCCTGAGAATTCTACCCAAAGACCCAAGATCATCCTGAAAGGAATTGGATCTTCTTCCAAACCTACCTCTGAATGTAATGTTACAACTCGCCGAGGTAAATTCACTTTGCAAGGTGCTCCGGCTAAAAACACTCATTCTTCATCAACCAAACCTGAGTATGACCTTGTAGAACAATTGGGGAAGACACCCGCGCTCATCTCCATCCTTGAGCTCTTACACATATCCCCCGCACATAAAGCTATTCTTGACAAAATCTTGAGAGACACTGTTGTCCCTACTGATTTGAATGTGGACAAATTTCAAGCCATGGTGGGATACCTTTTCGTTCCACACTCCCTTACATTCACAGAAGTCGATGACACCTCCGTAAGTCAACCACATAATGTACCTCTACACATAGAATTCTTCATACACAAACATCAAATAAAACAAGTCCTGATAGATGGAGGAGCTGGTCTCAACATTTGTACATTCAGCACTATTAAACAATTGGGATATTCTAATAAAGCTGTGAATTCTACAAACAAAATTACCATCAAGGCATATGATGATGATGAAGAGCATTCATCCAAGGGCACAGTCACCTTACCTCTCAGAGTTGGGCCAGTTACAAAGGATGTGGTTTGTCAAGTCCTAGACCTGGATCTCACATACAATATATTACTAGGACATCCTTGGATTCATGAAATGAGGGCAGTCCCATCTACATATCACCAATGCATTAAGTTTCCTCACAATGGAGTTGAGATAACAGCCAATGGAGATCCTAATCCATTCATATACTGCAATAACTTGAGACCGAAAACAGACGATCATTCCAAGTAATAGGGAAGTTGTCCCTTCTTCTGCATACATTGATCCTGAATCACTAAAACCTTCGACCTCAAAACAAGGTGAGCTTAAAGGGAAATTTCAGGACAAGGGCATGGGTGAATACACTTTGAATGAAACCATGTTCTTACAACAAGTTATGAGTTCACCAAAAGGTAATATGGAAGACCACATCCTAATAAGCAAGTATCTATCATTATACTCAAATGGGACCCTACTATCTTTCAAAGATGGGGTGAACTGGAAGAAGAAGACTTATACAAAATTCTTTACAAAGACCTTGAAAATGATACACAAGATCACATCAGCATACCATGTGAAAAGTATGGCAAAGGGTTCAAGATCCTACAAAAATTTGGGTATGATGGCAAAAGCCCTCTTGGCTTAAGAAAGGAAGGTATCATTGAACCTTTACAACCTGAATTGACATTCAAAAAGGAGTGCTTGAAGGGACTTGGTTTCATGACTTCCAAGGTCCACACTCAAAAGATAGAAGAAGCATTACAAATCAAAGCTGCCAAAATTCAACAAGAAAATCACTATTCTACATACTCCAATGAATGGGAATGGGGTTCAAACAAATCCGCTAGTGACTATGAGCTCACCGAGACATTCAGAGAACTAGGTGAACCCACAGAAGAAGAGGAATTTTATAGAAAATTCAAAGTGGGTCAAGAAACAACCCCAGAGGATCCCATACAGTCCTTGCCTCTAGGTCTTAGGTTGAAATCACATAGAATGAGAACACCTGTCCCAGAATGCGCTACTAGTGATGATAATTTGGATTCATTCAAGATCGAGACAAATGAGGAGAGTGCCAACGATGACCTCAATAACTACCTTGACATACCTGAATATAACTGCATTTTCACTCTTAGCCCCGCTAACTTTGAAGACATCAAAGGCCTTCCCCTTGTTCACCACCAACTCATTGACTGGGACCATGAAGGACCTGCACAGTTCGATACATTCAAAAATGATGAAGCCTTTATTGATTATCTAGGCATACGAGATGATCTTCCCCTTGGGGACCATAAGGCGGGATACACTATAGAACTCAACAATGTGGCATATTTTGGTGAGGATGTCGGGCCTTCCAATCACAAAAACATAAAAATAAAAACAAATCAAGGTTCTTATGGCGAAAACCACATTGTGGCGCTGTCTAACCCCAAAAAAGTAAAAAAAAGGACGTATCTGAGGGCAAAAACCTCTCTGAGGCACCCGAAGATGGAAAGCTCGACATTCTCCCAGCATCATATGAGGAAAAGTCGTCCATGTTGGTAGAGGAGACTATCAAAACAAACATTGGCATAGAAGAAGTTCCACACAACATATTCCTGGCTCAATCTTTGACAGAGTCAGAAAGGTCAAAGTTCATAAGTTTCTTCATAGAACGACAAATCAACTTTGCATGGTCATACGTTGATATGCCTGGATTGGATCTGGATTTGGTAATGCATCATTTGACAGTTAAACTGGGGGCAAAACTAGTGAAACGGAAATTAACAAAGATGCATACACAAGTGGCATTATTAGTCAAAGCAAAGCTTGAGAAATTATTGGATGTCGGATTCATACACCCAATTGATTATCCCGAATGGATCTCCAACTTAGTGCCTATCAATAAACCAAACAGTAGTATCAGAATATGTACAAATTTCAGAGACATCAACAAAGCTTGTCCTAAGGACGATTTTCCATTACCAAATATTGACTTGATTGTCGATCTCACAACAGGTCATGCGATGTTATCTTTGATGGATGGATTCTCTGGTTACAATCAAATAAAAATCGCATCTGAGGATCAGCACAAAACGGCATTTACTTGTCCTTGGGGAACCTTCTGCTGGAATGTCATGCCCTTTGGGCTAAAAAATGCAGGCGCTACATATCAAAGAGCCATGACTACTATCTTTCATGATCTCATGCACGTTACTATGGAAGATTATGTTGATGACCTCTTAGGTAAATCAATAGACAAAGATACACATTTGGACATACTTTCAGTCGTCTTTGATCGGTTGGAAAAGTATAAAGTAAGATTAAACCCCAAGAAATGTGTCTTTGGAGTAACCTCCGGGAAGCTCCTAGGATTCATTGTCTCAAAAAGAGGAATCAAAGCCGATCCAGCAAAAGTCAAGGCCATCCTAGAGATGCAACCACCAAGAAATATCAGTCAACTTTGATCTTTGCAAGGGAGACTTCAGTCCATACGAAGATTCATAGCACAACTTGCAGATAAATGTAATCCTTTTCAGCACTTGCTACATAAAAACATCAAATTCAAATGGGATGATAATTGTCAACAAGCTTTCCAGACACTTAAATATTATCTTCTGAATCCACCAGTATTGATGTCACTAGTTCCAGATCAACCTTTATTACTCTACATATTAGCTACTTCAACAGCACTGGGGGCACTCTTAGCACAACAAGTTGTTGAGGGCAAAGAAAAGGTAGTATACTATATCTGTCACACATTGGTGGGATATGAGCTAAACTACACACCAATTGAGTGTGCATGTCCCGTTGTGATCTTTGCTTCACAAAAATTACGACATTACATGCTAACTCATAAAACTAAGTTGGTTGCAAGCATCGATCCACTGAAATACCTTCTCAATAAAGCAACGCTTACAGGGCGATTAGCCAAATGGGTGATGCTCCTGAGTGAATTTGACATTGAATATGTGGACAGAAAAGCAATAAAAGGACAAGCTATCATAGATCAGTTAGCAGATGCTCCCATGATAGATGATGTTCCTCTAATTTTAGAATTTCCAGATGAATCCATTTTAACAGTGTCACATGCAAAACCTTGGCAGCTATACTTTGATGGCTCATACACACAGCATGGGGCAGGAGCTGGCATCCTCTTCTTAACTCCTCAAGGGAATTCTATACCGAAATCATATCGATTATCCTTTCTCTGCACTAATAACATAGCGGAATATGGGGCATTAACAACTGGATTACGGATTGCAGTTCAGTGGAAGATCTAGGAACTTCATGTTTATGGGGACTCTCAACTTGTAATTCATCAAGCAACTAATGACTACCAAACAAAGGATGAGAAATTAATGCCTTACAAAAGAATGGTGGATTACCTGAAACAACATTTCATGAAGATAGACTTTGAGTAGATACCAAGAGAGCAGAATCGAGTCGCATATGCCATGGCTACAATTGCTTCACTAATTGATCTACCACCGAATGAGACTTGCTATGAGTTCTTGGTGGATAACCTTTTGGTTCCCTCGTATGAAATCACTCCTACTGAGATGATATGTGTTGTCGGTCCTGAGTCTCAGTTATATGGTTCCATTTTTACATACCTTCATGACAATACCCTTCCTCCTGACCTATCCAATAACCAACGCCGCACTTTCATTCGCCAATCTTCTCGATATGTCATTTTAGACGATATCCTATACCGTCGAGGTCTAGATGGCACTCTTCTTAGATGTTTAGAAAGCGATGAACCTCAAATTGCGTTACGTGAAGTACATGAAGGGATATGTGGTCCACATTCTAGTGGCCCTACCTTAGCCAAGAAACTCATCAGGACTGGATATTACTGGCCCAATATGAAAAAAGATTCATATCAGTTTGTTAAGAAATGTAAGCAGTGTCAACTTCATGGAGACCTCATCCATGCGCTAGCACAGGAACTTCAACCAATTGCAACTCCTTGGCCCTTTTGTCAGTGGGGACTCGATCTCATAGGCAAGATTCACCCTCCTTCTTCCAACGGTCATAAATTCATTATCACTGCCACAGAGTATTTTAAAAAATGGATTGAAGTTGTGTCTCTCACACAAGTTACTGGAAAACAAATTGCTACATTCATTCTTAACTATATCATTTGTCGATACGGTATTCCTGTTTCCATCATCACTGATAACGGGCGTCCCTTCAAAAATCAGGATATTCGTGAACTCTGTGACCGCTTCCATATTACCCATCGTTTCTCCACACCATATTACCCCCAAGGTAACGGTCAAGCTAAGGCGTCTAATAAAACAATCCTTAAAATCCTAAAAAAGACAGTCGACAACGTTGGCCGTAATTGGCATATCCAACTTAATCCCGCACTTTGGGCTTACCGCACGAGCGTCCGAACACCTATAGGAGCTACACCCTATTCACTTGTCTATGGTACTGAAGCTATCTTGCCTATTGAGGTCGAGTTACCCTCTTTACGAGTCTCTTTGCAAAACATTATCAGTGACGAAGACTACAGGGTCTCTCGCTTACAAGAACTTGAACTATTGGATGAATGAAGACAAACTGCTTTTAATCATCTCAAGGCTTATCAACAACAAATGAATCGCAACTACAATCATAAAGTCAAGACTCGCACATTTGAGGTAGGCGATTTGGTTCTTAGAGAAAATCCTAAAAATCAGCAAGACAGAGAGAAGAAGGACAAGTTCGAACTGAACTGGCTTGGTCCTTACATCATCATAGCAACATATGGATCTGGTGTATATCAGCTCTCAACCACAGAGGGTGAGCCTTTGGAGGATCCTATCAACAACATGCACCTTTGCAGGTTTTACACATAGCTCTTCAGAGTATCCTAATTCAAAAAAAAAATTAAAAAAAATCATAAAACATAAAAAATCGTTACTTGGTGAAAACCTGGCAAACAAGCGCCTTGTGACACAAAAAAAAAATTGAAAAACAGAAAAACATTTCGTCCAATGGTGAAAACCACTTCGGTGGTGCCCTGGGAAAGTACCATGGTGAAAACTAGGTCACCAGCACCATGTGTAGAGACATTGCTCCTCCCTCCTTCAGGATTCCATTTCATCCTTTCACTTTGCACACACTCACAACCTATCCATTCATAATAAACTTACCCATTCCCATCATGGCTTGTCATGGATCTACCCAAGATTGGTTAGCCATTCATAATAAACCTCCCTTTCCCCCTCTTTCCATCCATAATAAATCAGCTCCTATCTGTGGCTAAGGCAAATCCTACGTCTAGTGATGGGTGTGGAACTGAGAGCATCACATGTTTTGAGGAGTATAGTTTCTTCTACTTTTCTTCAGTCTATCCGCGCACAATCCGCAATAAAGCAACATTTGCATTGTCAATCCGCAATAAAGTTTCATATTCTCCGCAATAAAGTATCAGTTTCATGGATTCAATCAGTTTCAGATGAGACATAGCAGCAACAATGGGCTTCAACAAAATCAAATCTTTCAACAAACTCAGACAACATTATGGTTCAGTGCTATCTATCCTTTTTGTGAAAGTAAACATTGTGACCACAATCAAATAAGACTTATACAAGTGACAAGAGACACTAAACTTGAGGACTACAGTGGATGTTGGTGTCAAGTCTTGGTTTTCTTTTGATTTTATCTTTTTAGTGACATATCTTTTAGCTTTTCCAGGATGTCTTTAACTAGAGATTCTATCTCCAGGATGTCTTTGACTAGAAAGGCGAGGATGGGGTATCGTCACCTATTTTCTTTGTTGTCTGTGGATTGTCTCTTAGTAATGCTATGACTTCTCCAAGGATATGAGGACACTGTGAGTCTAGTGTGAACTGGGGCATTCCTTATTTGAGACTGTCTTATCTCCATGCAAACAGGTACAATGACTTTCTGGGTCGAACACATGCCTAGATTGTCATAACCTATTTTGCCATAATAAAGCTCAATGATGATAACGCACAAGAAGCTCTTTCACTTTCATATCTTCTATCTTCCATCCACCTTTCTTGATTGAATTCCATCATCTTTCTTGAGTGCGTGTAGCTTGCTATCACATGACCAAGTATAATAACACACCAAAAAAAAAAACATTTGCATCTCATGTAGTTGCACCTGCATTACCACATGTTAAAAGTTCATACATACATATAGATATTACAATTGCATCACATCCTACACACAACACATGTTAGCACATCTTACATTCTCATCATGTAAATAGTCATTTGCATTCTCATATTCATCTGCATTTCATACATTCACATTTGCATCGTACATAACATATTAAAAACATCAAAAATCAAAAATATTGCATTTCATCATGTACATATTTGCATCCATAACATAAGCATCACATAGAAACATACATCATGAAACATCTCATCACATAGGTACACATGCATATAGCTGCCACAAAGATGAATCATCTCATATACATATCTCAAAAAACATAAATGTCATGATACAATGATGTCAAAATCATATGGCTACAATCACCCGAAGATGTCTACATCATAATACAAAATGGTACAAAACTGATACATAGGGAGCCCCTCTATGGCTATGATGAACTCCCTCTCTCGAAGCTGCCTGGCCTCAACGGAGTCTAAGCCCTAGAAGGACCCACCCTAGGATCATCTCTCCTGCCCCCTCTATCTGGTGGTGGTGGCAGACCCATAACCCCACCACTGGACGTTTGTCTCCTCTGACTCCCTCCCGTGGTCGTCGCTGTCCGTGATGGTCTGCAGAAGCTCCAAGCTCGCTGCTTTGGTGGCACTACCCCATAGTATAGGTCTCGTCAATAACCTATCTCCTCCCCTGCCAGTAGAACATAGGCGTATCCAACCCCTGTGTCCTCTGTCGCCTACCTCCCAGCCCTAAGTGTTGTCTGATCCTGCAGCGCTGAATGGTCTGATCCTGCTCCCGTTCTGTGTCCCTCAGCTGTCTCCTGAGCCTAGCTGTCTCCCTCTCTGGGTCTTGGATCTCATCTACCTGTCCCTGGCAGATCTCCCTCAGCTCAAATATCTCATCCTCCTCCTCCTCGGCCCCCTGTACCTGTGGCTCTACATGTCCCTGCCCCTGTACTGGTGGCTATACCTGTGCCTGTACCTATGGTTGCTCATGTGGCTGCCCCTGCCCCTGTCCCTGCCCATGAGGCATACTCCAATATGGTGCATGCATGTATCAAAATTAGAAGTCCATTCTATCAATCTATATGTAAAATTATGAAAGGAATGCTCATAGAAATAACAAAGGAACCAGAATATGCACAAAATGGATTTATTTCAAAGCTTTGAAACTTTAATTTTAAATGATTAGGTTATAGTGAATGTTTTGATTTGGAAATCACGTCCTCTATGGAGATCTTCAAAACTGAGCTAAAGTAAATGACATTATTTCTAATGAGATCATAAAAAATATGAATTAAATACTATAGAATCAGATTGAATATGGTAACGGAATCATAATGATTGATTAGTTTAGTTATCTTGAACTTCAAAATAGATCAACAAATAAAAGAATAAACATAAAATAAAATTACATTGCCTTCTAAGTCATGCATAGCAACAACAACGATGCAGTGGCAAATTTGGTAGAGAAAATTGGCAAGTTGATCAGGCAACCTGGTGCGATGTCTCCAAACTGCAAAATCTATAACCAAAAAAATAAAATTACAAAACATATAACCCAAAACAAACTACTATTCAATCTGAAAATAAAAAAATTGTAATATTATTATGTCATCTAAAGTATGTATATATTTTGAAAAAAAAAAAAATAATTAAGAAACAATGTTAAAAGAGTATATAATGTTGAATCAATATACAAAAATTTATTTCATGTAATTTGCGTTTAGCATATCTGTAAATATAAGTGACTAGATCAAGTCACATTTGCCAGCCCCAATGTGTGCTAAAATGGTTGCTTTCAAATATCTCTTACAATACCCTACTTTCATTCACTACTCATATTCTATGTGGCTTCCACGTGGGAGCAGAATGAGGAACTCATGCTCTCTGTTCCACCTCAATCCATGAGCTTCTATCATCGAAATGTTGTATGCATTCATCACAACCACCTGAGGCATCGCCTTCAACACAAAATTTCTTCCAGTATATCTCGAACGGATTGGACTACAAATCAATCAATCAATCACAACCCTCAGCACACTTTTCCAAGTAATGTTGCAGAAGAAAAGTAGTGAAATTGATGAACTCACCTGTGGCATGTGGTAATCCAATCGAAGCCCTGACATCCATCAAAGCATAATGAAAGGGGGTTTGTCAGATATTACATGAAAATGTGAAGTGTAGAATAATAGACAAGCCACATGAATTGTTTGATTGCAGAATTGAAATCGATAAACTAAAGAAAGAGGGGAATGCAATATAATTAAAATGGATGGGTATAGTGGAAGTGATTATGTATATGTAGCCGAAGCAAGTCAGTTACCTTCTGCATTCTAATCGTTTCAACTTTTGTGCATGCACATAAAGCCATTGTAACCATCATTTGTTGTATAATAATAAGTAATTTGTGAAGTATAACTGTCGGAATTACATTCTTCAGCAGTTACACGTATAATTCATTGACCTTCCACCTCGACAATAATTTGAATGCTTGTTATTTCTATGCATGATTGACGGGAATACAAAAAGTTTCTTTGATTGTTATTTCCATGCATGACTGAGGGGAATACAAAAAGTTTCTTTTTTCTTACACCGTTACTCATGATGACCTCCTATTGATGCCATTGTAGGTTACGCCTCTCGGCGTAATTAAATCCTGTAAAAAAATATAAATTTATTAAAAAAATTACAGGGTATGAAAAAAGAGAACGTTGAGATGCTAAATCCGAAGAGATTGAACTTACCCGGCTGGGAATGGTGCGACCATAGAAAACAGAAGATGCGTTCAGATTCCAAGAGCGCGCATGAATGGAGTAAAGCCCCTGGTGCCCAATGAAAATCTTCTCCTACAGAGGGAAAAGCGGGAGATTATCATTTACCAGGAATAAAAACGCAATCTTGGGCGTGGGCTCAGACACAATTTCTTCAGCAGACGAAACCGCCAAAGCCCGGCAAAATAACTCTGTACCCGTCATATTGTGTTGCAGAGAAGTCCCTGTCTTTGCCCTTGTTAACATGGATTCACATGAATCCCAACTCTCCTGTTGTGATTACAGAGGAGAAGTATTATTATTATAATATGTGAGAAGGCCGTAAGCATTGAGGCCGGCTATCAATCCTACCAAAAGTCCAGCCACAAATACCATCCAAGTTAACATGATGAGTGGTGTGGGAATTCAAGTGTCTCTGGTCTGGTGTGGAATAAATGGTTCCTTGGCCGAAGAAGCAGGCGGGTTTTTGGTTATAATTGGCCCGCTGCCTGATTCCTGGAAGCAACCGCATGAGAGTGACTAGGGACACACCAGGGCAGTTACATTCCCTTATTACAGAGTAGCAGGAAAATTTAGATTATTTTGATTTAACTTGGAAATGAGATGATATCATCTGATTTGGTGTCCCTCAAAGTTGTTTCTCTAAGCAGCAGCATGCGAACTAGCCAGCCCTAATAAATAATATTTAATTGGCACCCTGTTCACTGCTCTCAATGTGTAATCTTTATGCGTTGTTTAATATATGTAAATAAATCCTGGCAGAAAAAATTAGCGCCGTTGCCGGGGATCGAACCCGGGTCACCCGCGTGACAGGCGGGAATACTAACCACTATACTACAACGACACCCACATAATTAAAAAATTTTACATTAAATTTATGTTTAATAAACGGACTCTTTTTGAACAAATTGCCATTTATGGTGCATTTCTCTTATGCTAAAGAAAACTACAATTTTAAACAAAACGGGTGATATATTTTGTTAGTCATCCATGCACCATTCTTTTTCATTCCATCATTAGGTCGCAGCTATTCTAGCTCCAAAATTGACCTTTCGTACAACGTGATAATGATGTGTTAGTCAATCGCAATTGTTTATTGCAAAATCGACGGTGTAAAACACGCGACTAACACACATGTTAGTCAATCCGTATTGTTGTTTTCAAGCCAGAATAGACACACCCCCATCATTAATATATCATGAATATAAAAGTTTATATAGGGTAAGGTGATCTTTACTACTATTATTTAGCAACATGATCTTAAATGGTATTATATTAGATCATGATTAATTGTTCCATTCCTTGTCTTCATACATGCTAATCAAGCTAGATATTGTCATTTAACCTTACAACTAGTATACCTATATTTAAATAAATCTATGTAAAATACGTCGAGAGATATCTATTTTGAAGAGCATTTTTTCTTATAATCATAATTGAAGGCTAAAGGTAATCTTATACCTAATTGTCGTCCTACCTTAATTCAACAACTAATAAATAGTAAATTCTTTGCAATAGATTTATTTTATGTATATCTTATGTCAAACCTTAAATTTCAAACTATCTTATGTCAATTTTGTAGTAAGGTTGGAGATTAATAATTTATAAAGATCTTGTTGCATACAAATCCCTTTTTCATTATTACCCAATAGATAATTAGAAAATTATTTATGTTTAGCATATTTAAATAGAATATATTAAATTAATTAAATTTCAAATATTTTCAAACATAATCTTGGAGTCAATCTTGTTGTATCCAATCCTTTTTACATTATACCTAATAGATTGATGTACATTATTTTCAATTATATTCTTGAAATTTGTTGAATAGAAAAAGTTGCATAGATATTTCATCATGTCTTACATTTTAATATTCAAAATATATACAGAGATTTAACATATTATCATATTTAGATTATGTTGATATTAAATAGATTTTGTTTTTGAAAAATAAAAAAATTATTAATCAAAATTCATTCTAATTTTGGTATGTTCTTATATGGTAGATAGAAGTTTAAATAACATTACTAAATATTGAAGAATCATATCCCTAATTCTAACCCTAACACTAACTGAATATTTATTCTTATTCAACATTAAATCTAACCTTAATTAAATCCCACATATAATTAAAACTTAACCCTAACCCTTATTGAACCAAAGATTTAATCCTAATTAAACTATAATCCATCCCCTAATAAAATCCTAATAATTTATAAACCTTAACCCTAATCGTAATTGAATGTAAACCCTAATTGAACCTTATACCTTATTAAATTCTAACCCTTTCCCTAATTGAAATACACCACTCACTATTAACCTAAGTCAATTCTAACCTTAGCCTTAATTGAACCTAACCCTAATCTTATTTCAATCTCAAACTTATCCTTAACCTAATTGAACCACAACATTAACCCTTACCTTAATTAAACTTTAATCGTAATCTTAAATCTAATCAAATTTTAACACTAATTGGTCTCTAATCTTGAGTCTCGTTGAACCAAAAATTGAATCCTAACCCAAATTGAACCATAACCCTAACCCTAGGCAAACACTTACCCTAGTTAAACTCTAACCCTAAACCTTATAGAACCATAATCCTAATATTATTTGAACCCTAACCCTAATCCTAGTTGCACCCAACCCTATATAAGTCCTAACCCTTACCCTTCTATATGAGCCCTAACCTTTACCCTTCCACTAATTGAATTCTAACCCTAACCCTAACCCTAACCATATTTGATTCTCAACCCTAACATATTGAAGAATCCTAGCCCTATCTCTAACGCTAAACCTAAATATAAATATTTAGTTTTATTGAAGTTTATCCCTAACCAAGTAATTAAATCTCAATTGTTGTTAAAACCTAACCCTAAATCTTATTGAACCAAAATTGTAATCCTAATTAAACTATAATCCTTTCCAAATTTTAATCCTAATAATTTGTAGACCTTAACTCTAATCTTGAATTAAAATTGACTCTAATTGAATCACAACCCTAATTGAACCCTACTCCAAGTATTGAATTCTAACACTTTCCCTAATTGAAACATAACTATCACCATTAACCTAATTGAATTATAACAATAACATTAATTGGACCTAACCCTAATCTTATTTAAATCCCAAACTTATCCCTAACCCTAATTTAAAATCAATCACATTTTAATAAAAGTAACTGGTTCAATAATAAGTTAGCTTAAATTGATTAACTTTAAAATTAATTTCAAGTTTTGTTAAATTAAACATACCTTATTTTAATATAATAACTTTTATTTGAATTTAATTTTAATTAGAAAATCATTTACGTTTTGCATACTTAAATCAACTATATTAAATAGAAAAATCTATATATTAAATGTCAATATTTATCCTTCTCACACATAATTTTAACCTTAATCTTGGAGTTTATCTTGTTGCATGCAATCCCATTTACATTATTACATAATAGATAATTAAAAATGATTTATGTTTGGCATATTTAAATCGAATACATTAAATTAGTTAAATATTAAATATTTTTAAATGTAATCTTGGAGTCAATCTTATTGTATCCAATATTTTTTACATTATTACCTAATACATTGTTGCACATTTATTTGTAGTCTTATTCTTGAAAACTATTGAATGTAAATAGTTGCACCAGTATTTCATCATGTCTTACATTTTGATATTCAAAATATATGAGACTTATTGAACCAAAATTGTAATCATAATTGAACTATAATTCATCCCCTAATCAAATCCTAAACATTTATAATCCTTAAATCTAATCCTAAATGAAACCTGGCCCTTCCCTAATTGAACCCTATACCTTATTACATTTATGAAACCTTATAACTTATTAAATTCTAACTCTTCACTAATTGAAACACATCCCTCACTATTAACCTGATTGAATTGTAACCTTAATTCTAATTAGACTTAACTCTAATCTTATTCCAATGGCCAACTTATCCCTAACCCTAATTAAAAATCAATGATTTATTTTAATTAACTTACAATTTTATGAAAAATACATAATAATACATTATGAAATTTTATATCTAGAATTTGGTATGTTATTATATGGGAGATAGAAGGACATGGAAGTTTGATTAAGATTACATGTTATATTTTAATCCCAATCAACTGTTTAGAGGTTGTCTTCGCCCTACTATTTGTAGGGATAAAAATGTAAAAAAATTAAATAAAAGTTTTTCTTTGTTTTATTTTAAAAAACAAGGATAAAGTAAAATTCACATTAAAGTTCTAACATACTACTGTTGTTGAGAGATATCCGAGAGAAATCATTTGATAATATAACATGTTGCTGCTATTAAGAGATATCCAAGAGAAATCATTTGATAATATAACATGCCACTGCTATTGAGAGATGTCCTAGAGAACTCATTTGATAATATAACTTAATTTACGATAAGTGAAGTTTGGCAACTGGTATTCAAAGAGATGAAATAAATGAAACCCACCTCAATAATATTTGTAGGAGAAGTTAATCTCAAATAAATAAAAAGTCTTTGATATTGTAGATTACAACAATTACTTTGAATTATATATAGCTTGTCTGCAACTATAAATCCTTATGCACAGAAATAGCAAGCTCCAGCAATCCACATGGCTTCCTCCACACTGAAAATACTCAGTTCAATATAGATCCCATTGTGTTTATGCTAAGTCTTCTGCTTGTGCAAATGTTATTGCAATGTTTAACTTAATGCATCTTTAAGTTTATTAATGTTTTTTTTTTTTTTTAAATTGCACTCTTTTTGAGAGTTTTAGTTGTATCCTTTAGGGTTTCTTGGTGGGGCATTACATCTTCCTAAATAGCCCACATAGAAGCCAAATTCTTATGTGCACCATATCCCTATTGTTCTCCACCATCTCTTCCAACTTTCTTTTTAGGGTTTCTTGATTGATCTAGATTTCAGTGATGACCCTAGCCATTTCCTTCTTTTCTTCTATCGGGTTCACCCCAGTAGTGAGAGATTTTACTTCCTCATCCAAATTATCCCATCTTAGGAGCCTCTCCACTAAATCATTAGAAACCATCCAGACTCTTTCATCTTTATCCTCTACTATGCATTCAGTAGCTCTAGCATTCACCTTAGCCAAAGCCTCAAATCTATTAATCCTAATTTTGGTTCTATGGAGCTAGCCAGGAGCCAGCGAATGATTTCATTATGTCTATTGTAAGCTATGCAGAGTTCATTGACTTTTTCCACTATCTGTGGCAACTCCCAAGTTCCAAGGGATGAAACATGCGAGGGGGTGGGGAATCTAGGGTCGACATAGAGGACTTAGGGGCCAATGGAGTAACATTGGGAACATAATTATCAAGGGTCCATTCTGAACCAGTAGACCAAGAGGAAGAAAAATCCTTGGAGTTAGCCTCCTCGATGATTGTCCCTTTGACAATTTTCTCCTTCTGAAGTTGGACACGAGGTTCAATAAATTCTTCATCTTGGCAATGCATTAGGGATTAACCCAGGTAGCCAAAAGTTTAGACAGAGGGGTAGCCATGGCAAAACTAGAGGTAGTTTTGTAACTAGTCTCAAGAGTGTTGGATAGTTTCACAACCAAGGTGGGGTTAGAAAGGGAGTCAGTAGGGTATATAAAGGGGTTGTAGTCAAGAGACATGACAAAATGAAAATTGTAGAGCCTTAGAATTAGCCCCAGTGAAGGGGGAGCACTTCCTTAGTTTTAGTCGTAGCTACAGATTAGGAGAGGGAAGAAAAGATCCAAATGGGAAAAAATATTTTTGACAAAAAACTATTTTAACCCTGTGTCTAAAGTGATTTAACATTGGAAACAATTGGGAGTGGAATTTCTTGAACCTACTGCCCATGGTGATGTATTTCATCAAACCCAACACAACCTCCTTTCATTACCTGGGGAGATACTCACTCTTGAAGCCATTTTGCAGATGAGATGTTTTCTCTCCCACCTTCAAAAATCTCTTGAAGTCTTCTTTATAATGCCCTTTGGGTTTTTTTGGGAAAGCCACTCCTTCCACTGAGAGCCCAGGGTATGTGCACCAAGTTGTGGTACCAAAAGGGGGTCTTAAGATGCCACTTTTTTTCTAAAATCAGCAAAGTCTGAACTTCAACGACAAATTGAAGATAGTCACACTCCAAATTTGAAGATGCAACAAGAACAAGAGTCAGAGTGCTTCAAGTCTACTTTCTAAACTACTAATTTTTTTTGAAAATGGTGGAGATTAAGGGCTTCAAAAAGGGGGGCCACAAAAAGTGGTCCTATTTTTATGCAAAAAACATAACATAGCGTCTGTTGTGGCCCCCCTAAAATGTTAACTTTTTTTTTGAATTTTTAAAATCGCTTTGGTGAGAAATTAGCTAACACCTTGAAGTTTATGCCAAAATTTTCAGCTAATTTTTTAATGAGTATATGATTTTTTACTAATTTTCGAAGTGGACACATCCTGAAAAATAGAAATTTGAGCATGCTCCCCCCTAAAATCATTGAAAACAAATCAAAAATCAAAAAAAAAAAATTGAAATTGTGTAGAATGGAGTCTAGTTTCTAAAAATGTAATTTTTTTCAAAATCTGATGAACGTGTAAAAATCAAGACCCAAAATAGTGCATGTTGGTTTTTGACAAAAACGGAAACACTAACAAAAGAAATTATAGATGAAAGACTTAACGAAATCAAAATTTGAAATAAATTACATTTTTGGATAGCTAAGAGGGAGCTCAAGTTTATCACAGTATTTTTTTTTAACTTCACTGAAACACGTGCAAACCTGACGGAGAGCACGACCAAAAATATGTCAAAATTTTCAATGTTCTGACAAAAACACGTCTCTAGCCTAAAATGGTCGTCCAAACCTTTGGGTTGGATGCCCAAGACAAATCCAAACCATAGGTTTGGTGTTTCCCAAAGTGCGACATTTGGCGCTCGCCCTATTTGGCATGCGCCAAATGTGATGAATGGATATTCCATTTGGCACGCACCAAATGTGGATGAAGAGGGAGATAGCTCGAGGGATAGCAAAATAAGGGAATTGTGAGAGCTAGAAAGGGGAGGGACAAAGAAGAGTATGTATCTATAAGAATGAAGAGCCCGAGAAGAGGTAAGAGGAGAGAGAGAATATGAGATCTAGTTCATAGAGAGAGATGGAACTACGAGGGAAGGGAGATAAATAAGGGAGAGGTGAGATGGGCGTTTCTATGTACACATTTGGCACTCTCCCTATTTGGCGCGTGCCAAATGTGGAATAGATACAAACTCTTCTTTGTCCCTCCCCTCTCTAGCTCTCACAATTCCCTTATTCTCCTATCCCTCGAGCTATCTCCCTCTTCATCCTTACACCCATCTAATTCCCTCTCTCACCTCTTTCCCTCAGTTTTTTCCTCACTCCCTCCTCTCTCTAGGTCCTAAGGGGTCATAGGACACCATATGACCCCTTAGGACACAAAATGACCCCTAACGACATCTAAGGGGTCATATGGTGTCCTATGGGGTCATAGGACACCATATGACCTCTTAGGTTACCATAGGACCCATAACGACACCATATTTTGTCCTAAGTGGTCATAGAACACCATATGACCCCTTAGGACACCATACGACACATAATGGCACCATATGGTGTCTTAATGGGTCATAAGACACCATATGACCCCTTAGGTGTCGTTAGGGGTCATATTGTGTCCTAAGGGGTCATATGGTGTCCTATGACCCCTTAGGACACCATATGACCCCTTAGGACACCATACAACCCATAACGACACCATATTGTGTCCTAAAGGGTCATATAGTGTCCTAAAGGGTCATAGGAAACCATATGACCCCTTACGACACCATACAACCCATAACGACACCCTATTGTGTCCTAAGGGGTCATATGGTGTCCTAAGGGGTCATAGGACACCATATGACCCCTTACAACACCATACGACCCATAACGACACCCTATTGTGTCTTAGGGGGTCATATGGTGTCCTAAGGGGTCATAAGACACCATATGACCCCTTAGGACACCATAGGACCCATAACGACACCCTATTGTGTCCTAGGGGGTCATATGGTGTCCTAAGGTGTCATAGGACACTCTATGACCCCTTACGACACCATACGACCCATAATGCTACCTAATGGGTCATATGGTGTCCTATGGCCCCATAGGACATCATATGACCCCTTAGGTGTCCATACAACCCATAACAACACCATATTATGTCCTAAGGGGTCATATGGTGTCCTAAGGGGTCATAGGACACCATATGACCCCTTAAGACACCATACGACCCATAACGACATTGTATTGTGTCCTAAGGGGTCATATGGTGTCATAAGGGGTCATAAGACACCATATGACCCCTTAGGATACCATACGACCCATAACGACACCCTATTGTGTCCTAGGGGGTCATATGGTGTCCTAAGGTGTCATAAGACACCATATGACCCCTTAGGACACTATATGACCCATAACGACACCCTATTGTGTCCTAGGGGGTCATATGGTGTCCTAAGGTGTCATAGGACACCATATGACCCCTTACAACACCATACGACCCATAACGACACCTAAGGGGTCATATGGTGTCCTATGGCACCATAGGACACCATATGACCCCTTAGGTGTCCATACGACCCATAACAACACCATATTATGTCCTAAGGGGTCATAAGACACCATATGACCCTTAGGACACCATACGACCCATAACGACACCTTATTGTGTCCTAGGGGGTCATATGGTGTTCTAAGGGGTCATATGGTGTCCTAAGGGGTCATAAGACACCATATGACCCCTTAGGACACCATACGACCCATAACGACACCCTATTGTGTCCTAGGGGGTCATATGGTGTCCTAAGGGGTCATAGGACACCATATGACCCCTTACAACACCATACGACCGATAACGACACCTAAGGGGTCATATGGTGTCCTATGGCCCCATAGGACACCATATGACCCCTTAGGTGTCCATACGACCCATAACGATGCCATATTGTGTCCTAAGGGATCATATGGTGTCCTAAGGGGTCATAAGACACCATATGACCCCTTAGGACACCATACGACCCATAATGACACCCTATTGTGTCCTAGGGGGTCATATGGTGTTCTAAGGGGTCATATGGTGTCCTAAGGGGTCATAAGACACCATATGATCCCTTAGGACACCATACAACCCATAACGACACCCTATTGTGTCCTAGGGGGTCATATGGTGTCCTAAGGGGTCATAGAACACCATATGACCGCTTAGGACACCATACCACCCATAACAACCCATAATGACACCGTATTGTGTCCTAAGGGGTCATATGGTGTCATAAGAGGTCATAAGACACCATATGACCCCTTAGGACACCATACAACCCATAACGACACCCTATTGTGTCCTAGGGGGTCATATGGTGTCCTAAGGGGTCATCAAACACCATATGACCCCTTAGGACACCATACGACCCATAACGACACCCTATTGTGTCCTAGGGGGTCATATGGTGTCCTAAGGGGTCATAGGACACCATATGACCCCTTACGACACCATAGGACCCGTAACGACACCTAAGGGGTCAGATGGTGTCCTATGGCCCCATAGGACACCATATGACCCCTTAGGTGTCCATACGACCCATAATGACACCGTATTGTGTCCTAAGGAGTCATATTGTGTCATAAGGGGTCATAAGACACCATATGACCCCTTAGGACACCATACAACCCATAACGACACCCTATTGTGTCCTAGGGGGTCATACGGTGTCCTAAGGGATCATAAGACACCATATGACCCCTTAGGACACCATACGACCAAAAATGATACCCTGTTGTGTCCTAGGGGGTCATATGGTGTCCTAAGGGGTCATAGGACACCATATGACCCCTTACGACACCATACGACCCATAACAACACCTAAGGGGTCATATGGTGTCCTATGGCCCCATAGGACACCATATGATCCCTTAGGACACCATATGACTCATAATGACACCATATTGTGTCCTAATGGGTCATATGGTGTCCTAAGGGGTCATAGGACACCATATGACTATCATATGACCCCTTAGGACACCATACGGCCCATAACAACACCATATTGTGTCCTAAGGGGCCATATGTTCTCTTAAGGGGTCATATGGTGTCGTAAGGGGTCATAAGACACCATGTGACCCCTTAGGACACCATACGACCCATAACGACACCCTATTGTGTCCTAGGGGGTCATATGGTGTCCTAAGGTGTCATAGGACACCATATGACCCCTTAATCATAAGAACGATCCGTCTGATCCTTCGGGGTCATGTTATGGCACTATAAAAAAGCCTCTCTTGGTTTGGGTAGACTCAGATCCAGTTTCTCATGGCAACTCTTTCTCGATTGCGACAAAAAGCGACAAATGAGTTCAATGAAAAGTTGCACAATGCCCCATCTTTCAATCCGCTTGTCACGGCACCGAACCGTCATCTCGTACACATTGAGGTGGTCGGTTTTACACTTGGAATGCCTTCTTTTTGCTCTCCAACTCGCCCAATCGTTGCGGGCCACACCCTAGCAGCCAAATCGCCCAAGTGCTCAAATTACTCAAAGTTGTCAATATTCGGCATCATGTTTCTCTGTGCCCGTTAATCATAAGAATGATCCATCTCATCCTACGGGGTTGTGTTATGGCACTCTAAAAAAGCCTCTCTCGGTTTGGGTAGACTCGGATCCAGTTGCTCGTGGCGACTCTTTCTCAATCGTGACAAAAAGCGACAGATGAGTTCAATGAAAAGTTGCACAATGCCCCATCTTTCAATCCGCTTGTCGTGGCACTGAACCGTCAGCTCGTACGTGTCAGGGTGGCTAGGTTTACGCTAGGAATGCCTTCTTTTTTCTCTCCAACTTGCCCGATCGTTGCGGGCCACACCCTAGCAGCCAAATCGCCCACGTGCTCAAATTGCTCAAAGTTGTCAATATTCAGCATCGCGTTTCTCTGTGCCTATTAATCATAAGAATGATCCATCTAATCCTACAGGGTCGTGTTATGGCACTGTAAAAATACCTCTCTCGGTTTGGGTAGACTCAGATCCAGTTGCTTGTGGCGACTCTTTCTCGGTCGTGACAAAAAGCATCAGATGAGTTCAATGAAAAGTTGCACAATGCCCCATCTTTCAATTCGCTTGTCATGGCACCGAACTGTCAGCTTGTACATGTCGGGGTGGCTGGGTTTATGCTAGGAATGCCTTCTTTTTTCTCTCCAACTCGCCCGATCATTGTGGGCCACACCCTAGCAGCCAAATCACCCAAGTGCTCAAAATGCTCAAAGTTGTCAATATTTGGCATCATGTTTCTCCGTGCCCATTAATCATATGAACGATCCATCTGATCCTATGGGGTCGTGTTATGGCACTCTAAAAAAGCCTCTCTCGGTTTGGGTAGACTCGGATCCAGTTGCTCGTGGCGACTCTTTCTCGGTTGCGACAAAAAGTGACAAATGAGTTCAATGAAAAGTTGCACAATGCCCCATCTTTCAATCCGCTCGTCGCGGCACCGAACCGTCAGCTCGTACACATTGGGGTGGCCGAGTTTATGCTTATAATTCCTTCTTTTTTCTCTCCAACTCGCTTGATCATTCCGGGCCACACCCTAGCAGCCAAATCGCCCAAGTGCTCAAATTGCTCAAAGTTGTCAATATTCGGCATCACGTTTCTCCGTGCCCGTTAATCATAAGAATGATCTATTTGATCCTATGGGGTCATGTTATGGAACTCTAAAAAATCCTCTCTCGGTTTGGGTAGACTCAGATCGAGTTGCTCGTGGTGACTCTTTCTCGATCGCGACAAAAAGCGACAGATGAGTTCAATGAAAAGTTGCACAATGCCCCATCTTTCAATCCGCTTGTCGCGGCACCGAACCATCATCTCATATGCATTGGGGTGGCTGGGTTTACGCTAGGAATGCCTTCTTTTTTCTCTCCAACTCGCCCGATCGTTGCAGGCCACACCCTAGCAGCCAAATCGCCTAAGTGCTCGAATTGCTCAAAGTTGTCAATATTCAGCATCGCGTTTCTCCATGTCCATTAATCATAAGAATGATTCGTCTGATCCTACGGGTCATGTTATGGCACTCTAAAAAAGCCTCTCTCAGTTTGGGTAGACTCGAATCCAGTTGCTCGTGGAGATTCTTTCTCGGTCGCGACAAAAAGCGACAGATGAGTTCAATGAAAAGTTGCATAATGCCCCATCTTTCAATCCGCTCGTCGCGGCACCGAACCGTCAGCTCGTACAAGTTGGGGTGGCTAGGTTTACGCTTGGAATGCCTTCTTTTTGCTCTCCAACTCGCTCGATCGTTGCGGGCCACACCCTAGCAGCCAAATCGCCCAAGTGCTCAAAATGCTCAAAGTTGTCAATATTCCGCATCACGTTTCTCCGTTCTCGTTAATCATAAGAATGATCCATCTAATCCTACGGGGTCGTGTTATGGCACTCTAAAAAAGCCTCTCTCGGTTTGGGTAGACTCAGATCCAGTTGCTCATGGTGACTCTTTCTCGGTCGCAACAAAAAGCGACAGATGAGTTCAATGAAAAGTTGCACAATGCCCCATCTTTCAATCCGCTCGTCGCGGCACCAAACCGTCAGCTCGTACGCGTCGGGGTGGCCAGGTTTACACTAGGAATGCCTTCTTTTTGCTCTCCAACTCGCCCGATCGTTGTGGGCCACACCCTAACAGCCAAATCGCCTAAGTGCTCAAATTGCTCAAAGTTGTCAATATTTGGCACCGCGTTTCTCTGTGCCCGTTAATTATAAGAATGATTTGTTTGATCCTACGAGGTCGTGTTGTGGCACCGAACCATCAGCTCGTACACGTCGGTGTGGCTTGTGTCTTGGATTACAAACACATATTTAGGTTCAAAGCTTAAGTAATAATAAACTTTGTGCAATTATTCATGTAATCATTTGTACTGCAATTATGGATAACCATGATAAATGATTGCATTAACCAAAAAGCTACAAATCCATGCAACATTGTATACCGTTAAAACTATCAAATATATCCAATACAAACAAATCGGCTTGCCAAAAGCCATATGGACTTAGAATTTCACATATTCATAAAACAAAACATATGTTCAAAATTGCTATAAAGGCATACAACATGATATCCAATAAAGTCAAATAGGGGCTTGCCAAAAGCCATATGGACATAGAATGTCACATATTCGTAATACAAAACATATGTTCGAATTTGCCATATAGGCATACAACATGGTATCCAATAAAGTCAAATAGGAGCTTGCCAAAAGCCATATGGCGATAGAATGTCACATATTCGTAATACAAAACATATGTTCAAAATTGCCATATAGGCATACAACATAGGACCCTATTCTATTCCTTTCCCTCTAGGGGAAGGAAACAGATCATGAGATATCTTTTCCTGTCGAGGGGATGGAGATGTATATGATGCAGGTTTCTTTTGAGTAGGTCCACTCAACCTCCTCTCCAGACTTTTTTGTAACTCCACCTAATACAATGAAAAGAATGATGTTAGCATATACAAAAATTGAATTTTAGAATGACATATAATAGAATAGTCACTTACTGCATACAAATAATCATGATGTTCATCCACAACAGGTGCACGTTCATGATCTGGAGTGACAAGCCCCTTTTGTAAGCATCACAATATAAATTAAACTAAATACAAGTGTCGTTAAAATTTTCAATACTATATTATTAAGATAGCAAATGTAATGCTAAATTTACTAAATTTACAAATATGTCTCATACTTCTGTTAAAGCAGTTGAATTTGCTACTGTTGCAGCAACACTGCGCTCCATTGACGCACAGACAGAAGGAGGAGTCTCTAAATTCAACATCTGAAAATTAAACAAAGTATATTGATTAATCACCAAAACTATCTATATTATTTAATAACAACATTAAAGATAAATTGTTTACCTGGGTGAAAGATTGTCGATGAAATACACTATGAGGTGTTGATGTTGAAGCTCTACCATCAAACTATTTGACATCCAAAATGAGTAATTAGAAAATCATTCACATAAGGTTGAACTATCTACATATAATAATTATATTTTTTCACTCGTTGTTTACCTGTGAAGTCAACGAAGTAGTGAAAAAGGGTGCTGCAGGAATGTTGCTAGTATTGTAAACACTTTGACCCTGATTTTTTATCATAATAATTTACTAATTTAGATATATTCTCAAATTTACAGATAAGATTTAATAAAAAGAATGAAATGAACTTGTAATGAAATTCACCTAGGTATCAATGCCAAATGTTTCGTTCAGCAAGGACTCTATCATGACAATGTTCTCTGTAGAAAACTCCGCTCGTGCACGTGCATTCTCATAACTATTAGGATCATAAGTGCAAAGAGAACCACAAGATCGACAAAAATGAGCTAGAACTCAATGCCTAGAAGAATCAACATCATCACTTGCATCACCCTCTACTAGAGGAACTAGCATACTGTATAAGGGTCTGAGTGAGTGAGCTAATCGAGTCTAGAGTTTCGACCTCAATACTCGCCTTCACAACTTAAGGAATAATAACATGCTCCACCATAGGTCTGGCAAAGGGTCTTGGTGGGAGATTTGTATCACACTATGCACCCTCTCTATCATGCGAGGAACCCCCACCTCTACCTTGGAAATCTAGAAAATCAAAATAGTTTGGGATCTCATTAAGGACAAACTCACAGTACAGTTTTCTCAAAAAGTATTGGGGTACCTCATGATTATTGCATGGGGGCTGATCAAATACCATCCACCACCTATCCCAAAAATTGTTCTTAATCCCTTCATGATGACACCAATGAATAGGGAATCTCTTATATCCAGGGTGTAAAGGTTGATTCGTTCGGGGGTCCGTAAAAAGAGCACACAAGTCAAATTTATTAATTTTATTTTTCTTCACTGCTGCATATGATAATTTGTCAGCATAAAATTGCTTTTGTTCTTCCTTCTTACGGGACCAAAAATTTATTTGCCCACTCACAGATTGTATGTGAGATACAATAGATTGCAAAGAACTGGCAAGGTTTGTCCTATGGGAGTTTGTTCCAGTGGGATCTTTTAGCCTTGTGATTAAACCTTCAAGCTCTTTTTGGCTATTTTCTATTTGACCTAATAGGTTTTCTTGTGTACCTATGGGGTGTCTAGGGATTGTAGGAGGTTCTTGATGTGCTTCTTCTTCAATATGGTCTTCATGAGGAGCTGATTGATGTGCTTCTTCTTCAATATGGTCTTCATGAGGAGGTGATTGAGTGTTTTCAATATTTTCTTGTCTAATCTCATTTTCTGATAATGAAAATAAATTTAAATCAATAAACCTAGTTTAATCTTCAAATTAATAAAAAAAATGACAGTAAGAAAATAAAAATACATACCTCTTCGAGCTCTTTGATGGCATGGTGGCATTTTGATGAGAGATGGACAACTTAGTGCCCAATTTCAAGCTTTTACAAAGGGCAAGCGCAAGAAAATAGCACCCAAAAATGCCAAAACGCAGGTTTGGAATGTAGAAATGCGGAGCAAGGTTTTTTTGTTGTTTACAATGCACATACGCCTTATAAGGTGCACGCCTTATAAGGCGTGTGCACTATAGGGCGCACGCCTTATAGGCTTGGTGTGCCAAGCCTAACACCAAGCCTATAGGGTGCGTGCCCTATAGTGCGTGCACCTTATGGGCTTTTTAAAATTTTTTTTAAGTGTGGCACCTTTTTGGTACCACAACTTCGTGCATATACCCCCCAGCAGTAGCTGCTATAGACTCCATAGATACTGTAAAAAACACACCACCAATGCAGACCATATCATCATCCCAAGAGAAAACAAACTATTTAGATAAGGAGGGATTAAAACCCTTCATGCCCTCAACATAGGAGACAAGATATCCCCTCTCTATCATAGTCCAAAGTACCTCATTCTACTTAAAATTGTAACAATTATCTAGCTCAACATGTAGAATATCTTCCCCCCATGGTAGGCCAACTCTAAAAAAAAAACAGTGACAATGATCGGGAAAGGGTAAAACAAAACTAAATTAGGAAAAGGATAGACAATAGTAGTTTTTGGAAAGGTGGTCCTTTTTCCAAATATAATAGACCATCTCCCCGTTATGTAATGATTATAGGAAATGACAAAAAAAGCCATAATTAATATGGCAATCCTTAGATCTTTACACTGCATTGGAGCTTATGTCATCCTGGACTGCTGCACGAACCTCCTGATTTAGCTTGTGCAAAGTAATCCACATTTGCAAGGACTTAGTGAAGGGACCAAAATTGGCTAGCCTACTAGCAGATTTATTCCCCTCTTTTAGAGCATGGGTGAGTCTGAAGTGTTCAAAAGTTGAAAGGATGCACCCACATTTCTCAATGAGGTCTTTCACTGTCCATCTTGGGGTAGCTTCAACACGCACTATCATAATTACATGTTACATCATATTTGTTATTAAGAAATTAGTAATAATAGAGAACTTATAAACTTACCTTTCCATTCAACTAACTCATATCTAGATTAGTTAATAAGATCTACCCAAAGTAAGGAGAAGGCTTTTCTATGAAACAAAATAAGAACTATCATTAAAGAGGAGCTTTATTAGACCTTTCATGCTTCACATAATTGATGTTGCCTTTATAGATCCGCATAAAAATACGAACATTGATTTATTGTTCTCACATGTTATATATTCTTAAAGTACCTCAAAGTCATCTTGAAACTTAGATCTTTCTAAATTATATATTCATTAACCAAAAATGTGTCACTAGAAAATCTAGATGACAAAAACATATAATAATATATATCTTAATTTACAATTTTACTAATATACAATTCTTTAATAAAACAAAATATCTAACATTCATTCATAATATATGTAGACACCTAAAATTGTCATGTCTAATTAAATAAATATCTTTGTTTATTTAATTAATTCATTTATCCTCTTCTAGCCTTATTTCTCCTTTAAATAAATACATTTATTTATTTAAATTATCATTTTCCTAAATTAAATAAATATCTTATTTATTTAATTGATCCCACTTAATCTATTAATTAAATAAATCTTTATTTATTTAATTAATTCATTAACCTTTTCTACCCATGACACATGTCATTCATCTCTTAATTCCTACACTACCTACCCTCTCATTATTTTATTATTTCCTTTATCTACCCTCTAATCCTAGCTGACCTTTTATCTTTTACACCTCTCAATCTTATCCCTCCATTTCTTATAGTCTTCTATATAAGGAGATGCTTCCTTCATTATCAACCCCCTGATGACTATCTGACTACTCTACGCTTTCAAAACTTTCATATGTGATCTAGCCTACTTACAACCACATTTATGTTCTTTGTTGAGCTCTTGTGCACACATAAAATCTGAGAGCAAATACATCAAGCAAGATCAATGGAAATAGGAAGAATGGAGATCCAAACCCTAGTGGACATGTGATGGTATTATCTTTGTGATTTCATTTGATTTGCATTGTCTTAGGTAATCTTCATATGTTATGGTGGATCTTTGTTGTTGTTAGGCTAGGGTTTTTGTGGTTGAATTCATTTAGTCTTTCAATATTATTGTTGTTTTATCCATTTTCACCATAAACATTTTGGCATGCCCCGTGAACATGGATTTTTGTTAGATCTGTGGTTTTTGCAGGTTTTTATAACTCTATATTATTGTTTTGTAAAACAATTTGGAGAATAACCTTGTGCAACTATTGTTTTGGACACAAAATCAAGATCTTGGAGAGATTTGATCCGATCTCACAAACGGATTGAAATTTTTGCACAGATTTTTGTTGGCAGTTTTAAAACAGTATCAAGAGATCTCAATAAAAAATTAAGAATTTTTGGAGCACATTTTCATTTTTTATGAATTTTTTATGATTTTTCATAAAAAAATAATTTTGAGAGAAAATGAGCGATTTTTTTGGATTTTCTTACATTTTTGGAAACCTCTCATAATTATACACATGATCTGTTCTTTGTGATTTTAATTTTGATGTAAAATATTTCGTTAAAAAATCAGATTTTTAAAAATTAAGGTTTTTCATTATTTTGATCAGATCTCACAAACGGCTTCGAATTGTGGCATCAAATTTTTTTGCAAGTCAATAACATAATCAAAGGTGCTCAGTAAATATTTCAGATTTTTTGGAGCATATTTGAAGTTTCTATGGATTTTTTATGTATTTTCATAGAAAATTAATTTTGAGAGAATTTACCAAATTTTTCGGATTTGCTTACATTTTTGGAAATCTATCAGAATTATATACAGGATCTATTGTTTGTGATTTTAAATTTGATGCAAAATCATTCCTTAAAAATCAGATCTTTGAAAATTAGGGTTTTACATTATTTTGCTCATATCTCACAAACTGCTTGGATTTGTTGCAGACATTTTTTTATGCAGGTTTGGAAGACCATCAGGAGTGTCCAGTAAAAATTTCATATTTTTTGGATCAATTTTGCATTTTATATGATTTTTTTATGATTTTTCATTAAAAAAAAATTTTTTGGAGCAAATTAGCAAATTTTTGGGATTTTCTTACATATCTGAAAATTTCTTGAAATTTTACAGGTGATCTTTTTTTATGATGAATCAGATCTTTGAATTGGTCAAAAAAACACATTGTTGAAGGCCCCTATTTCACAAAGTCTTTTTTGGATCTAAAATCTACCTAACTTGTGTGCTTGCAGGACGGGGTAATCATTTGAAACAACTCAAAATACTAACAAATATTTGTTGCAGGACCTTGGCAAGGGTTTTTTTTTATCTTCATTTGTGTGCCTTGTTTTCATAGACTAGCAAACACTTCAATTGGTGCACTAAAATTGAACTAGTGTCTTTTGTGTCTTGAGCAATAGGTTCTTTTTGTTTAATCTCTAGAGGGTCTGTCTCCCCGTGTGGTCATTAGGACTACTAGTGAGAAGAGAATGATCCAAGTGGTAGCAAGGAAAATCCATCCTCTTCCTAACCACTATAAACAACTATATCCATGGTGAAAGCTATGGGTAACGTGTGTTGATTAGTTCATACCGACACTATGTCTCCCCATAAACCCATTTGATCAAATTTATTTGATTATTTGTAAGGCATAACCCCTATCGACTGGGAGCCTTCTGTATTTATAGAGCTGAAAGTGCCACATGTATGGCCACATGAGTGGATGCCCTTACTAGCACCCTTTTGTTTTAGAAGCCAAAATCCTTCTAGTTGTTGGGGCAGGAGGTCAAACCTCTAGAGCGACCCACACACATACGGTTCTTAGTAGAGATACAAAGTTCGCTACGAGGATTTTTCGTGGGGACTGATGCTTGGCTGCCCTGAGAAGTGAGTGCCGAGGGTGGAGCTAGTGGGGTCAAGCATCTAAGTATCCGCTCTGAATAGCGTAGCCTCGGGGGAAACCCCATGTGGGATCAACAACTATTGTCCTGGCCAACCATAAGAATTGTGCTTGTCTTATTTTGAACTATCAAACATTCAAGATCAAACATCAAAACATTGTGTCTTTTGTGTCTTCAAGTGTATGCAAAACATTTTTACATCAAACAACACAATTTTTTTTGAGTCATTTTGAGTCTAAACACTTGCAAACATTGAGTCTTCATCAACATTGTGTCCTCTTGTCACGGAAAAAATAGTCAAAAATTCAGATTTGGTCACAACAAACTACTTCACAAATTGGAAAAATTTACAATCCAACAAACAAGAGCAATCAGTTTCAGAATTCTTGAGCTTCCTAAGCTCTCTTCAGGTTTTCATCTAGAATTCAACCTGTCTTTGGGTCTCACAAAGTCCATTATTGCTTTACACCTTGCATTACATTCACATTTGTCTAAACTTGAGTCAAAAGGTCACTTGCTTGTCCTCGTCATACTTTGTCAACACATTACATACAACAACATTTTGCTAAGTGGTCCCTCATCAAGGTCTATCACCTTTGGGTCTCATTTGGTCTTACTTAGAGTCAAGGTCAACTTACCTCATCAAGAGAAACTATAATCTCTTTGGAAGCCACACCTACTCTACTACATACATACTTGGTCTTACACTTTGGACATTGCAAGTACACCTCAGATTCATTTACATTCCATCCAACTCTTGGTCTTTCATATCTTTCCATTTTCATCTAGTATCACACATCTTGGTCAATACCTAGTTCATGGCTGAAACTCGTTCCCAAAAATTTAGGAGAGAAGCTAAAGAGGCTCAAGAGTCCGCAAACATGAGTGCCTATGAGTATGACAATGATGTCTTTTTCAATTCTGATCATACTACATTACCTGACATGGATGCCTATAAAAACATTCCAAATGTTGAGTACATGGACACTACAAACAACAATGATACACACAATGACAATATGGACAATATTTCAGTACATTCAGCAGAAGTGGAAGACTCCATTATGGATCCCCATTTCAATCGATTGGTTGAGGAAATAATGAGGAGAGATAGACAATATTTCTTACAAGTGATGACACAAAGTGGAGACAAGATATCTCATGATTTTGACATGTCTCAAATAATGGAAAATCGACCTTTGCAACAACATCACCTCAACATGGATCAAAAGAGGCCTAATAGTGGAGGCAATAGAGGACCACATTTTGTGCCTGAATCACCATCATCTTTGTTTCAAAAACTAGAGGTCCCATACACACATGGTCAAGCATATGATACTCACCTTCGCAGACCATTGTGGAAGTCTTATGCAGAAAAATATACTCAATCACATAAAAATGCTAAGGATCAACCACCAAAGTATTTGGATATCCAAAGGCATGCTCAAAATTTGGACACAAGGAAACCCCACGTCAAATTTGGGGGCAACACATTAGAACAAACTCATGACATGCCTATAGAGTATGGTATACATGGACAAAACAGATATTCCGTTCCTCATCGTGATGTTATACCAAGTGGTCCTTATACACAACATCATTATAGACCTCCTCCATATGAACATGTGTATGATCAATATCATCCATATATGCAACATGCTCCTCCTCCACCCAGTGGTTCAGGCATAGGGTATGGTCCAAGAAGTAGGTCTCCACCTGAGAATAATTTGGAACAACAAATTAAGGACTTACAAAAGAAAATGGATGACATAACTACACCGAAGCCAACTTACACAATGAGAGACATATGTCCCTATCCATTTGACAAAAACATTCCAATGCCTCCCTTTCCTACACACTTTGTGCCACCTAAGTTTGATAAGTACAAAGGAAAAGGGGATCCTAAGGCACATATAAGACAGTTTTTCACAACTTGCATTGAGGTAGCAGCAGAAGAGACATATTTGATGAGATTATTCCCACGGAGCTTAGGTGATCAAGCTATGGAATGGTTATCCCAACTCCCACCTGGAATTAAGTCTTGAGGTGATCTAGCAGAGGCATTTATCCAACATTTCTCATACAACATAGAGACAGACATATCAGTCACTACTTTGTGCAACACCAAGCAAAAGGATGGAGAATCTTTTTCAGCATTTTTACAAAGATGGAGAAATCTAGCCAGTAGATGCTCTTGTGAAATTCCACAAAAACAAATGGTAGAGATGTTCACCTAATATGTTAGTAAAGACACTGGTTATGATCTAAGAAAAGATTGTTTGTCCACCTTCAAGGATGCCATTGAAAAAGGCTTAGCAATAGAGAAGGTCCTAATTGAGCAAGGCATCATCAAAATATTCAAAGAAAACAAAGAGGACTATAAAGGAAAAGACAAGCCAAGATTTTTGGAATAAAAACAAGAACACAGTTAATGATGGTGTTGCGGATGCCAATACAGTACGACCTAAAATCATTTTTTTCTAGATCAAGCCCTACAAACAATTAGGTGAATACTCAAACAACTTCAAAGTCACGAAGGAAGTATACCCCATTGGGAGAACCACCAGAATCAGTTTTCAAAAAGCTAGTGGCAAACAAAATAATAACAATTCTAGATTTGCCTCCATATGAGCCAAAGGTTAAACCAAATTGGTGGACTGATGATGAATATTGTGAATTTCATAAGAGCAAAGGTCATAAAATAGGAAATTGTCACTGACTGAAGAACATCATACAAGATCTCATTGATAGAGGTGACATTGAGATTGAAGGACACTCATCCAATCAAGAACATGAAATGTTTAAGGAACCATTCCCAAAACATGACAAGGGAAAAGATAAAGCCACAAATGAGAAAACCAACTATACCAGAGCATCATATAACTATGATTCAACTGTTAATCACATTTCAATAGACAATTATGTCTCTACCATTATCATTAAGGACAAAACACCTGAGAATTCTACCCAAAGACCTAAGATTGTCCTAAAAGGCATTGGATCTTCTTCCGAACCAACCTCTGAATGTAATGTCATAACTCATTGAGGTAAATTCACCTTGCAAGGTGATCCAGCTAAAAACACTACTTCCTCATCAACCAAACCTGAGTATGACCTTGTAGAATAGTTAGGGAAGACACTCGTGCTTATCTCAATCCTTGAGCTCTTACGCATATCCCCTGCACATAAAGCCATTCTTGACAAAACTTTGAGAGACACTTCCGTCCCTACTAATCTAAATGTGGACCAGTTTCAAGCCATGGTGGGATACCTTTCCATTCCACATTCTCTTACATTCACCAAAGATGACAATGCCTCTGTAAGCCAACCACATAATGCACCTAAAACACATTGAAGCCTTCCTACACAAACATCGAATAAAATGAGTCCTGATAGATGGAGGAGTTGGTCTCAATATATGTAGTTTGAACACAATAATACAATTGGGATATTCAGATAAAGATGTGAATGCTACAAACAAAATTACCATCAAGGCATATGATGACGAAGAGCGCTCATCCAAGGGCACAATCACCTTACCTCTCAGAGTTGGGCCAATTATAAAAGATGTGGTTTGTCAAGTCCTAGACCTGGATCTCACATACAACATATTGCTAGGACGTCCATGGATTCATGAGATGAGTGCAATCCCATCTACATATCATCGATGTATCAAGTTTCCACATAATGGAGTTGAAGTGACCGTCAAAGAGGATCCAAATCCATTCATATATTGCAACAATTTGCGACCTCGATCAGAAATAAAAATCCCAGTCAATCGAGAAGCTATTCCTTCATTAGCATATGTGGATCCAGAATAATTGAAAGCTTCTACATCAAAACAAGCAGAGATTAAAGAAAAGTTCAAGTTTAAAGACATGGGATGTGGTGAGTATATCTTTCATGTTGATCAACTCCCACTATCTCCTAACACATTTTGTCGACAAGAACAACCTACAAGCAATTTGCAATGCCAAGGAATTGGGTGTGAACCACCTAGTGTTGTGGCTACTAAGTCTGAATGCAAATCTCCTCTAGTGGTGCAAGCATCTCTTGATATCAATAATCCTAAGAGTGGTTCCAGTGAAGAATCTATTGAGTGTATCGCCAACCCTCTTGAGAACTCACATAGCCTTACTATTTCATCCACTCCTTCCATTTCCACTCTTTTTCTACACTTGGATCAACAAGAATTAAAAAAGCCCTTACTCATTGGGGATAAAAAATCAAGCTTTGAAAAGAAAAATCTAAAAGTAAAAAATAAAGAAAAGTCCTTTAGTCCAAATCAAAACCAAAAGCTATTGGACTTTGCAAAAATCAAAGTCAAGGATAAAAATCTTATGAAAGAAACAGAACAAGAGTTGATCTCCCCTAATATCAAAATAACTGGGGGCAAAAGTTCTACAATTTTAAGTCAAAAAACATACTTGTTGATCCGAAGTCTCCATCATGCTATCCTACTTTCACTTCTTTTCACAATCATAAGCCTTCATAACTCATCCACTTGTTCCACACATCCTTTCCGTTCTGGCGATACATCATGGACCTTTAATGGAGCTTCCTCAAAGGACTTTGTTATCAGGGATGCCCAAACTTCTTTAGGTGACAAGCATACGGGCCTGTGTAGTCCACACACTAGTAATTCTATCTCATTTCCTTTATCAAGAAAGACAGTCACTCAAGCTACACATCATTCAGTCAAGGAATGTTACAGTTATAATCATAAGGTACATTTGAGGTGGGTGCCTTGGTTCTTATAGAAATTCCTAAAAACAACAAGACAGAGAGAAGGGCAAGTTCGAACCAAATTGGCTTGGTCCTTACATCATTACAACAAACTATGGATCCGGTGCATATCAACTCTCAACCACAGAGGGCGAACCTTTGGAGGATCATATTAAAAACATGCACCTTCGCAGGTTTTACACATAGCTCTTTAGAGTATCCTAATTCAAAAATACAAAAAAAAAATAAAAATGATCAAAAATACAAAAAAATCATAAAAAAATAAAAAATCGTTACTTGGTGAAAACCTGGCAAACAGGCGCCTTGTGACACAAAAAAATTGGAAAAAAAAAAAAAGCATCTCATCCAAAGGTGAAAACCACTTCGGTGGCGCCCTGGGAAAGTACCATGGTGAAAACCGGGTCACCGACGCTATGTGTAGAGACATTTCTCCTCCCTCCTTCAGGATTCAACCTCATCCTTTCACTTTGCACACACTCACAACCTATCTATCCATAATAAACATACCCATTCCCATCATGGCTTGTCATTGATCTACCTAAGATTGGTTAGCCATCCATAATAATCCCTCCTTTTCACCCCTTTCCATCCATAATAAATCAGCTCCTATCTGTGGCTAAGGCAAATCCTACGTCTAGTGATGGGTGTGGAACCGAGAAAATCACACATTTCGAGGAGTACAGTTTCTTCCAGTTTTCTTCAGTCTATCCGCGCACAACCCACAATAAAGAAGCACTTGCATCGTCAATCCACAATAAAGTTTTGTCTTCTCCGCAATAAAGTGTCAGTTTCATGGATTCAGTCAGTTTCAGAGGAGACACAATAGCAACAATGGGCTTCAACAAATCAAATCTTTCAACAGACTTAGACAACATTATGGTTCAGTGCTATCTACCCTTTTGTGAAAGTGAACATCGTGACCACAATCAAATAAGACTTATACAAGTGACAAGAGACACTAAACTTGAGGACTACAGTGGATTTTGGTGTTGAGTCTTGGTTTTCTTTTGATTTTATCTTTTGGTGACATGTCTTTTAGCTTTTCCGGGATATCTCTGACTAGAGATTTTGTCTCCAGGATGTCTTTGACTAGAAAGGCGAGGATGGGGTATCATCACCTATTTTTTCTTTTGTTGTCTATGGATTGTCTCTTAGTAATGCTATGACTTGTCCAAGGATATGAGGACACTGTGAGTCTAGTATGAACTGGGGCATTCCTTGTTTGCAACTGTCTTATCTCCATGCAAACAGGTACAATGACTTTCTAGGTCGAACATATGCCTGGATTGTCATAACCTACTTGCCATAATAAAGCTCAATGATGATAACACACAAAAAGCTCTTTCACTTCCATATCTTCTATCTTCCATCCCCTTTCTTGGTTGACTTCCATCATCCTTCTTAAGTCCGTGTAGCCTGCTATCACACGTCTGAGTATAATGACACGCCAAAAATATTTGCATTTCATGTAGTTGCACCTACATTATCACATATTAAGCATTTCATACATACATATAAACATCACAATTGCATCACATCCTGCACACAATATATATTAGAACATTTTACATTTCATCATGTAAATAATCATTTGCATTTCATACATTCACATTGGCATAACACATAAAACATAAAAGAACAAAAATATTGCATTGTATCATGTACATATTTGCATCCATATCATAACCATCACATCGAAACATACATCATGAAACATCTCATCACATAGGTACACATGCATATAGCTGCCACAAAGATGACTCATCTCATATATATATATATATATATAAAATTATAAGTGTCATGGTACAATGATGTCAAAATCATATGGCTACAAAATCACCCAAAGGTGTCTACATCATCATACAAAATGGTACAAAACTGATACATAGGGAGCCCTCTAAGGCTATGATGAACTCCCTCCCTCAGAGCCGGCTGGCCCCGACGAAGTCTGAGCCTTGAAAGGACCCACCCTAGGATAATCTTTCCTGCCCCCTCTATCTGGTGGTGGAGGACTCATAACCCTACCGCTAGACGTTTGTCTCCTATCTCTCCCCCTAGAGGTCATCGTAGTTCGTGATGGTCTCTGGAAGCTCCTATCTCGTTTCTCTAGTGGCACTGCTCCATAGTAAAGGTCTCTCTAGTAGGCTATCTCCTCCCCCATCCCACAGCCAATCCTTGTGTCACCATGTTCGGACATAGGAAGTCACTGATCACTCTTGCCAATACCGTCGGTAGCGCCAATCCTGTTCATGTCATAGTATCCCAGGCTACATGTCTATCCCTCGTCTCGAGTCCTGGATCCTGAAACACTCGTCTCAGTGCATCCCTATCTCTATCTCGATTGTAAGGAACCAACTCCCCATCAATCGGTATCCTTAGAATCCTGTAAACATCCTCTAAGGTGACTGTCATCTCACCCATTGACAAATGAAAACTACAAGTCTCTGAGTGCCATCTCTCAGCCAATGCAATCAGCAACCCCATGTTCGTCTGAAACTCAAGCACATACAAAATATGTCACAGGCCCATAGCCTGAACTGCTGCTCTCTCCTCGACTATTAGCTCTGCTCGCAAACTCTGAGTTGATGAGAATCTCTCTCATGACTCTAGCATAGATAGGTCCTCCTGCAGTCAAGAAAATCAAATGTGTCAATCATAGTGGCATTCCCTGCTCATCATAAAATGTTATTTTTTATCCTAGTGCTTATGGTACTCTATCCTAGTGGCACTCCTTGTTCATCACAAAGTGTTGTCGTTTATCATAGTGGCACTCCCTGTTTATCACAAAGTGTTGTTGTTTATCATAGTGGTACTCCATGTTCATCACAAAGTACTGCGTTTTTTTTTTGCACTCCCTGTTCATCACAAAGTGTTGCTCTTTTTAGTACTCCTTGTTCATCACAAAGTACTATGTCTTGGTAGTCCCTGTTCATCACAAAGTGCCTTGATCTATCCTATCCTAGGGCCTCTGCTTGAGTGTATCCTCTTGAGTAGTTTCCTAATTGGCAACGTATGTTCTATCACAAAATTGTCAATCCTAGCCCTATCTGCTATTCTAGTCTTCCCTAGAGGACTTGCTTGAATGTATCCTCTCAGCAGCTTATCTAATCGATAGCGTATGTTTATTACATAACTGTCTATTCGACCTTGAAGACATAAACGCACCTAGCCTACGCAGACGTGCCTTGACGTTTTTACCCCGCTTGACATTTTTTTCTAGACATACCTAGAGCGCATTTATTGCACTACCTAGCATGCATTTATGACAATAATTAATGCACTAAAGTACAAGGAGGTTTTGTAGTACTTACCGGCTCTCCTGCATCAGCTGGCCTCTGATATCGGCGAACGCGATCAAATTTGTGCACCAATGTCATCACTGCTGACTGCTCTCTACTCTCTCTGCACTCTGATCTCTTGGATGTGTGGATGACAATAAGGATGTTTTCCCTCGTAGTCTATCTTATAGACTTTCCTAGCCCTAGTCTCCCGAGTTAGTCTTCTTTATCCTGTGACTTTGTCACTCTATCTTGTCTTGTCAGTCATTTCTAGCCTTTCTTTCTTATCGAGAGATTGTCTGTGATCTTTTCAGACATTTTCATCCAATCTCTCGAGGGGGCATATCATTCCCATCTTGGGGCAACTTTGTATCAGTTTATCTAATCTTCTTTGAAACAACGCAACAAGCTGCATTGTCTCAAAGAGGGGCAAAATGTAGACACCTAAAATTGTCATGTCTAATTAAATAAATATCTTTATTTATTTAATTATTTTAAGCCTAATTCTTCTATTAATTAAATAAATCTTTATTTATTTAATTTATTTATTTATCCTCTTCTAGCCTTATTTCTCATTTAAATAAATACATTTATTTATTTAAATTATCCTTTTCCTAAATTAAATAAATATCTTATTTATTTAATTGATCTCACTTCTTCTATTAATTAAATAAATCTTTATTTATTTAATTAATTCATTAACCTTTTCTACCCATGACACATGTCATTCATCTTTTAATTCCTACAATACCTACCCTCTCATTATTTTATTATTTCCTTTACCTACCCTCTAATCCTAGCCGACCATTTATCTTTTACACCTCTCAATCTTATCCCTCCATTTCTTATAGAGTCTTCTATATAAGGAGATGCTTCCTTCATTATCAACCCCCCGATGACTATCCGACTACTTTACGCTTTCGAATTTTCATATGCAATCTAGCCTACTTACAACCACATTTCCGTTCTTTGTTGAACTCTTGTGCACACATAAAATCTAAGAGCAAATATATCAAGCAAGATCAATGGAGATAGGAAGAATGGAGATCCAAACCCTAGTGGACATGTGATGGTATAATCTTTGTAATTTCATTTGATTTTGCATTGCCTTAGGTAATCTTCATATGTTATGGTGGACCTTTGTTGTTGTTAGGCTAGGGTTTTTGTGGTTATGGTGGATCTTCATATGTATTTTTGATAATTTTTTTAATTTTTTTTGTATTTTTGAATTAGGATACTCTGAAGAGCTATGTGTAAAACCTGCGAAGGTGCATGTTTTTTATAAGATCCTTGACTTTGATTTTTGCAGAGTCCAATAGCTTTTGATTTTGATTTGGACTAAAAGACTTTTCTTTATTTTTTACTTTTAGATTTTTCTTTTCAAAGCTTGATTTTTTATCCCCAATGAGTAAGGGCTTTTGTAATTCTTGTTGATCCAAGTGTAGAAAAAGAGTGGAAATGGAAGGAGTGGATGAAATAGTAAGGCTATGTGAGTTCTCAAGAGGGTTGGTGATACACTCAATAGATTCTTCACTGGAACCACTCTTAGGATTATTGATATCAAGAGATGCTTGCACCACTAGAGGAGAGTTGCATTCAGACTTAGTAGCCACAACACTAGGTGGTTCACACCCAATTCCTTGGCATTGCAAATTGCTTGTAGGTTGTTCTTGTAGACAAAATATGTTAGGAGATAGTGGGAGTTGATCAACATGAAAGATATACTCACCACATCTCATGTCTTTAAACTTGAACTATTCTTTGATCTCTACTTGTTTTGATGTAGAAGCTTTCAATGATTCAAAGTCATCTTGAAACTTAGATCTTTCTAAATTATATATTCATTAACCAAAAATATGTCATTAGAAAATCTAGATGACAAAAACATATAATAATATATACCTTAATTTACAATTTTACTAATATACAATTCTTTAATAAAACAAAATATCTAACATTCATTCATAATATATCCATAATGTGTAATCTAATTGTAAGGTTAAATGACAACATCTAGCTTGATTAGCATGTACTTCACAACGAATGAAACAATTAATCATGATTTAATATAATACCATTTAAGATCATGTTGCTAAATAATAGTAGTAAATATCACCTTACCCTATATAAACCTTTATATTCATGATATATTAATGATGGGGCTGAAAGAGAATGGTGCAAATACATCACCCGTTGTGTTTAAAATTGTAGTCTTCTTCAGCATAAGACAAGTGCACAATAAATGGCAATTTGTGCACACATTCAAACTGCTAGTTAACAGCAATCAAAAAGAGTCCGTTTATTAAATGTAAAATTAATGTGAAATTTTCAAATTATGTGGTTGTCGTTGTAGTATAGTTGTGAGTATTCCCGCCTGTCACGCGGGTGACCCGGGTTCGATCCCCGGCAACGGCGTTAAATTTCCCTGCTTGGCATCTACAGCCTTTTATGTATACGCATAAAGATTACACATTCAGAGCAGTCAACAGGCTGGCAATAAAATAATAAATCTTATTTATCAGGTCACATGTTGCTGTTTAGATTATTTTCAAGTTGAGAGAAGCCAGCAAAACATTCTGACAAACAACTTTGAGGGACACCATATCATCTCATTTCCAAATCAAATCAAAATAATCGAAAATTCCCGCCAATCTGCGCTTTGATCTCCTTGTGGTCGATTTTCATTGTATGCGTCTGAAATTCCACGCCGATTGTTGCTTTCCAATTTGGATAGAACTCATTTCTGCTGTACCTTGCTAGCAATTTCGAATTCCCCAACTGCTGAGTCGCCCGTCAATACTATTTTCAAAGGTAACTTTCACTTCGATCATAATCGTAGGCTATTTCGACATTCAAATCAAAGGCAGGAGAGGATAAGCAACAGGAGATTCAAAGGGACATAACAGTAACTAAAAACTTTCATTTAAACGCCATAGTTCAACTAGTCAGAACAGAGAAGCACAAAAGCAAAGGCAGTTTAAGCTGACTGCTATATTTGAATCAAGCTTAAGAATACTTCTACATAGAAATAAGATTAACCATTTAATTTAATGGATAACAAGAAACGAAAATCGTAGCAGGAATTCAGGCACAAATTTTGGCTTCAATTGTGAACCAGGGTATGGACATCCATCAAAGCTTAATAGAAGGGGGAATTTTGTTTGATACTGCAATTGGAATGGCTCTGGTAGACGTATCCAAAATTTGGAAGCATAGACAAGGCCCGTCAACTGTTTAACAGGATGCCTCAAAGAGATGTGTTCTCATTGACTGCAATGATTGCAGGATATGCACATAATGGATTTGCTGAAAAAGCTTTAGAGAATTTCAAGCAAATGAAATTGGCAGGTAAAGTCAACTTCCACTATCTTTGTCAGCGTCTTCCCTGCCTATGCCCAAATGGGATCCTTGGCACAGGGCATGGACATCCACCAAAGCATAAAGAATAGAAGAATTTTGTGCTGTAGTTGCAGCAGCCCTGATAAAGATGTACTCAAAATGTGAAAGTATTATTAAGGCACGTGAACAGTTTGACAAAATGCCTCAAAGAAATTCCCGTCCTATAAGACTTCAAAATCATACAACTTTGAGTCAGATCTAGCCTTCATATGAACATTGGGACTGTTGATTTGGGACAAGTATTCATCCTTTGTTTTCCTTTTTTATTAGGTTGATACACCGCCAACTCTGATAAGAGATAAGGACAGAGATTAAAAGATTGCCTTTGACATTCTGTTTCTTGGTGCGGTGGTTGGTAGCTCCAAATCCATAAATGGGTTTACTCCCCATTTTATTTCCTCATAGACATTTAAACTTCCAGTACCCAACTTAAGTTTCATACCGTTACAGACTAAGAGCGTTGTTTTCTGCATTTTCCCTGGTTGCAAACTTTTCCAATAATACTGAGTCCCTGATTTGGGAGTCCTTCAAAGACTGCAACTTGATTTGGTTGTGCCTACAACGCTTCATTTTCAAATCCTTGCTATAAGGTTTATTCATTATCCATCAAAATTCTTTGTTTTCTGCACTCTGCCTGCTTGCAAATTTTGGAAAATCCTAAGTTCTTGATTTGGTGTACCCTTGTAAAGCTTCAATTGCAATCCCCCCTCTTTGATTTCTTATGGTTATCATATTGCATCAATAGAACATTGCTCTCTGCACTTTGCCTGCTTACAGATCTTCAGTAACACCAAGTTTTTGATGTGACGTCCTTAGAAAAACTTCTTTCAATTCAGGATCCTTATTGAATTTAGGCCTGTGATGTTTCAGCTGTGACAATTTTTAAGCATGTTGGGCTCTAATGTTTGGTGGCTCAGCATCTGTTAAATTTAATTGAGGAGTTGTTTTGAAGATCTCAAACAGTTTGGAGCTTGTTTTTGCATATACAAGCATTTACATCGAAGATCAAGTTCCATTCTGAGGTAGTTGTGAAGTGGGAGGGACGAGTATTTGCAAATGCCCTGGTAGACATGCTAGACATGCTTGCAAAATGTCAGATATTGTAGTTGCAAATGCCCTGGTAGACATGCTTGCAAAATGTGGAAGCAATGACAAGGCAAGTGAACTGTTTCAAAGAATGCCTCAAAGAAATGTGATCCCATGGAATGCCATGATTGCAGAATAGACACAAAATGGATATGTTGAAAAGGCTTTAGAAACTTTCAAGCAAATGCAATTGGCAGCTGTGAAGTCAAATTCTACAACCTTTGCCAGCATCCTTCCTGCCTGTGCCAAAATGGGAGCTTTGAAACAGGGTATGAAAATCCACCAAAGCATAAAGGATAGAGAAATATTGCGAGGTGTTGTAGTTACATCTGTCGTGGTAGGTGTGTATGCAAAATGTGGAAGCATACACAAAGAATGTGAAGTGTTTGACAGAATACCTCAAAGAAGTGTGATCTCATGGAATGCCATGATTGCAGGATATGCTCAAACTGAATTTGTTGAAAAGGCATTACAAAATTTCAAGAAAATGCAATTGGAAGATGTAAAGCCAAATTCTACAACCTTTTATAGTATCCTTCCTGCCTGTGCGAAAATGGGAGCTTTGGAACAGGGTATGGACATCCATCAAAACATAAAAACATAAAGGATAGAGGAACTTTGTCAGATGTTGTAGTTGCCACTGCCCTTGTTGACATGTACGCAGAATGTGGAAGCATAGACAAAGCAAACGACCTGTTTGAGAAAATGCCTCAAAGAAATATGGTTTCATGGAATGCCATGATCGAAGGATATGTACAATATGGATTTAAAAACTTTCAAGAAAATGTAATTGGCAGGTGTAAAGCCGAATTCCACAACCTTTGCAAGCATCCTCCATGCCTGTGCCAAAATGGGAGCTTTGAAACACGACATGGACATGCGTAACTTTAGTTAGATGAGTGAGTTTACTTGAGAGACCAGAAAATATGCCTCAAACAGAACTTTTAATACAATGAAGTTAAAGTCAAAATAAATGTAAAGAGCCCGACAGGAAATGGAAAATATGATTTGAGACCGGGTCTCATAGTCAGTCAGATCAAAATAAATCAATCCAAATTTAACCCGATTTATGATATAGTATGAAGTGCAGATACTATAGGAAGCTTTTAATGATAGTTACGAGGGTTCTGGGTTCAGGTGTGTCGCTTTTTGAATTTAGGTACAAGAAGTGTTTGATATTATTACACATCCAAATTGAAAGTTTAAAAAGTTAATTTGAATTTACATTTTGAGATTCTGGAAGTCAAAATTTAGCATTCCTTAAGATTGAATCAAAGACAAATTGTTCCTCTCTGTTGGCACCTGCTCTGTAACCAATTCTCTTACAAAGCCATGTTACCTCAACTTGGAATTGCTTTTTAATAGTATTCTGTCTTCCTTTTCATTGCAGTCATGCAGACCTGTCTCCACACTCTCCAAAGTCCAAACTTCTTGCTAATTTCCTATTTGAGTGAGTGAGAAACTGATCGTGTGTGGCATTTTGAATTTTAAATTTTCAATCCTTCAGAGTAATCATTTAGTCTTTTTTGTACTAGGAGACTTTTCTGTAGTAGGAGACTCAGGCATCTGTAGATGTCAAGGTATATCCCTTGCCTTCTAGATATGCCTTCCATCTGCAGTGTACATCTGTTACTGGGTCCAAGTTGTGCGCTGGTCTCTGAAGTGTTACATGATGGAAGGCTACACACAACTCCCTTAATTAATTCCTGGCTTAAGGGACTTCAAAATTGTGTGCGAGTCGTGGCAACCCAGATGTCCTGAAAGGCAAACTCAAGGAATGATGCCTGTTGCAAATATTGGGAAATTTAATGTTGATTGTTCAAATTAAATCCTGGAGCCAACTTTATGTTAGCAATATCAAAATTTTAATCAGATGACATGCTCAGGTGGTAAGTTCTCATGGTATGTTTTGACAATATAAATTTTAAATTGACTTAACGGCTGTCATGTTGATTATCCATGTATGTATTGTTTTGAAGAGAATAGTTATTGAATTTGAGAAGGATTAGGCTGAACGTGAATCTTCTTGTGAAAAATGGTTTCATATAAAATCAGGTCCTATATTTTTTTGGTTCCAAAAAGTGTTAGGTATTTATTAACCTAGAACATAGGTTTGGAAGTACAGATATTGATTCATATATATGAGCTAACAAAAAGCAAATTCCCCATCATAACTTAAATAGTCCCGAAACCATATTTGATGTAGCCTAGAAGTTATAGACACCAAACCATTTAGCTGAACTGGAAAACTAATATTGTTCATTATAACTTATACTACTCTTTAGAACACTTTTTGGTATGGTCTACAAATTATTCATACCAAATCAACACCTTATATGCAAAAACTCTATTTGATATAGGCTAAACAGTATAGCAGCTGAACTAGTCTATTGTTGCTAATAATTAAATATCAGAAATAAAATATTATTTCTTTTAGGTGAAATCTATGTAATTGTCAATTTAATTTTGTAGTATAAGTTCTTGAGATTTTCATAATCAAGAGAACATAGTAAAGATGCTTTAAGATGTTCAACAATTGATTTGGCTTAAGTCTAGTTAGATAACGTCATGGTAGCAAATATAAATAACATGTTTGATACAAATTTCTATTGAAAAATCCATATATCAAATACATTAGTAATTTCAAATATGAATTGTAATTGCAAATTAATAAATAAATTATTATTTTTAACGATAAAATAAAACATTATATCGATGTCAAAATGTAAAATATGAGTATGATTGCTATTCTCAACAATCTTCTTCATGCACATCATTTAAAATAGTTTTCTTCCATCAATAATTTGTTTTATTTTAAATGCAAATATGATGCCTTGTTTCTAAATAATATTTGATCAATGCAGTTTGGAATGAAAATTTAAAAAATAAAGTGTAAATATATTACCCACATAGTGGTTGGTTTGTGCACACTTATCTTCACAACAAAGCCATAGTGGTTGTAGGAATTCTAACTTGCAATTTGACTCTCAGTTATCAATTTGATTCACTATATAGCAATAAAATTAAAATTTATTAACTTATATTAAATAGCAATAAGCTATTTATTATATCTTAGTATGATGTATTAAGGTATTGTAATAATCAACCTCAAATAACATTTCATATTAGTTGTTGTTACTTTGCTATACTTTGTTAGTCCCAACTAGTGCTGAGAGGGGAGAGGTGAATCATCACTTTACCTGTTTTAACCAATTTAAACTTTTACTTTAAGTTTGAACTAATTTACCATTCATCAATATAAACATTTACTACAAAAGATTAAGCATACATGAAAAGATACACAATGACACACAGATTTATCACGTGGAAACCCAATAGGAAGAAAACCACGGTGTGAGTAGGAACTCACAAAGTTTGTACTCTTCTGAAGTACGCTCAGTAAAGAGCCATCCCTGTTAGGAGATTACAAAGACACTATTAGGTGCCACTGGGTTAAGGGATTTTGATCAAGGTCGGTTAGTGCCTTTACCTTGTTAAAGGTAGCTTGGTTAAAGGACTTATAACATCAATAAAGATGTTACCTAGTTAAGGGATTTATACAATGGGACTTGTTAAAGTCCACCTAGTTAAGGGATTTATGTTGTATTTGTTAGAAAGCAACAAATGGATGATCTGCAAAACTGCTACTCATTAGCCTGATCAGATCATATTGAAGAATCACACTAGATCTTCATCGGTTGTGTCTGTTCTACACAACTCTAATTTCCAGAAATCACTTTCAACTTTGCCTTCTGTCGATTTGTTGATCCTTGAATGTCACACTATCGGTCCTCTATCACTTGAGTCACCACTCTGAAACTTCCACTCTATCGGTCCTCTGTCATTCGGCTCTGCAATCTCTTAAACTCCCCCTATGTCCACTTTCACATTATCTTCATTCACCTTAACAACAACCATCACAAGAATGAGATATGTGTATTTATAGACCCTTTAGTCTGTCGCCAACTTTTCCCTCCAAAACATACCTTTCAAAATTCCATTGTCAGGGCTTAAATTATGCCTTTGAAATCATGCAGGAATCTTTGTCAATATAGTCGAACATGTCGATAAGTTCATTAGTTGGTTGGAGAAGACTCCTGATTTAGCTAGATGTAAGTGAACGTTACCAGTCTGTCAGTTACCGACTCTTCCAGTTAACCGATCAAAATTTTTCTAGCCGGTTTCCTCCCGAATATCGCTCTATTCTTTGCTTAGCCAATGGACCTCTACTATGCCGATCTACTTACCACTTGCCGGTCTACTCACTGCTTGTCGATCTGCTCACTGCTTGTCAGTTTAGTTACTACTTGCCAGTCTACTCACTACTTATCTTGTTTACTTATTGCTTAGTCGGTTGACCTCAGTATCCTAGTCTGCTTTCTACCAATGGATAGTGAGGACTTAAGAGATGATGTTGCCAACAATGACAACCATATCATTAACCAGTCATACAAAACTGCATCTCAATGCCCACAAACTTCCCCTTTGGCATTGGTGGCAAATACTACAAACTGCTACAAAACTTTGCCAATTCTGGCCCCTATTCCTGACAAGATTCCAAAATTTCCAAAAATCCCCCTTTTGCCATCGATGGCAAAGACTATGCAAAAATATTTGTCAAAATAAAGCAAAAATCTCTTTAAAGTTTTCTTGAGCCACTTTCAAGGAAGATTCCCATGAAGATTGAATTTGTTTCATGGTGGTGAAGTAGCCATGTAAGACTGCAATGAAAATCTCCATGTCATCAAATGTCTTACAGTCAGGTTCATTTATTAGGCGGTCTGCTTCATTGATATTCGGTTGCATGAAATCAATAATTGGTGCTAAATAGCACTGGAGCTCTAATAAACTAAGACTTCTTTTGTATTCTTCATCTTTCAACCTTCTGATTTTATGATTGAGCATTTTGACTTTTCCAGTAAAGGTTGATGTTGAACTAATAAGAGGATCAAAAGAGCTTGCCAGATCTTGAATCTCCTTGTGAGTCTGATTTCTTTTATCTTCTAAGTCTTGGATTAAAGTAGGAAAATTTGAAGATTTCACTAGTAGTTGACCAACTTGCTACAATATATTTTTAACTTCTTTTGTTCTAGTGGAAAGAGCAACTTTTCCAACTGTTATCTGCTCCATTAGGTTATCTCCTCGCTTTGTTTCATATTGCCTTACTGCAACCTTCTCTAGATCGGTTGCCTTTGAACTAATTGCTTTAACCAGAGTATCCAACTGATCAATAATGGGTGCAGTATCATCAACTGCAATGTCCGGGATGAGATCAAAGATAATTGTTTTGGCAGAAGTGAGGATTCTTGCCTTCTTTTTCTTTTCTCTCAATTTTACCTTTTTAGCTTGGATTCTCAATTTTTCTGAGACTTTCATCAATTGCTTGGGGGTCATTTTCTTTATGTCAATGACTGAGTCACCTTCTTCTTCCTCCTCTGTTTCACCTTCCTTTTCCACAATCTCAACTTCTGAACTAGTTGCTATAATTATTCTTACCTTTTTCTCTTCACTTTCCTTGTCTAAGTCTAACTTCCTCTTTATCGGAGGAGTATTCATCACTACTGTGTTACCCTTTATTTTATTCTCTTCCTCTTTTCGTTCCTCTGCTTTCTTCTCTTCCTCTTTTCCTTCCTCTACTTTCTTCTCTTCCTTTGTCTTCTTTTCTTCCTCTTTTCCTTCTTGAGAGAGAATAGGATTTGGTGACAATAAGGGTCTATGAGGAGTATCCTTATAAGGAACGTCTTAAATTAACACTTCATCTTGACCGAAAAGCTTAGTTTTATCAGCTTCCTTCACTGGTGAAGTATGAACCAGTTGTTCATTTCCTTTGTCAGATTGGGGTATATCTGACACAACATTTCCTATGATGGCTTCAACTGTGAAAGTATCAAAGTCGTCAGTGGAGTCTTTTTCCTTAGCTTTTCCTTTGTCAAGGGTAGCTCGACCTTGGTCCTGTTTTGATTCTTTTTTAATTTCTTCTTCAACTTCCTTTTGTTGGTTCATAATTTCCTTCCACAAGGCAACACCTTCACCATCTCCTCCACCTCCTTCGTTTGCCTCAACCATCCTCATCATCATCCTCATTGTAGATCCCTGGTGTTGGCTCCTTTGGTGTTGTAAGTCATGGAAATGTATGTGCAAGGAAATAAGTCTCGTAATCAAGCATCATACCCACATCTACCACATCCCTCAGAAGATCCCATGGCATCAGTACAAGGGATTGGAACTCTATAATTACAATATCATATGACAAAATCAAGCCCCAGCGTACCTACTCTTGAACTATCCGAGAAAACTCTCCAGACCCCCAAGGCATCTGCTGCACTCTCCTAGACTACCTGAATATCCTATCTACTAGCTTCTTGTCCAAATGGTAGGGCATCTTCCCAATTAGATATCTAGCCCTGAAGCAAAATGGTAGCTGAGTCTCATCCTTCGGCCATACCTCGCAGTCCAAGTATGGTCTCCATATCATAGTATCAATATCGTCTATAACTCATTGGTAGTACTCTAAATTCCCTATTCGTAGCTGAGAAGTGATCATACCATGCATATGCACATCAGACTGCCCATGTCCTCTAAAAAGGAAGTGCATTGACCTAGTCACTTTGATACGCTCATAAGCCCAAACCTATAGTAGAGTCACCCCACAACCAATCCCACAACCACCGAGGTACACAAACTAATGCAGCTCATGATATAGGTGAGCTAATACACATGGTCCCTATGAGAACCACATCCTCTGAGTCATGAGCATCTCTAGTGCTCTCCACCACCTAGTAGCCAATCCATGTGTCACCCTATCTGGACACAAGAATGCACCGATAATCCTTCCTATCACTATAGTTAGTGCATGCCCGCTAGTGTACATAGCCTCCCAACTCAAGTGTCCTCCCTTGATCTCTAGCTCTAGATCTACGAACACTTGTCACAAAGCATCTTCTTCCCCCTCACAATCATAGATGACCATCTCCCCTGTGATAGGTATCCTCAATATCTTGTATACATCCTCAAGAGTGACTGACATCTCGCCAATCAGCAAATGGAAAGAGAACGTCTTCGAGTACCATCCCTTCACAAGAGTAGTAAGCAGTCTTGTGTTCACCCAAATCTCAGGCATGAACATAATATGTGGCAACCTCATGGCCTCTATGGTTGCGTGGTCATCCAGTGTCATCTTCGGTCATAACCTCTGCATCATAGGGAGTCTCTCCCATGACTCTAACTGAGCTAGATACTCCTGCAACCATACCAAATCAATCCTATCAATCCTTGTAGTACTCATGTCTATCGCATAGTGTTTCTTATCTTATCCTAGCCTAGTGGTGCTTATGTTTATCACATGGTATTGCTCATCAGGCTCTATCCCCATTGTGCTTATGTCTATCACATGGCGTTGCATCTTATCAGTGTATATGTTTATCACATTGCACTTAGTCTTTATCCTATCTTGCTAGAGCACTCCCCATATTTTATCAATTCGACAGCTTATTCTAAATTTGCTTAGCATCTTGCATCCACTTAGGGGCACCTGTCTGATTTTATCATCTCAACAATTTATCTAATTGGCCATATATGTTTATAACATTGTTGCTAATTCTTTCTCTAATTTTACCCTATCCTAGTTGAAGCACTTGTCTGGGTGTATCCTCTTGACATTTTATCCAATCTACGGCATATGTCTATCACAAAACTATTGATTTCAACCTTCTTAGAAACAGGCGTGTTAAGGCCAGACCTATATGCACTATAACTACACATACACATTTTTACCTCACATACACACACACAATTTTGCACATATACGTGGTGCTACTCTACCCAGACAAGACAGAATATCCTATATGTGACTTAAAATTACAAATGTGGAAATACTAGATGCAAACGTGATTACAATCACATATGTGGACATACTATACTTATACGTGTTGTCGTGTCACAAACGCACCCTAAACAGACATAGACGCATTCAAAACCCTAAGCACCAATTTCGTGTTTTTGTCTAAAGCTACATTCTAGTCTCATAAATGTGCATTAAATTCTAAATCACTAAGCAAGTTTGAGGTACATATCGAGTCGCCCATGTCTGCAGGCCGCTCGAACCGTCAGACTCGATCAAAGCAATGTAGTCTAATTGTCATTGCTCCTCTAAGCTCTTTAGATGCTCTACTTTGATCTTTCAAGTGATGTGGATGCAAATGAGAATGTTTCTCCCCATGGACGCTATATATATGTTGTGGAACCCTAATTGGTTGTGCTCACCTCCTAGTGCCTTTGCCTTGGCAGTTGATCCTTTTCGAGTCTAGTTTTCAGCCGTTTGAACCTGTCGTCTTATCCTTATCCCTTCTAGCCTTTCTTTCTTTTAGAGAGATTGTTTGCAAGTTTTTGAAAAAATTTCACCCAATCTCTCGAGGGGGCATGTCGTCTTCCTTACCTAGGGCAAATGTTGTATCAATTAATCTTATCTTCTTTGAGCCAATGTGACAAGCTACATTGTCTTAAAGAGGGGCAAAATGTAGACACCTAAAATTGTCCTAGCCTAATTAAATAAATTATTTTATCTCAAGCCTTCTATTAATTAAATAGATTTTTATTTATTTATTTAATTCATTTATCCTCTTCTAGCCTTTCCCCATTTAAATAAATTTATTTATTTATTTAAATTATCCTTTCCCTAAATTAAATAAATATTTTATTTATTTAATTGGTCCCACTTCTTCTATTAATTAAATAGATCTTTATTTATTTAATTAATTCATTAGTTTTTTCCCTCCATGACACTTGTCATTCATTTCTTGATTTTATCATAACCACCTCTCTAATATTTTATTATTGACCATTTCTCCTTTCACCTGTTAATCTTATCCCTCCATTTTCTAAGGTGTTCTTTATATAAGAGGATTCCTTTATCCTTATCAACCCTAACTAACAAGCGAATTAATCTTCATGTGATCTTTCAAGCAACCAAGCATCTACACAACCACAATCCATTCTTTGTTGAGCTCTTGTGCACAATACAAAATTTAAGAGCAGTCATATCAAGCAAGATCAATGGAGATCAAACCCTACTAAGCATGTGAATGGTATAATCTTTCATGTTTTTTATATTTTGCATGTTTTAGGTTCTTCATTGGTGTATGGTGGATTCTTAATTATAGAACTGGGTTTTTATGTGGTTGGATCTTTGTTGCTTTTACAATAGTTTAATCTTCCAAATTTCACCGCACACATTTTTATTTTTATTCTTTTATATTTTAATTTTATTATTATTATTTATTATTAAATTATATTTCAAGGTGCGGACATTACAATTGCAAGGACTATCATTGGATATTGATGCATTTAGGGGGATGGTATAGGAGCTTCCCTTTGTTATGATATCTCTTTTCAATGGAATTTTGTCTACATGAAAATATGGGTGGTATTATTCGATAGGATTATGTGACCAACATCTTTCTCTTACAACTACTATTTTTCATCCTAATGATGGATCATAGAGAGTGATCCAAAACATCAATGCAAAACAATCTACATAATTGAATCCAAAAATCCCTTACAATATACATTATGGACTATGGAAAACTAACAATTTTAATTTGATGTTTTTAAAATAGTATCCTATGACACAAAAGGAGATTATTGATTTATATTTCATGCTTAAATATATTTTATTGAAAATCCTATGTATGTCATGGATTGTACCATGTCAAAAAATTCTCACATAATGGACATTTTGAGTGTATATGTGTCACCCGTAGGGAAGGAACAATGGACTAGTATAAACATGATCTTCACATATATACTGGTACTTTAGGTTATATAATTGATGATGAGCATGTTAAAGAGATCTTGATTGTTGAAGATGTACTAGTGTTAAATGTTTATCTTATTTGGTTGATAAACCAATTAGATGATCAAGAGATAGGAAGTTGTTGCATTGTCAACTACATAAGCTAAATGCATGTAAATTACTCATGGATTCAAAGAAGTTGTATGTTTATAGAGATTATTTTTAGATGCTAGTTTACAATGGTGCAAGTACAAAATGATTGATAAAGAAGCCTACTTATCATGGGGAATAATTGTATATGCCTACCCTTAGCAACTAATTTTATGTATGTGTGGCCCTCATATGCAAACTATTAAATGAATGGTAGAATGTTGAATATGTTTTGCATATATTTCATGTTAAACATCCCTTATATATTATTTATCATGTCATGTTTGGGGGGGTTCTATAGTAAATGGAGGTCCTATGACTCCCATGAGGGGATTCGTAAGAAAGAGCTCCCAATAATTTTTTGGGTCTTTATGATTTGTTTCTATGAGTATTATTTAATAACAAGTATCTTGTTTAACACCACTTACAGTTTATAATTTTTACATCTTGTTTATTAAATTATATATCTTAAATTTCTATCATCTATCATTTAAAATAGTAATTTCTTGTAAATTTCTTCAAATAAAAATAATTAATTAATATTTTTTGAGTTAAAATTAATTATTTTATAAAATAAAAAAATTGTGAATGTCTTACCAAAACCCATAGCCATAATAAGTATTTTTGTTTTTTATTAAGGTAAAAACAGGTTTTGAAGGAACTTGAAACCCTTTAACAACATAACATAGAGTAGTCCAGACTTAACAAGGCATTAAGCCAAAAAGTGACCACAAAAGACCAAACTGGCCCATAAGATATACATAAAGCTTCATAACAGAGAGGAGGCAAACAGAAAAACAAACAAAAACAACAGAAGCCTAAACACAATAGATAAAATTAGAAAACAAAAACACCAGCAGAAACAAAACCAATGAAGAGGCAACAAAACACCAACACTAGTCCAATAGCTTCATTGCCTGTGCCATTTCCTTTTTAATCTCAATCATTGTGTTGGTGATCTTCTTTAGCTTCTGAAAATCTAGAGGTGGTCCCACTGCCTTTCTCTTCAAAGTGTCTCTCGTTCTTTTGTTGGGGCCCGAGGAGATATCCTTATCATTATTGGTGTCCACATCCACAATGTCTTTCAACTAAATTGTTCTTCAAGACTACTAATCATATTCTTAAAGCTCTTGACCGTGGCACCAATCACACCATGAGTAGTTTTAACAACAACTTTGATGAAATCCTTTATTTTCCCTATCTGTTCTTCCTAGGTTGCCATCCTAGCTTCATAATCTTTTTTGAAATTATCGAAGGCCTCCATAGATGTCTTTAGGCAATTGATAACAAAAGTCTTCTCTTTCTCAGACCAGGGACTATTCTCATCAGAAACATGCACATTACCCACATCCTTAACTTTTTCTTTCATTACCTTCAAGTTACTGTTATCTGCTCTCTATTTAAGATGGATATCTTTGATCTCATGGAAGATCCATTTGAAAATTTTGAAAGTATCCACCACCCATCTCTAGCTAAGGCAAGGACATCAGATACAAACTCTTTCTCAGCACCGAGCAGAGGCGAAGAGGGGTCAAGGGTATTCGAAAAAGAAGGTCACCTCTCATTGTTAAGGTTAGGTTGAGAATCAATCGAAGTCGAAGGAGAGGGATGCTTGCCCTGACCCAAAGTATAGTTAGCCAAAACACCAGCAGTCTTAGAGCCTGGGTGAAGATTTCAGACAAGGAGAGGGGAGCTAGAGCTACAAGGTTTTCTAGATTTGGGGCTTTTAACAACAAGGGCTTTACCCTTGGTCTAAGGAGGGGATGCTCTGGGAGAGAAGTCATCATCATCAATGTTAGTATGGTAGTCATCCCTCAAAGACTGAGAATCAACCGAATCAATACTAACCTCAGGGGGGGAGGAGGACATAGGCGGTAGAGACTTAGCATGTTCAAAAATTAGAAGGATTAAACCTTCATGCAAGATAGGGTTTTTAACATGATCCTTCTTATGTTCTATAATGTTGGTATTCAACGAGGATGCAAGGAAGAAGGGGAAAGAGATTCTAACCTTATGTTGAAAGTGATTAAGGAGCACAAAGTGATAGGCAAAATCTCTTGTGTACTGCCCGTCAAGGGTAATGTACTTCATGAGCACTTTCAGGGCATCACCCTAGATAGTCTTTATCTTCGTTGTGTTGTAGCTTTTGGTCTCGTCTCTCACCAAGTCTTTCTTCTCCTTCTCCTCTTTCGGAAAAAGATTGACTATCTTATCAGAGAATTTTTCGATCTTTATAAAACTTCACCTCATTAGTTGAAGGACCAGTAACCTTTGCAATAAGGTCTTCATTAACGACAATTTCCCTTCCAAAAAGGGTGATCGTCCCCTTGTTGTAATTTTTTATGAACCCTCTCATCACCTTGGCTTGGACACCATGCAATTTTTTAATATAGGCAGTAAAACCGCCCTTCTCCAGAATATGCTATATGGTTTTGTTATTTTTCAACTCAGTGCAGTCCATCGGCTCCACCCATTTCAAATCCCCACCCATATTGTGATAACCACTGTGCATAGGAAGAGGGAATATTTTATATTTGATAGAAGCATTGGAGTTCTTCTAACAGGAAATGACCCCAAACTGAAGATGAACACAAAATAACCCCAATCGCACCCAAAAAATGTGCGAGGAGAAGCCTCTAGAATGGAAATTAATGCGAGGATCTCGTGACGTGTTCCTTGCACAACAAACTCGACATACACTCATGGAAAAATTAATCATGGCAAGTTAAGTTCTCTATTGGTTAGGCTATCCAACCTTAATAATCCCCTCACTTCATCATCCAATTGGTCCCCTTCTCGCCATATTCTTTTATCATAAACTTGAACTCCAAAGTTGGCAAAATAATCCGCGACTTTATTACTTTCCCTAAATATGTGAGAAAAGTGACAATTTTCAAAAGAGTCAATAATTTTATGGGATAAACCAATCCAACTAGCAATGTTCCATGAAAGATAATAAACCATTTTTGTTATTTTAATAGATGTTGAGAAATACAAATATTCTATTTATATCTAAATAATTAACAAGTAATGTACTTCATCATAACATAATAAATCAAATAACGAAACACAAATTTACATCCATAATATATAAATTAAATAGTAAATGATCACATAAAAATGTAAGTATAATAATCAATTAATTGGCAAAGATTTATACAATTAATCAAAATCAAATTTCAAAGTGTTTGAAAATGAATTAAAATCCCATTACTCTTGAGGAGATAGCCAACAAAGGTTCTAATGAACTTGGATGAAACTTTCGAGCAAAAAGAAAGTATATGGAAGTTGCTGGTTGAGATTCATTAGTACAATTGCTACTTATCCCATCATCATGTATTTTCTGAAGAAATTGTTGTGTGATCTGATTCTTTTTGAACTGTGCAGGATGAGGAGAGAGCTTAGTCCAATCGACCCAAGTGAGACTTCTATTTGAATTAAGAGAGCCTTGATCAAATATATTCAGCAACGTAGGAAGATAGTGTTCATCAGGGTAACATGTAGGCTTGCAGAAGCGTTTGAACACCAAATAATATTTATTATCTGCAATAAAAATTTGTGCTAATGGGCGTTGAATCTCAAACCACTGAGATCCTTTCCTCCAATGAGATAATGTGATTTGAGGTGCCATGAATTTGTTGTAACGTCCCCTTGATCGACGCCCAGGATTGTCATATGACTCCACATGGCTAAGATTTGAGGAGATAAGATAATTGTATACTGTGGTGAAATTGTAGAGGGGAATGCAACTCTCTGAAAGGAGAACAAAATGTTTGTTGGAAACATCAAGTAGAGCATTTGCCACAAGTCGCTTCTCTGCATCCACCATACTAATTCTTCCCCATTCCACCACCTGCAAACACAAACAAGGATGACTTAGATGTCAAAGTATATGTATTAAGGAGGACTCGTTAGTTCTTTTTGACGATGTCTATTCAGACATCAGGATGTATATTTTTGATAAAGTATATTCGATTGCAAAATAATATTTTTAGGTTGAATAAATTGGTTTTTTGTTGAGAATTTACTCATGTTGTTAAGTAATATCAATTAGATTATAGTTTTATTGTATGGATGTGAACATGGATTTCATGCATGTTATTGGGGGTGAATAGAATTATATGTCACTTATAAAGCATTCAACTTAGAAAAGTAACAAAAACAAAAACAAATTAGTTGAATAAATTTATGTATGGTCTTAAATGTTAAAATAGGTTTTAATACGGTCAAAAATTTCATTCATAGATCAAATATGTCTAAACTTTATCATTCTGTTTATACAAATGAGATGGTGATCGTTTCATTGTTATCATTTTATATGTTGATGGTATGAACTTTTATTTGGTAGTAATAATGGTATGATCAGAGACTTGAAACCTCAACTTTCATTATAGTTTGAAATGAAATACTTGGTAATATCCAATCCTACCTTAGTGAAGAGATTCAATGGGATAGAGATTAAAAAATTGGTTGGGTTAGAGTAGTACAATTTTCTAGCTTCCTTTTTTGTAAAATGTAATGGTAAAGATTGAGTACCCTACACTTTTCTCTTTCTTGGACTCAATTTGCCTAGGAGATTCTTAGTGCAATGATTATTATAAAAGTGGCATGTTTCAATATAGAAGTTTTCATATAAGTTCCTAAACCTCACTTAATTTCATCTACACAAAACCTCAAGGATGGTCCTAATTCTCATTACATATATTCATTATCTCAAGTCAAATTGTGAGAATAAAACTAACCCATGTTAGTTCCATAAGTTGGGAATGACCCTATATTAAATTTAGAATCTAGTCACAAGACAACTCCCCCCAATGATATATTATGGGTTTAATTTAAAAAATGGAACATGTTAATTTATGTGATAAATTATTGTATTTAGAAACAAACCTTAACTTATTTTAAACCACTAAAGGGATATTTGGGAATCACAAAGAAAGCATAATAAGTAATAAAAATATTTTATCATTAGATTAAACATCATATTAGACATCAATACATGTTTTTTATATTATATTTGATCATTTGTTTTAATCCACTAACTACATAACAAGGGTTTGACCAAAAGAGAACACTCATAGACAAGCAAAATCCTAATCGACGTATTTTGACACTACATGTTTGCAAACACAAGCTCTAAGCATCAAGGTGTAGATTCTACGAATCATATTCAATAGAGATGAGTTTTATTTTCAAGGTTTAGATCTAACAAATCTACAAGTGTCAATATCAATTAGATTGTTGACAATATAAATGAACTAGAACAATAGATATATTTTTCTAGTACATATGTGTTTGTCCAATTATTTCTAAAATATTAATAAATTAATAAAACAATTGATAACATACTTTAAAAGGAAAATTCTTGTCTCGAATTAAACATCATTTATTTATTTAAATTTTAAAAATTTATTTTAATATATTATCAAATTTTTATTCATTAAATAATTTATAAGAATAAAAATTATTTAATAATTATGTATACTAAATTTTATTAGAAAGAATAAGATTTTATTTTTCTCTTCAAACATATAATGTAATATTATTTAGTTTATTATAATTCAATATATACATGTTATAACTAGTATAAGATAATGTTGATTATAATTTTATCTACAAAATTTCAATCAAATTAGAATTAACATATTAATATTGGCATCATAATAAAAATAATTTCTATTATAATTATACTTATTATAATGAAAAAGTTACATTGTTCAATTGTAAGGTTAATCAAAGAAATATAGGTTTTAAGAAAACTATTGAGCTATTTTTAAATATATCAATTTGCGCTTATCATATATTTGACTATTTAGTTTTATTTTTTTAAAATAAATTTGATGTATAAGGTAGAAAAATGTTCTAACAAGAATGAGATGTTTTAAGAAAAAAGTTGTTGTTACATGTGAAATAGTTTTTTATTGATTTTAGATTATAGATTCATTTAAAATCAAAATCAATTTTTAAAAGTTTTGTAATTAATTTTTATTATTTTATAATTTATTGATATTATAGAATAAATTAATATTATACAATAATGAAAAAATTCAATTAAAATTTAAAAATTAATGAGTATTAATTTAACATAAATTGTTTAAGGTACAGTTCTAATCTTATTTAAAGCATTATGAGAGTTTGTTGGATAAGATTTTATTTTTAGCAAATTATTTTTCTATTATTCAACTTCTCGAATAAATCAAAAACCACTTAACTCTAGTCCAATTTATTACATTGAAAGGTGTATTAATACATACATAATGGATTGATAGATATGCGAGATTAAAAACCCACTGTGATTAAAATTGACACCCATCATATTGCATGACACCCATCATAATTACAATTATTTTACTATCTTAAAATAAGAAATTTAAATAACTTTAAATAACCTAAATTAAAATAAATGCATGAAAAACCAAAAAATATTTTATTTAATAGAAATATTAAAATATAGTAATATCTTAATAATAATATAATATTGATTACAATATCATAATATAATAATAAATGGAGACTTATCGGGAAAAAAGCTTTGCAACTTGCTCGTGCTAGGTTTATTGCACGTGTGCAAGCCCCTCATTGTCACGAGGGCTAGACGAGGCTCATTTATTGAAGCCTGTACGGTCCCTCGTTGTTATGCCCGGTATTGTTGTAGGTTTTTTCTATCTTTTATTTCTTATAGATGACGCATCATTCTCCGGTCAGCGAAGTTTCTCTGCCTTCAGACAAGTCCTTCAGAGATGCCCTAATTGATCGTCCTAGTGTGCACACGAATGCGGCCTTCCTCCTACAACCTGAGGCTCCCCTCAACCCTGACAGAGATAGAGAAGGTAAGGGGTTTGTTCATGTTAAACTCGCAGTTAGACCTAATTGTCTTATGGCCCAGGCTATTGATTTGGAAAAAAATAGACTTAAAACTTTTGCTATTTTTTTTTGTGGCGTTGGATTTGAATGCTCTTCCCTCTCGTAATTTCATTAATAATTGGTTCCAAAATATTTGGCGGAAGAAACTAGGGTTCTTTGTATCTTTCTGCAGAATGATTCAAAGGGGGCTTTTTATTATTTTCTTCAATTCTCCTAAACACCAGTATGAAGTAGTTAGAAAGCAATTTTGGAATGTGGGTAAGTGTTGCTTTAGGGCGCTAAGTTGGTCTCTCAAGACCAAAAAAGAAGATGTCATGCCCTCGATGGGTCCTAGTTCAAAATGTTCCTACTTTCTTGTGGAACCTTCTGCCTCAAGCAATGGCTAGCATGGGTGATGTGTTGAGAGTTGATACTTTTGCTACCCTTCTGCCTCATCTAGACGCTAGGATGCTTATTGCCATTCACCCTGGTATCACCCTACCTACTGAATTGGTTGTCGATCTCGCAAAGGAGTCTTTCTCCTACCTTGTTAAATTTTTAGGGGGTTTCAATGCTTGTTTTGTCTATAAGATGGATGGGCACCTCCGCAAAGATTGCCCGCTCCTTGTGAAACCCAAACGCCCTGCAGGTCTTCATGCGGACTCGCCTCCTTCAGTTACTAATGTCTAGGTTGTCATGGGCCCTACCTCCCCCCCATCGCCCTCATTGCCCACTTCCATTTCAGCCTCTAGATGTGCTTCACCTTCCGACTCAGCTTCTCCCTTTGTCCTTCCCTCTCCACCTACCTCGCTCGCCACCCCCCCCCACCCCCCCTCCGCCCCCCTCCAATCTCTCTATTCTTCTTGATTGACTCGACACCCCCTCCCCTCCCTCTGAATTCTCAACAGCTGGTTTTACAAAAATCAAGGAGTATAACGACCACTAGAAACAGAATTGAGAAACTTTTCTCAAAAGATAACAAACACACAGTTGCTAATGTTATTGATATCAACAAAACTTCTTTTATGGCTAGGGGTGAGGATACATGTGCCCTAGCTCGCACTCCTAGCAGTGCTAATGAGGTTCCTGAAGAGAGGAGCATTAGGGACAAACAAGTTGTATTTGAGGTCTCCTTGAAGGCTAAACCGCAGGACCCAGATGAAGCTATCTTTGAGATCACGAGGGCCTATAGTCCTAAAGTCCCAGTTATTGATATCTTGGTTTCTGTCGAGCCCTCAAACACTCCTCCATTTAGATTCCCTAGTAACCCTAAATAGGAGTGAGGACTCGGACCCTATGAACAACCCCTCTTGCACCATTAGGAGTGTTGTTGTTGACAATGGAATTGAAACGAGAGCCTCCACGACAGACAGGGGATTCAACAAAGAAGGTTTGGAGTGGAAGAATTGGGCTATAGTGCCTTATGCCCCCTTTTCTGCTCAAAGGATGTTGGATAAATTCATGTCTGATATTGGACTTCAGAGTTGTCTAAAGAGGACTCACAAGCCCCACACGAGATCCAAGAAGAAGATCGCTTCTCCTTTAAGGACTGATCAATCAGCCGACCTTAAAAAACATAGAGGTAGACCATTAGGGTCAACCAATAAAAAAATCATTTTGGCCTCCCTAAGAAGCACATCCCAAAATGTTATAAGTCCTTCAAGACCCCAATGGACACTGCCCACTAAAAGTGCCTCTATGACCTTACATCTCATCTCTTGGAATGTTAGGGGATTGGAGTCCCTTGGCAGAAAATATGTCATTAAAAGATTTCTCAGACTAAGGAAAGAGGTAGACTTTTTGATGCTGCAGGAGTTGAAAGCAGTCAATTTTTCTCTAGACATCAATTTGAAATGTATTTGGAAGGAGGCCACACAATTTAGCACTAAGCATATCAAAGGTAAGGGGGGTACAACCATTCTGGTGTCTGGCAAATGGGCCAAGTTTGTAGATTCCCGAGGTATTTCTCCTTGCAATAGAGTTGTTTGGCTCAAGATCAATTTCAATAGTACCTATTTCGGTATCATCTCACTATATGCCTTCAATGATCACAGAGAACGCATTTCATTATGGAAGTGGTTGGTTGAATCAAAAGATATCCCATGGATTGTTGGGGGAGATTTTAACGTGATTGAGAATGTGCAAGACAAAAGTGGAGGAGAAAAATTTGAATGGAAGCCAAATGAGAAATTTTATTGGAATAGGATGATTAACAAGCAGAGCCTAGTGGATCCTCTAGCTGGTAGGAAATATGAGTATGGGGGCATTTGACTTACTTGGTGTAACTATCAGTAGGGATCTAAAAGGATCTATAGCAGATTGGATAGGTTCTACTTTAACAAGAGTGCCTTCAATGAGATATTTGGGCCAGATAATGTCAGTGTCAAGACCATCCCCTAAACCCTGTCTGACCACCATCCCATTGCCATCTTTATTCATCCACTTTTATCCCCCATCATAGACCATCACCCCTCATATTGATTTTCTCTCAATGTTCACCTGCTCAAGGATGAATGTGTTACTCATGCGGCCTTCCTCATTAGAGAATAGAATATTTGGTTCCCAACCTTTGAGAGTGCTATTGGTAAATGGAATCAAAATGTGGATAGCTGGAGAGCCCTGTTCCAAATTGTAGGAAAGAAAAAGCTATGGATGGCAGGAAGATGGAACTGAACCTGCACAACCAACTATTGGAAGAAGACTATTTGCAAAGACACCCTAGCTGATGACTCTGAGGTAGCCTTTCGCATCAGGGTGTATTGCATGAAGATTGCATTGATCAAGTATAGTGTTCATTGATGTCAATAGTAATTGGTAATGAAGTTGTATTGCAACAGGTAATGATGCAGCAAAGCAACTGGTAGTAGAGAAGTGAAGGAAACCGGTACTGTTATTCAAGAAGAGTGATCAACCGGTAACCCTAACCAGTTGATATGCAAAACCCTAACCGATGGAGCTTGTTGAATCAGTTGTGATGATCTATGATCGAATGATGATAGGAGATGGAGATGCCACGTATGCATGATGCACGTGATGAGTTTCAAAGTGGTTTTGGCGTGTGAAGACAACTGTTTATCTTGGGAATGAGAAAATGCCTAGCATGAAGTGGAAAACATGTGATGAGCTATAGGATCTAATGTACGATGATCCAAAAGCGGTTCATGTTGTCTAGAACAATGTGTAGTTGATTGCTATGTAATCCAACGGTTATGATTGAACCAATATGTTTATAATCTCTATGAGATTTGTAGGTTTTGTGATGTGTTACCGACCTATTGTATTTGTATTTAAGGTCGATGAATTGTTTGTAATTGTGTTGGTAGTGTGGTAGTGTGATTGTTGTCGAACCAGAAGGAGTGTCTGTAGAATGTTGTGAAGAAAGATAGGAGCAGAAAAGGATCTGACTAAGAAAGATAGTGCTATTACCAGATCAACAAAGACCATGTTGTTCTCTAACCATTACATCATATTAAATCCCTTAACCAAGTAAGATTTAACAAGATTAGTGTTGTTTAAATCCTCTAACCAAGTGATCCATTAGCTTGGATTTGAAATCGTCTACCGAGGTTACTCCTAATAGGGTATTGCCTTTAACATGGTATTGTAGTCAATTCCTTAACCGGGTGGTCCCTAATCGGATCTATTCTTAACAGGACATTATGGTATAAACTTCTAACAAGGCTTGGCTCCTAACAGGGCGAACTTCAAAAGAGTTCAAAATACTCGTGGGTATTAATCCCCACCGTGGTTTTTCCCATTTGGGTTTCTACGTGAAAAATCATTGTGTCAAGTGGTGTGACTTTGTGGATGTGTTTTGATATGGTTGATATGATTAACTGGTAAAGCCATTTAGATATGTTTAGATGACAGGAAGTGATCTAAAATGAGCTATTACTGATGTTAGTAAAGTGGTTTAATGTTTTGGTTAAATGGTATGTGAGTTTCAGATCTGTTACATTGTATCATTGATGTTTTGGTCAACCGGTAAAGTTTGACAGTGCAGTTGCATTTTTTGGTACAGTGTCTAAACCAGTTTAGATTAGCAAGTTGTTTCTGAGTTGGGATTAAGTTTGGTGAAAGTTTAGTTTGTTTTCTATCTACTGATTCACCCCCCATCTCAGTAGTTGGTCGGATCATTATAGTTTCATCATATTATCAATTGGTATCCAAGTGTTTTAGGTCCTCTTGTGTTTAAACCTAATAGCTTGAGGAAAAGATCTAGGAGAACATGATGAAGAAAGAAGGTCCGAAGTTCAATAGGGAAAACTATAGAATCTAGAATGATAGGATGAAGATCTATATCAAGAGCTTAGGAAGTCAATATTGGGAACATGTGGTTACTAAATATAACTTACCTAGTGGGATTTTATCAGATGATCAAAAGAAGGAGCAACGGGAGAAAAATCAAGCATTGGAGGCCATTATCAATTCCTTGTCTGATTCAAAGTATGTTGATTTTCATGAATTTGAGACTGCATATGAAGTGTGGAAGAAATTGGAAGATATCTATAGTGGTGATGAGCATGTTAAGATTTCCAAAGAAGAGAGTCAGAGGTAAATTTGATGATATGCGGATGGTTGAAGGAGAAAACATTCAATAGTATGGTCAGAGGATCAAGGAGATAGTTGGAGAGATCAAAAGTGTTGGAGGTACAATGGAGGGTACCATAGTGGTTAGCAAGGTGTTGAGAACCCTTCTACCGATCTACGCTATCTAAGTTGTAGCCATTTAGGAACTCAAATCTATTGATAAATCAAAGGTAACTCTTGACTCCATCATTGGTAAATTAACTACATTTGAATTAAATGGTTTTGATGGAAGTGTTCAGAGAACAAAATCTGCATTTAGAACCTCAGTTTTAAACCCACCGGTAAGGAAAAGCAAAGAAGTGAGCTACAGTCATGAGTCTAGATCGAACAGAGAGGTAGATGATGAAGATAGTTTGATTGAGCTTGAAGCATTGTTGGCCAAGTAGTTACCTAGAGGTACCAGTAAGTACATAAGTAAATTACCTTTGAAGTGTTTTACATGTAACCAAATTGGACATATTACTGCTAACTGTCCTAATGGAGATAATGAGCAAAAATGAGAGAAGTATAAGAAGTATAAAGGCAAAGGTAAAAGAGATTGTCCCATTGCAGTGGATGGAGGAACTACAGATGAGGAATCTGAAGAAGATGCAAATGAGGACATTGTCTTTGTTTCTATTAAAGAAGATACATCATATCAGAAGGCATTAGTCTCTCACATGGATAGTGTTGATGACTAGATTATAGACAGTGGTTGTTCACACCACATGACCGGTGACTGGAGTAAGTTTCTTACTTTGAGAGAGTTTAATGGAGGTGTTATGAGATTTTGAAATGACTCACCTTGCATAGTGAAAGGAAAAGGATCCATCTCTTTGAATGGAAAAAGCAATTCAGACGATGTCTACTAGGTTGAAGGACTGAAACACAATATTTTGAGTGTTGTGTTAGGTCTCAAATCAACAGATTGGATTGGTTCTAAGGAAATGCCAACTCCTATGATCAAACCCTCCAATTGACTTGGCCAACTTATAGAGTGAACCTATTTGGTTACTAACTCTCTTACTTTAGGCTCTGCAGGACCTAGGCGGGTATACCTACTCACTAATTGTTCCTTCAACTAATGCTTTTTATAGCAGATTTAGTGTCTTGATCTAACTTCCTCCTATCTCAGAATGGCATAAGCTCCTAGGATGGAGATATGGCAGATGAGTTCAAGATTGTTGTTGTAGAAGCCATTTGATCTTTGTGCTTGAAATATATATGTATATGATGAGGAGGTAGAGAGAGAAGTTAGCCTTCTTCTGAGGTTGGTGGGCTTTGTTCTCAATGTGCAATCAATCCCTAGGCACAAATGGGATTCTTCCAAACCTTTCTCCTATCTCCTCCTCTCTATTCAACACTGTTTGCACCCTATTGTATTGGACATCACTCCTCCTAACCTTCCATGCTAAGGCATTCAAGTCTGAAATGAGGTCCTCTTGTGTGTCACCAAAAATGAACAAGTTTGGTTGTCCAACTGGCTGAATCTCCTCTCTTCCAGGAATGGGCAACTGTTGGAGAACCATGGTTTACCTAACCTTGTTTGCACCTTTAAGGATTTCAATCATATTAATGTGTTGACTGAGTATCTAAACAGGTCTGCAAAGTATGATGATTGTCCTTTACCCTTCAATAGTGAAGATATCCAAATTGGATGCAAAGAACGTAAGGTTACTCAAAGCAACTTTCTAGGTTCAAGTGGTCATTTTGGTCAAATGACTTAATGCAATGATATGGAGCTTGTAGTAGGGTGTCTCAGGTCTTAACTGATTAGTTTTGATGATTTGAAACAATCATTTACTTTTCCTTCCTTACCGATTTCATGAAATTGTCAAATTTGCTCCAAAAAGGCTACTAGAATTAGCCCTACTTTTTAATGAAATTTGTTCACCCTGTTCAACCTGCTAAACTTCATGACAAGCCCTTGGAGAGGTGGTCATTTTATGTTGAAAGCTCAAGGATTTTTTCTATGGCAAGTACTATACAGACTGTTTTAGTGCTGTCCCACAAAATGTGCAATTTTCAAGGGTTTTTGAGGTTTCTAGTGAGGGTTTGCAATTTACAAGTCTTCCTCATGATAATAGACCAATTTAAATGCTTCAAACCTTGCTTCCACATATACCAAACACTCCCAAGGACTTAAACCTCATCTTCTAATATTGACATTTTATCAAATAGTTATCATACTGCTGCATTTTCTCAGAAATAACAGTCCAAAAACAGGGACAGCGATGTTTTCAAGGTTTTGTATGCTTTGTTTAACTTTAATAACATAAGTACAATGAAAATATATCACATCTGAATGCAATAATGCCTTGACAACAGTTGGAGTAACCTGCAAGCAAGTATGAAAGGGTTTTTTTATGACTGTTGGTCTCTTATCCGCTTTACTGCACTTTCACAGTCTTAGAAACTGTGACAACTTTAATCTCTCTGTTTGACCTGTTTATTCATGCTGTCCTTGGCTTGCAAGAAGGTATAAATGGCATGATAGAATAGTGCACATAACCTCTTCAAAGATCTTAATGAGTTGAGTACTTAAAGGATGACATAAATCATAAAAACATTATGTGACTGTGACAAAGAATACACTGTTTTTAGGATCCTTATTTAGGTCCTTTACAATCAAAATGTGTAATCTGTCTTCTTCACATTGAAACTATTTTCAAACACATTTCCATTTTGCATAAAAGAGGAATCCCTCATTTCACACTAACCATTTGGGAGGTTGGCAATGAGGTTTTATCCAATGAAACAGTGACTCACTGTTTTTACAATCTGATTACACCTTTGTTCCTTGCCACCAACCAAGTCATGAGAGAGACAAGGATGGTAAAGTACAATGAAGACTCTTATCAACTTGATTCTTCTTCAACACTTCAAAGTATAGTGCTATGAACAACAAAGTACCATTCAAACAAATTTAAGAATACCCAAGCCAAGTTGCTCACTTCACACACTTGCCATGGGCTTATAAACACTTGTGCATTGCTAGAAAAAGAAAATAGATGTATGGTACAGTATGTACAGAGGATCCAACAAATTTCCTCAAAGCCATGGATGAAGAGACTTTGAAGAAATCAGTTGGACCAGGAATGTTCTTCCATTGGAACCACAAAACAATGCTTTACTCAAAAATACTTCAACTAAAACTTGTTCCAATCACTACTAAAACATCAAATAAGATCACATCAACCAAAAATAGGAGCAATACGGACTCATGGACCCATGGTACGGACTGTACTCTCAAAAGTGCAGAAAATTAGTTAAAAACTCACAAAAATGAGAGCAAAGTAAGTATTTCCCTTAATTTTCCAAAATGAACAACCCATACAATGATTGGAACATGGTTTATATACATGTGCCAACTTTTTGAAGCCCTTGTACGGACAGGTACAGGCTGGAACTAACCAAAACCACCAAAAATCATTTTTTTCACTTTTTGACAGCTTTTTGACAACTTTTGACAACTTTTGTTGCTCAAAAAGTTGCATTTTGACTCCCGGTGACTTGGCACTCAAACCAATGACTCAAAATCATCTAGAAACACTAAATAAACATGCTCCAATGCCTTTCAAGGCTTTCCAACATCAAAAATTCAAAAATGCTCATTTGGACCCAAAATTGACAATTTTTAGCCTGCGAAGCAAAAAAACAAAAATCTTGGAAACTCTTAAACACAAATGAGTTCCAAGCCTTATTACACCCCAAAACAAACCTATTAAACCTATAAGAAGCATAAAATAAACACAAATGCTTAATTTGCAATAAAATGTTATACCTGCTAGGATTTGAGCATTCAGGTGCTCAAGTGCTCCTGCACCAGTATACACTATTGCTAATTTATTCTAGAATTCCTACTCAGCTACTCCTATCACTTTTAATGTGAAAGTATGAACTGATGAGTTGTATTTTATAGATGACCAGTGCCTTTCTTTGTTGTTTGGGATACAGAGTCTTTAGATTTCTTTAGGACTTATTGTGTAAACTTATAAGACAATTTTTAAACCCACCCCCTCTTGATTAGTCTGTTAGTTACTATTTCTTATCAGCTCTACTTCAATGTCTATATTGTAAACTGTCTGAATGAATTTAACTCTAACCTTAAGAGACCATCCAAGGAAGAAATACGAGGAACAATTACAATTCGCAAGTAAATCTTTTTTATCCAAATCTACAATATGAAACACATAATTTTACTGGAAGAACACAAATAACCTTATATCCTTTAGATAATATCATAAGCAATTGCCTACAAAAAAATGCAGTAATCCGCAACACATATGCAAAGGAAAAGCAACTGATTATATTATATATATTCACCAAAATAGTCCAGTGGTAAGCCTGAGGCTATAATCTACTTCTTCTCTCCTAATGATTCTCCCTATTACAAAAGTTCCCTCCTTTATATGAGAGTATATATTATCACCAAGGGTTGTGACTTTTCAACACATAACTATTAACTAACACTTTTGTTAACAAACTAGAAGATAAACAAATTCAGCACCCCTATGTGTTCGATGTACTTGTCATCTTTATACATTACAATATCATTGTTTAGCATTCTCATGTCCTTTTCCGTTAGGAAATAGTTGGACAGAATATGATTCACATAATGTGACAAGTCTTTGTCCCGATCCAACTTTGCCACTGCTTGATTCTTCTCATCAACGAACTCTTGTTTCCACTGTTCCAACGATGCCAACTCACCATCATTGTAAAAAGAGGGCACCCTAGGGGTATTCCTATCATCCAAACTCTGAAGCTCTTTCCTCAATTGATTTGCAAATTCATCATGGGATTTCAAGTAAGCCTCAGCTTCAACTCTCTCACCTGGATTCATCAAACTGTTATCATTCATCATGTCCTGCAACTGTGACCTGAGCCTTTCGTGCTCTTTCAAAGGTCTAGTTGTTCCAATGTATGTCTTCCAGTAGTTCTCTGCAACCTGCAGCATACTTCTGAATCTATGTTCAATGATCTCAAGAATTAACTTGTCCATCTTTTGCTGTATTTTTTCTACTTGCCGAGATGTCTTTTCGGCCATGTTCCTCCAATATATTGCATCTGTCAAAGCATCCATGGCATCTCTGTCAACACCGTATGTCATCCCTATTTGATTAGTGCCTGTATCAATCTGAAGTAGTCTTGCTTGCAGCCTTTGTTTTTCTTCATCAGCCTTTTCATACAGACTTTTGTACGTAGAATTCTCTCTGACAAGAAACTCTATTTGATCCTGGTTCAGTTTAGCCACATCCAAATTCAGTTTGGCAGTGATCCTAGGGTCAGTCTTCCCAACTTGTTGTACCATCAGATGCCCAAAAGCTTCTTCTGCGTCAACCAATGTAGGTCTTTATCTTTGGGATAAATAGCCCACTGTAGAAGAGCTTTCTAATCTGGATCATATCCTAACCCCCTGAAAAGCTTATCAATCTCATCTGGCATCATCTGCTTATTTGGGTCCTATTTCTTAAGGAATCCATCAAACAATAGGGTAGATTTCATGTCCCATCTAGAGTACAACAATACACCAGCCTCCTTAAGCAATTTTCTCCCCTTTTCAGGTGTCATTTCCATCATCACAAGATCCATCTCCTCTTGTAACTTCTGAACTTGTTGCTCTTCATTACTATCTTTCATGTTGTTTCTGATCTGCGATCCTTTATGTTGATAGAGGAATGCAGTAAACTCTTTAGAAGCGATAAAGTCACTATCAGCAATGAAATCCTCATGTTCCAGGAATCTGATATCAGCAACTTCTCGGACATTCAATTGTCCTGTTGTCAAATCTATCTGTGTATCCTCTCCATAATTAGGAGGATAATCCTCTTGAGGAGTGAATGGAACAATGCCAGATGTAGAAGCAGGAGACACATGAGCTAAAGTCTCTATATTTCTAATAGCATCAATATACTCCCCAAAGACATGAGGTGGAAATCCTTCAAGTATTTCCAATTCATGCTCCATGAGTTTGATGGCCAACTCCAAGGGGTCTTTAATCTTCTGTAATACATTCTTATCCATTTTCCTCTGAAAAGCTTCCATTTATAAGCCTGCATTACTTTCTCAAACTTTATTCTCTTTGCTCTGGCCTCTTCTCTGCCAATGTTCTTGATGAGATCATCCGGCAAGTAAGATTTATGTTCTCCAGCCTTCAACTTTTGTGATGACCGAGATGTCCTTATGTATCCTTTAGGATCAAAATTGGGCCTTGGATCCCCCATAGCCATGCCATAATAATCTAACTTTGTCTGTATCAAGCTATAGCTCTTGGAACTTTTCACAATGAAATCTGAAAAGACTAACAACCTAGGTACAATTGATTATTTCCCATGGCTTGTCAAATGTTCTATACTCACTATTGATAGTTGCCTCACAATCTCCAGACAAGCCACTTTGTTAGGGATTGTAAGTGGCAATAGGTATGGTCTCCCTTCAAACCCGTATACCCTTACTTGTGTGCAATCTGAAAAACAATACCAATCTCCCCAATTGTGTTCAATTGAAGGATCTTTAGCAAAATCTTTTGGTCTCAAGAATCTTTGAATCTCTGGTGCAAGGGCATGATCACACAGGCAACCCAACAGTTTATATAATGGCTTGACAAAGAACTCCTCAAAGTACTTGTGTGCAATCTGAAAAACAATACCAATCTCCCCAATTGTGTTCAATTGAAGGATCTTCAGCAAAATCTTTTGGTCTCAAGAATCTTTCAATCTCTGGTGCAAGGGCATGATCACACGAGCAACCCAACAGTTTATATAATGGCTTGACAAAGAACTCCTCAAAGTGCCAATATTGATTATTCACATACCTCTGGTCCCATGAAGAAACCCATAGCTGCACGGGTTTCCTCATCCTAGCATTGTCATATGTCCTGACACATAACTCTTCTGGCCATAATCCTTCATCTTGGTCCATATATAATAGCATATGCATAAGCAAGGAATAATGCTTGAAATGCACATTAACAACATCCCCTTTTAACTTTTCTAACCCATGATTCAAAACTTCAACCAAATAAGTAGCAAAATCAAAAAAGCGGGGTCCTTAGACTGCAAATCGGCACAAATGACCATGGCTGCAATATCCATCAAAGGATGGGCTTTTATCCCTAGAACTTGAGCGACACAGTAATAAGTATATTTGAAATATGGATGGAAAGAATTGACATCATAGGGGGGCTTGTCATCCTGACCTAATGGCACTAAGGACCCTACATTTCTAGGCCTATGTATGGGGAGTCTCCATGTTTTGTAAATGTGCTCTAGGTTAAAATACTCATTTGTCAATTTCTTAAGGTCAATCAATTCTTCGAACCCCCAATCCAATTCAAACACAGCATCGATAACTTCTTTTGTAATTGCGAGAATTGGTTTACCCATATAGTTATATATGGTTTTAGTTTTAGGATCATAGTTGTTTGCCAATGCCTTCATGAGCTCCACATTTACAAAGACATTAGCCACAAATAACCTGCCTAAGTTCAATCGCCATAGATTATTTATAGGCTAAGGGGAAACTCTTCTGTTGTATCCATATATGAATAATTCATACCCTCTCAACTTGGTCCATGTGTCTCCAAGGTCCTCAAACCGGTCCTCCAGGCCTTCCTTGTCAGCTCTAATCTTCTTGGACCTTAAACTGGATGATGGCCATTGGTCAATCAGGTCTTGGGCCAAAGAACGCCCTTCCTTTTTCTGTCTCTTGGGTTTTTCCTCTGCAGCAGGAGGTTCCTTTCCCTTTCTGGTTTTACTAGCCTTAGATGATGATTCCATTTGAATTTACAAAGGGGCTCTGTGTATGAATAACTTACTTGGAATCACTAAGCTTTATCTGTGAAACTGCCCAATTTCCGCTTCTAGTTCATCACCTGCAAATTCCTTAATGTTGTGTCCTTTGGTATCGTTTCATCACTTATGGCGAATTCAATCAGTTAGTAATGGCAGTTTTAACAACGGTTACTTGGGCACACGTTTGAATTTAATGATGATGTGACCTCCCTAGGATTCATCTCTGATCTTCGTGGAAATCGATAATTATTTTGATGAGAATATGTCTTTCAATCATTTATTTTTCAGTCCATCGAACTCTTTGTTTCTATCGACAACACTTTTGTTTCGAACATTACTTCGATTAGGTATTTTCCTCTTTCATCGAAATACTGCATTCAGTCATCATATCCATCTCCTCATCAACATATATCTGATGTCCATTAGGTCTTATATCGAAGAAACCTTGGCTTCGGTGACTTCCTTTATCTTTCCATCGAATCAACTTTTCCATCGACATCACTAGACTCCGTCGACAAATGGGTCTATCGTTTCATCGAAGCCTTCCTTACTTTGATGACTTGCTTCCACTATCATCTTTCATCGATGAGCTCATTAGTAATTTTCATCGATAAAGTTGCATCGGCAAAATCATGCGTATCGGTAGCATGCCTTTTAGCTTCCTCGAAGCTCATATCCTTATCGATATCTTTTATCGATGTAGCTTCCTTTTGTCTGATCGATATCTTTCTTTCGATAAGGACGTTTCTTTTGATAAGTCTCCTTCAGGTTGCACTGATGGTACTGTTTCCTAGAAAACATTTCCCATCGATGAAAACCATCTCTGCTTTCTTCGATATCCTCTGTTGATGGAATCATTGCTTTCGATGAGTCCTTTCTAGAGTTCATCGGTGTTCCCTTTTCTTCGATACCCTTTTTATATCGATGAGACATCGCTGGGTCTCATCGATACTATTTGAATTTTGGATATTTTGATAGAATGCTATTAAACTTGTCCGATAACTTATGGGTTATTACGGTATCAATGAAAATGATGATTTCTTCCAAAGATATATGGCTTCTATGATTTAATTTCACAAATCAAGATATTTTACTTAATTTAGATTCGATGCTCAACATGTTGCTCAACTCAATGACAAAGGTTACCCACTGGAATTCAAGAATGGAGTCTGCAAGATTTATGGAAGCAAAGGTGAACTAATTGCAACCGAAAAACAGACTAGAGGTAACTTGTTTCATTTAAGTTCTAAAGTCAACAATTGTTTAAATGCAAAAGTAGAAGATACTTGGCTTTGGCATCGAAGATTGTGTCATGTAAATTTTGATAACATTGTAAAAGTCAATAAATCCAAATCAGTAAGAGGTTTGCCACAGTTGGACAAACCAGTGACTGCTTTGTGCAAGGAATGTCAGTTAGGGAAGATGACATCCTCAAGCTTCAAGAGCAAATCTTTCTCAGTAGAACATTTGCTAGATATGGTTCATACCGACCTTTGTGGACCAATGAGCACTAGTAGTATTCAAGGTGATTGGTATTTCATGATTTTTACTAATGATTGCTCAAGGATGATGTGGGTCACATTCTTGAAATACAAGACAGAAGCATTTAGAAAGTTTAAGGCATTTAGAGCCTTAGTTGAAAATGAAAGTGGAAAGAAGATAAAATTCTTAAGAACTGATCAAGGTGGCGAATTTACTTCAGAGGAATTCACTAGATACTGTGAAGACATTGGAATTAAGAGGCAACTTTCTGCACCTAGGACACCACAGCAAAATGGTATTGTAGAAAGGAACAACCAGTTAGTTGTTGAGGCTGCTAGGACTATGCTAATACAAGGAGGTGTAGCTAATACATTCTGGAGAGAAGTTGTCAGCACAGTTGTTTACACTATGAACCGGATACTGGTTAAAAGAGGTAAGGATAAAACTCTCTATGAGTACTGGTATGGTAAATTACCTAATGTCAGTTACTTTAAGATTTTTGGTAGCAGATGTTTTATCAAGAGAGGTGATTATGTTGTTAAGTTTGATGACAAGAGTGATGAAGGCATATTTCTTGGTTACTCCACCAAGAGCAAAGCTTACAAGTGTTACAACAACCGGACCAAGAAGACCATTGAAAGTGTTAATGTTCGAGTTGATGAGTTTCCTGAGAAATCAGGAGAAACTAGTAAAGGGAAGGAGGAAGAAGAACCTTACAAAGTGTTTTTGGAACTAGAACCAGTGAAGCCAGAAGTTGGTGAACATAACAGAGAAGCCCCAGTTCAACCGGAACAAGAAGGTCTAGCAGAAGAAGAAGAAGAATAACTTGGAAATCAAGATCATGTTATTCCAAGGTATGTTAGACTCAATCATAGCCCCAATCAGATTATTGGAGACATGAATGCAGGTGTGCTAACTAGAACAAGGCTTAGAGAGAACTCTTGTATGATTTCCACCATTGAGCCTAGAACTGCAAAAGAAGCATTTGCAGATGAAGACTAGATCAAGGAAATGGAAGAAGAACTTGACTAGATAGAGAAGAACAATACTTGGTCATTGGTACCCAGACCAGAGAACAAGAATATAATAGGTACAAAATGGGTATTTAGGAATAAACTAAATGAAGACCAAGTAGTGGTCAAAAATAAAGTCAGACTGGTATGCAAAGGATATGCACAAGAAGAAGGTGAAGACTATGGTGAGACATTTGCACCAGTTGCTAGATTGGAAGGAGCAAGGACTCTACTTGCAATTGTAGCATACAGAGGATTCAAAGTATATTAGATGGATGTGAAGTCAACATTCCTAAATGGAATATTGGAAGAGGAAGTCTACATTGAATAGACAGGTGGTTATACTTTAACTGTAGAAAAGGACATGGTGTGCAAATTACATAAGGCATTATATGGACTGAAGCAAACACCTAGAGCATGGTATGAAAGATTGCACTCTCACTTGGTGAAGATAGGTTTTCAAAGAACCCGTGAAGACAGTAACATATATCTCAAGTCAGAAGGAGATAAGATACTGGTAAGTGAGGTATTTGTGGATGATATCATTTTTGGAGGAAATGATTATATGTGTCATGAATTTGTTGATGAAATGAAGAATGAGTTTGAGATGTCACTAGTAGGTGAAATAAAAAAATTCATAGGTCTACAAATCCAACAGATGAAGGATGGTATTTTCATCACACAGTCCAAATATGTGAAAGAAGTATTGAAGACTTTTGGAATGGGAGACTGTAAACCAGTTGGAACACCAATGGTTACAGGCTGTAAATTGTCGAAGGAGGATGATTCTGCATCAGTGGATGAAAAGGAGTACAGATTAATGATAGGTAAACTACATTATGTTGTCCACAGCAGACTGGACATTGCTCATGCAGAAGGATTGGTTGTCAGATTTCAGAAAATCCCGAAGGAGACACACAGGGTAGCAACTAAAAGAACTTTTAGATATCTGAAAGGTACAATTGATTATGGATTATGGTATCCATATACAGGAGACTTTGATTTAAAAGTCTATACAGATGCAAAATGGGCAGGCAATGTTGACGACATGAAGAGTACAACTGGAGGAGCATTCTTTCTTGGAGGAAGACTAGTGTCTTGGAGCAGAAAGAAACAAAGTTGTATCTCACAATCAACTACAAAAGATAAACATGTTGCAGCATATATCAATTGTATGCAAACAATATGGATGAAACACATTTTGGAAGGTTTCAAGTTGAAGCTATCAGAACCGGTAAGGATTTTCTATGATAACACTAGTGCAATAAAGATTTCTAAGAACTCAGTGTTGCATGCTAGGACAAAGCATATTGAACTGAAGTATCATTTCTTGAGAGAGAAAGTGCAAAGTAAAGATGTGTCACTAGAGTATGTATCTAGTAAGGAACAACTAGTGGATATCTTTACTAAACTTTTGCCTAAGGCTACATTTGAATATCTTAGAGGTAAGCTAGGGGTTGTACCCCTACATGAAGTCAATTAAGCAGATGTGGAAGACATCAGTCTTGGAGCTTATTGAAAATATTGAAGCAGGATTGGTGTAGAGTGGAGCTACTCCATAGGGGGAGCAACTAGTTGTAGATTGGTGAAGCATGAAATGGTTAACCTTCACTTTTGTATTGATGTCAAAGGGGGAGAGGAACTGTATATGATTGGTATCTAGTTACTAGCTGAAGACATGGAGATACAGTTGAAGAAGAGTACATGATTCCTATACGTCTGTATGTGCATTACTCTCAATCATCACAATCAAAGGGTATTGATATTTGTATTGCCATCAATGCCAAGGGGGAGAATGTTGGCATTGCATGAAGATTGCATTGATGAAGTATAGTGTTGCCATTGATGTCAATAGTAACCAGTAATGAAGTTGTATTGCAACCGGTAATGATGCATCAAAGCAATCGGTAGTAGAGCAGTGAAGGAAACCGGTATTGTTATTCAAGCAGAGTGATCAACCGATAACCCTAACCAATTGATATGCAGAACCCTAATCAATGGAGCTTGGTGAATCGGTTGTGATGATCTATGATCGAATGATGATCAGAGATGGAGATACCATGTATGCATGATGCACGTGATGAGTTTCAAAGTGGTTTTGGTGCGTGAAGATAATTATTTATCTTGAGAATGAGAAAATTCATAGCATGAAGTGGAAAACGTGTGATGAGCTATAGGATCCAATGTGCAGTGATCCAAGAGCAGTTGATGTTGTCTAGAACAATGTGTAGTTGATTGCTATGTAATCCAACGGTTATGATTGAACTGATATGTTTGTAATCTCTATGAGATTTGTAGGTTTTTTGATGTGTCATCGACCTATTGTATTTGTATTTAAGTTCAATGAATTGTTTGTAATTGTGTTGGCAATTTGGTTAAGTGTGGTAGTGTGACTGTCGTCGAACCAAAAGGAGTGTCTATAGAATGTTGTGAAGGAAGACAGGAGCAGAAAAGGATCTGACTAAGCAAGATAGTGTTATTACCAAATCAGCAAAAACCATGTTGTTCTCTAACCATTACATCATATTAAATCCCTTAACTAGGTAAGCTTTAACAAGCTTAGTGTTGTTTAAATCCTCTAACCAAGTGATCCATTAGCTTGGATTTGAAATCATCTACGGAGGTTACTCCTAATAGGGTATTGCCTTTAACAGGGTATTGTAGTCAATTCCTCAACTGGGTGGTCCCTAACCAAATCTATTATTAACAGGACATTATGTTATAAGCTTCTAACAAGGCTTGGCTCCTAACAGGGTGAACTTCAAAAGAGTTCAAAATACTCATGGGTATTAATCCCCACCGTGGTTTTTCCCATTTGGGTTTCCACGTGAAAAATCATTGTGTCAAGTGGTGAATGATTTTGTGGATGTGTTTTGATATGGTTGATATGATTAACTGGTAAAGCCACTTAGCTATGTTTAGATGACCGGAAGTGATCTGAAATGAGCTATTACTGATGTTAGTAAAGTGGTTTAATGTTTTGGTTAAATGGTATATGAGTTTCAGATCTGTTACATTGTATCATTGATGTTTTGGTCAACCGGTAAAGTTTGACAGTGCAGTTGCAGTTTTTGGTATAGTGTCTAAACCAGTTTAGTTTAGCAAGTTGTTTCTGAGTTGGGATTAAGTTTGGTGAAAGTTTAGTTCATTTTCTTCTTTAATTTCCTCAAGAAAAAGAGGGTAAGGATTCAGTGGGCTCGATCAAGGAAGGGGATAAGTTGATTACTGAACAGGAAGATATCCTATCAGCCTTTTTCGCACTACTATAAGACCCTGTTCACTTCAGAGGATTTGGGATTGAATATAGATTCTCATAATGTTTGTGCTCTTATACCCATGAGGATTGAGGAGGAATATGCAAAGATTCTTGACAAGGGTGTCACATTAGGAGAGATTTCTATGGCCATTAGAGCCCTGAAGAAAGACAAAGCCCTTGGGCCTGATGGACTGTCAGCATAATTCTATCAAGTGAACTGTGATTGGATCTGTGAAGACCTATTGCAACTGTATCAGGCAGCTATAGACCAGGGATCCCTAGGCTACAAGATTAATAGTGGCACTATCAAGATAATTCCTAAAGAAGGAGATAAAACCTTGATCAAGAATTGGAGACCCATAACCCTTCCAAATGTCTCCTACAAAATAATGGCCAAAATTCGCAAACAGGCTAGGCAAGGTCCTTCCTAAAATTATCAATTCCACCCAAACTAGATTCATTAGAGGGAGATACATTTTGGAAAACCTAATAACTTGTTGGGAATCCCTCCACTGAGAAAAATAATCTAATCAAAATGGAGAAATGTTGCTAATTGATTTTGGAAAGGCTTACGACAAGATAGAATGGAATTTCGTCTTGAGGATGCTAGAAAGTCTTGGCCTCCCTCCTTTTTTTTTGCAAGATGGTGCAAACACTACTAAGGGATGCCTCAGCTTGTGTAGGTAGGAAATCCGATATCTTCACCTTGTCTAGATCAATTAGGCAAAGGTGTCCTCTTGCACCTGCCCTATTTGTCATAGTTGCAGATGCCCTATATTACCTCCTCCGAGATTGTTCCCTTTCCACTAGGGTAATGGGGATAAAGTTGCCTAATAATTCGGAACTCCTGAATGTTCAATTTTTTGATGACATGGCCATTCTTCTGAACTTATTAGAGAACAATTTAGAAGCACTAATGATGAAGCTCTCTACCTTCTATAAGGCTTCCAAGAGCAAAATCTCTCTCCCCAAGTATATAATGTTGAGCTAGCAAGCCCATCCTCCTCCTTGGTCTTCTAAATACTCTATCTCCCAGGGTGGCCCAAATCACCAACTGAGGTACCTTGGCATCCCTTTTGTTGTTAGCCCCAACCTTGAAGGAGATGTGGGAGTGGGTTAAGAGTAAGATTGATAAGAAGCTTAGGAAATGGAACACGAATTATCTATCCATGGCAAGTAGATTTCATATATGCCAAAAGGTTTTATCCTCATACAATATTTAATATTCATCAGCATGGCTATTCAATAACTATCAGTTTGCTTTCATTCAAAAATTAATTAGAAATTTTCTATGGTCAGATGGAAAGGGTGCAAGGAAAAGGCATGTTGTCAAATGGAATTGGTGTATTATGAGAAAACTCAAGGGGGGCATTGGACTAAAGGACTTAAAAAACCAAGACACTGCTTTAGCTTGTAAATGGATCTTCAAATCCCTAAAGGGCAATGAACCTTGGAAAGTCCTCATAAGGCATTGCATTCAAAAATTTATCCCCAAACGTGCCCCTACATGGAAAGGACTTCCATTTTGTGACTTGGTTGCAAGGAACTTTGCAGTGAAACCAATGGGCTCTCCTATCTTTAACTCTCTCTGGAAAGCTTGGGAATGGGCTAGAAGTTTCATTAGTAACAATGGTATATTCAACAACTACAGTATTATCTGGGGGCAGAAATCTGTTTGGTGGAATCTACTACATAAGGATAGGTCGCTATCTCTGCTTCAAGGGTGCTCAGCCAGAGCTTGGGCGAAGAAAGGGATTTGTGTGTTTGATGACATTTTTAAAGATGGAAGATTTCTCTCTTGGCAGGAGTTGATGAGTAAATTTAGCATCCCTTCCTCCCAGTACCGCACCTATACAATGATATGCTCTTCTCTTGACCCTCTCCTAAGCCCCCTCTTGACCCACATAGACTCAAACCCTATCAATTCGTGCCCTTGGCCCTCTGATCTTCCTTTGTCTAAAGTCTCCTCTAAGATCATTTACCTCACCCTCTTTGATTCTCGGGAAATTCTTACTCACCTTTCGCATACTTGGTCCCCTCTTCCCATTGGCAGTTGGAGCAAGATCCTATCTCGTCTTTGGTCATCCCTAGTTGAACCTAAGTTGAAGTTCTTTGTGTGGAAATTGCTGCTTAATAGACTTCCAGTGTGTCAGGCTGATGGCAACGTCCCTTCTTGTTCCTGTTTTAGAACCCCTGATAATGTTTGTCACATCTTCTTTGATTGCTTACTGGCTAAAGAAATCTGGGCCATGTTTGGGTTTAAGTTGGGTAGTAATATTAATATTGTTGATGTCATCAGTGGCTCTATTGGTAATATCAGGAAATATAGCAATGGTTTTTGGCTTATTTTGTCTATCAATATCCTATGGGCCATTTGGAAGATTAGGAATGATTGTGTTTTTAATAGTAGATCTAGATCTCTTACTGAGTCTCTGAGGAGACTCGTCTCTTATGATGTTTCCTTGTAGGTCTCCATGGTGATTGAAGTCAACAAGAAGAAATTTGAAGACCTCATGATAGATGGAGTAGTTAGGTTATTCAAGTGGGAAGTGTCCCATGGGTTCACATGGTCTAGGAAGGACACAGCCAATTCTGAGTTTGAGACAACCCTCCATAACTTCATGAGAGATATGTCGGCTCGCAAAGGAGAAGCAGTAGGTCAGCAGCTAGTTGAACTCCATCTCGCCCAGCTGGTGGTTCACCCATACCTCGACCAGATTCATGAGGACAGAGTGTTGGTTTGGATGGAGGGGCAGGTCGGTTGGACAGCGTGGATCTAGTTGGAGGTCTCCTTTGTCCCCATTGATGGAGAATTCCAGTTTATTTAGATGGCATCAGTCGTTTTGTCTGCTTAGTTGTTTATAGCTACATATGTAGGAAGTTCTCAAAACCTCTCATTATGTAATTATGGTAGTCCTACTATACTTTTCCGACTTGATCCCTTTCTTTAGTATCTTTTTGTTGTAATTGTTTCAGGGTACCTTCTGAGACAATATTTTTGTGACTCAGATGTATGGTTTTCATGATTATCAATAAAAAGATAATATAATAATAAATTAATTTTAATTATAATATAATAGTATAATTATTTTTTTAAGTGAAATAATAAACAAATATGATATCTTTCAGCATACTTTACCTATATTCCTTTAAAAATAAGTATACTAGTTTTAAAAATATACAAATAATAGAATGATACTCAATCCCCTCATAATAAACCCACTAATGATCTCCTCATACTTTTGGATCCATTATTATTCTATTTTTCATAAATAAATTGTTTAAAACTTATCTTACCTAATCCTTAAAATATGACTTTTTCTACAAACATTTTTTATAAATAAAATATACTATAAAATTGAACACAAATAATGTCAATTTATTAAAAAAAATTACAGGATATGGAAAGAGAGAACGTTGAGATGCAAAATCCAAAGAGATTGAACTTACCCGGCTGGGAATGGTGCGAGCATAGAAAACAGAAGATGCGTTCAGATTCCAAGAGCGCGCATGAATGGAATGAACATAAATGGAGTAAAGCCCCTGGTGCCCACTGAAGAACTTCTCCCACAGAGGCAAAAGCGGGAGATTATCATTTACCAGGAATAAAAACGAAATCTTGGGCTCAGACACAATTTCTTCACCAGACGAAACCGCCAAAGCCCGGCAAAATAACTCTGTATCCGTCATATTGTGTTGCAGAGAAGTCCCTGTCTTTGCCCTTGTTAACATGGATTCACATGAATCCCAACTCTCCTGTTGTGATTGCAGAAGAGAAGTATTAATATTATATGTGAGAAGGCCGTAAGCATTGAGGCCGGCTATCAATCCTACGAAAAGTCCAGCCCCAAATACCATCCAAGTTAACATGATGAGTGGTGTGGGAATTCAAAGGTCTCTGGTCTGGTGTGGAATAAATGGTTCCTTGGGCGAAGAAGCAGGCGGGTTTTTGGTTATAATTGGCCCACTGCCTGATTCCTGGAAGCAACCACGTGAGAGTGACCGTTAATGTCATCGACATCAAATTGTAAAAAAACTGTCAATTTGTAATGTGAACATTAAGTTAGTAGTTATGTAACTGATGATTATAAGTGTAAAGGTGAATTGTTTTGTTGTATTAGTTTTAAGTGGGCCTAATGTGATATATTGTATTGTTGTATTAGTTTTAAGTGGGCCTAATGTGATATATTGTATTGTTTTCAAATCCAGGAGATACATGGTATTTGAATTCCTAGAAACAAACCTACGAGTACTTAAAGATTTGTTCAATTGTTTTATTTTATTAGTGGCATTAAACTTGTCCATCATCTCATGGACCATGTGGTTTCAAAAAAATAAAATTATATATGAAATTAGTTTAAGATTTTTTTGTTTTTTTGTTTTAAATGATATATATGTCATAGTAGTGGATGACAAATCAAATCTAGAAATCTGATTGTGTAGTATGAAAGTGTAAATGTTGACAATCATGGTGATCTTTAATAGTATTGTTTCAACTCATTTCATAAAGTAGTCTATCACATAGTTTTTAATAGTTCTTGTTAACATACTTACACCATTACACTCCACCTCTTGCTGTCATTTGAAGACTTTCTCCCATATTAATTATTAATAATGTAATAATATTACAAAGGGGAAAAAGTACCAATGGAATCTTGAATTCACAAGATATTATAACTTATATACCATGAAGCAATGAATAAGATGTAAAATAAGTAGGAGTATGTATTATGGTACAATATGTTCATAACATTTTATTTTATTTTCAATACGTCAAGGGTATCCTCGCGACCCAGTCTCAACCCGCCTTACCTTGGGCTTACTTTTATTGCCAAGTTGAGGCCAGGAAGGTGCGAACTGAGGCGAGACTAGTCTCCTAGGGAGAGAATCCAAAGCCCGCAACCAGTCCTCCCTCTTAAATCCAAGAGGAAGTCGAACCCGAGACCGATGGGGAGCAAACCCACCGCCCAAGCCAACTCACCTACCCATACGGGGATATGTTCATAACATTTAGGAGCAAGTTAAATATACCAACTACTAAATTATTTAACAATTGTCTTTTTTAAGGATTTGTTAATTAATTTATTAAGGGCATCAACTTGCCCATTGCCTTATGAATAATGCGGTGTCAAAAATATTTATTTTATATGAAATTGTTCTAATGATTTCTTTACCTCTTTTCTTTAAATGGTGTACCATTACTCGTCACAATAGTAGATGGCAAATCAAAACTAGAAATATAATAGTCTATTATGAAATTGTAAATGTTGACCGTCATGGAGTGATTTAATAGTATTGTTTCAACTCATTTCATAAATTAGTTTGTCGCAATGATATTAAATGTGTCCTTGAAAAGAGGTTGGAGCAATCTTACCCACCAAATTGAACCTCATATGGAGAATAGCCATGGTAATGTATAGGAGTGAAAATCATACAAAGGTACATGTTTTAAATTACAACATTTTTGGCATGTACTACACTTTTGGACAAATTTATGTGGTGTATTTTCATTTAGCTCCATTAATGTCCCATTTATAAGATATTTTCTACTAAAAATTTTGCACTAACATGCCACTTGCATATGCCTCATGGACCTTTTGAAGGGCATTATCACTTCTCTATATCATTAAGGCATTGAAGCAATAAATCATTAAAGCTAAATTAGTAAAGTACCCTTACAATCAATAAATAGTAGCAACTTTTTTACTACAAACTTGAGAATTCTAAGAAAACTAGGGTGGAAGATGTCTCTAAGTCTAGATAAATTTAAATGACATGTAGCCAATTCTCAACCAGATGAGTTCATCAACCATTCAAGATAGGTATCAATTAAATAAGGCATCTTTGATTCCATTGTTAGTCCCAACCGATGCTGAGAAGGGAGGGGTGAATCGACACTTGATCAAATTTTCACAAATAAACTTTTAACTTAAATCTACATTCATCTAATATCCAACAATATACTTAATCACTGAAGTAAAATATGCAAGTATGAAAAGTTGACAGTGACACCAAGAAGTTATCTCGTGGAAACCCAAATGGGAGAAAACCACGGTGTGAGTAGGATCTCACAAAATTTGTACTCTTCTAAAGTATGCCTAGTGAGGAGCCATCCCTGTTAGGAGATTACAAAGACACTGTTAGGTGCCACCCAGTTAAGGGATTTTGTTCAAGGCCGGTTAGTGCCTTTACCCTGTTAAAGGTAGCCTGGTTAAAGTACTTAAGAACATCAATTAAGATGTCACCCGGTTAAGGCATTTTACAAAAGGGATCTGTTAAAGTTCACCCGGTTAAGGGATTTATGTTGCAATGGTTAGAAAGCAACAGATGGATGATGTGTTGAATTAGCTACTAATAGCTTGATTAGATCTCAATATGCATCACACTCAATCCACACCGGTTGTGTCTTCTCTACACAGCACCGGTTTTCTTCTTACACCTTCGGCTCTTCACTCAGTCGGTCGTCTGTCCCTCGGCACTGCACTATGTCGATCCTCTGACCTTCGACTCTCCACTCTGCCAATTCTTTGTCCTTGGCTCTGCACTCTATCGGTTCTTTGTCCTTCGGCTCTGCACTATGTCGATCTACCTCAAACACACTCTACTGTGCTAAAATCTCTTAGCACTTCCTCTCTCTCTTCTCTTCACTTTAGATCGCCTTTAACAAGATTTGCTTGTTGTAAATTTCATGATCAAAAACTTTTTGAATGAACTCAAGAACACTATATACATTTTCTGCTGACATTTTCGGGCATTCCCACAATCAAAGCAATCATGGATTTCGGAAGATTTCAAATTCAAAAATCTCCAACTCTTTCTCTGCACGCCTTACAACAATTCTGCTAAGTGTTCAACAAATTCTGCCACCGCATCTCCCAAAGATAGTAACTTTTGGGTCATGTTCAGTCAATTAAGTGCAAACCAGAAAATCTACCGATAATCATGCTTGACTGCATGATAACTGAAGTTGACCTTACCAACAAGTGATTTGGCATAGACATAAGCTCACCAACTCATCTTTCTCCATCGCAACTGAATAACCAATCACCGCTCCAAAATTTATGGTCATCACCCGTCTTCCTTCTGTCATACTGGTGTATCGGTATGCCACTGCACTTTTCTATTACCGGTTCATCCTTTGATTGCTGGTTTGTTGTGCTAGCATCAATTCTCTTCCCCTGTTTTCCACTGTGATTCCGATTTGCATACAACTTCAAGTTTTCTTGCCTGAGTCACCTTTTGTGACTTCATCATCATCAAAGTGACTGATCTTCCTGAATGACAGACCGGTTGACTTAGTCTATCTTTCCTTGAGCTGATTAAACCTTTGATCATTCGTTACCAATGTTGTTTCCATGTGTTTGTAAGTCATCACTTTTGCTTACTGAAAAAACACCACTCTACCTATACCACTTCACCGGTTAATGTCTTCACCGGTAAGTGTTGGACATCAATGACAAATCTTAGCACATATATCGGTTCTCTAGATTGACCGGTTTTGTCAATGCCAACAATCCAACATCCATAACTCTCAATACACACCACTCCCAAGTCTAGTGCTGCAACATGAAGTCACTATCTCAGATGAACTATACATATTATAAGATGCTTCTTCATGCTCGCAAATGTAACTCCTTTGTGACTATGTGAAGCAGTCACCGGTGAGGAGGGACCTCAAAGAGATCAATTCGGACCGGTCAGCAAGAGTAAATACAACGGAAACGCACAAGTATGATGGAGGCAATGCAAAACAGATACTTTTATTGCATGAAACTTGATTACATCCAACCGATAACAACCGGGTTACAACATACCGGCACACAGGCCTGGTAGAATAGGTCACAACCGGGACCTTGAATCAAAAGATCTATCTTCTAGGCACAGTCTATCTATCTGATACTCCAATTGATTCTAATTGTTTACATTCTAAATAATGATCACAAATATATATATATATATATATATATATATATATATATATATATATATATATATATATATCGATCCAAAGGATCCAGTTGGCCCAAAAAGGATCAAAACCCGAAGAACAAGACCTAACATGCAAAGTGAACAAGGTCGGCCTCCACCAAGAGATTCCTCCGAAAAATCCAAAGGATGAAATGTAGAAGGTTGGCCACACACCAAGGAACATCGAAATCAACGCTCAAGGCTCCGGAAGATTCGGAATGGGTTTTGGTAGATCACTAGAATAGGTCTCAGGCAACCGGTATCAAGAAACTGTTATGGAAACCGATGGGGATATCTTGCCGGAAAGTGATCCAAATGGGATGTGGTTTGAAAGCAAGAAAGATGATCAAGTCTTCAAGTAGAATCCAACTCCACGAGATCCAGTGAGCTAAAACCGGGACACAGAGAAAAAAAACTGAAACTGCAAACAGAAAACAAAACAGAAAGGAAAATATTTTTCTTGGTTGATGCAAGATTCTTGTGAACCGAGGATGCTCCTGCATCACTATGAGAGAGAAAGATAATTTTCAATCAAGAATGGCAGCCATAACTCCCGCTATTGACCTAATCATAACCTCCTTATTAATATCATTATAATAATATTCAAGATTCCTAAGAAAATAATTTTTTTAAAATTATCCATTCATACCTCAAGGGAATCTAATCACCCATTTAAAAAGTGTTGGAGAAATATCCAACATACATAGGATTTCAAGGTTAATAGCATTTAACCACTCCATAGTGGCTTTTAGATGAAAAATGTAAAAAATAGTGTCCAGTATAAATAAATAATTTGGTTTTTATAAGAGAAAACTTCTCACATTTCAAGCTTAGAATAAAAGTGCACCTTTCTTGTTGAATCAATCATCCTTCAAACTAATGAGAATTGAGAATAATATTTTTTTCAAACACATACGAATTTGTATGCATGCTTAGAACAACCACAATTTAACCTTACATACACCTCCAATCACTATTCAAAATTAAATTAGAATCTTGAAAAAATATATATAAACCATAACTCTCCTAATAATTCTAAAAAATTTGTTAATCTATTATTAATTTCAAAAAATAACTATAAATTTAAATTTACATCATTTATCCTTCATCAACTTTGTAAAATTGAAATTTAAATATAAAACCAATTTAAAAAAATAAAACCTTTGATACAACTCAATTAAAAAAAGCAAGCTAGACAAATTCCATCAAAGTAACCATGCTTAACTAACAATTTTGAAAATACTAGGAGAGTAAAGATCAAGAGAAATGGAATTATTAAAAACATTTGAGGCAAACTTCCTTTATGTTTCCAGCTATGATTCTTTTATGCAATTTTTCAATTCAAGCTTATTTCTTTTATTTAACAATCTAAAACCCACTCTAAAGCTTTTGATTAGGATTTTTTATATTATTTACACAAAACACAATGATTTTGATTTGAAGTGTTTACAACCAATGGTAGTTGCCCGAGAACCTATTTTTAAAGGGTGATGACCATTTGATGGCCCCATCCCCATCACTATACTACAATTTACCTATCAAATTTACAAAAGTTAAACTATTTAAATTGCCCAAGCCCCAAAATATTTAAAACATTAAAAGTGGCTTTGGTCCCATTATATTAATATAATGTGATAACACCAATAGCTATTTATTCCATCCTCTTGTTTTACAATTAATATAACACCTATATTAACTACACATCTTGCATTTCTTTCTTTATTTTGGATTTGCAATTTTATTACTATTTGTAATGGTAAAAATTGTATATTTTGTATTTCTTTTTTTTATTTTGGATTTTCTTTAATCTATATATCCTTAATAAATAAATAATGATAAAAAATAATTATTTGCATGGGAAAGTTAGTAAATAAGTTGATCTTAAATTTTTGTTTCCATTTGCTGTTATTTCCAAGGTTTAAACCGGATCTTAAATTTGTCTATTGTCTACATTGGATTAGATTTGATGTCATGGAAGCTAGATCACTTCCACAATCTAGAAAATAATCTCTTGTTTCAAAAATAAAATTCAAACTTTAACCTAGTTGTTTCCTTCAATTAATTATTATGAAACAACTTGAAGTGTAAAATAGTTAAATTGCATGTTATGGTGTTGTATTTAAGGGAAAACCATTATTCATTTAGAATGTCTAGTAAATATAATTTAACACATTCTTTTACACAACTCACCCTAACAAGAATTTTTTAATGATATTAATATTGCATCATAATTTTATGGTACACACACAACCATTTGTCCTTGATCTTGTTCAAAGTTATTAACTTGACGTCCTCTGCATTATTTGGCACAAGGAAGTAATTATCCCTACTATATGCAAACCAAGGAGTTCGAGAACCATTTTTTTATAGACAAGCAAACTAATTATTTTGAGGTAAACCAAAAGTATGAAATGCTAAAAAAATAACCAAGATCATATTCAAAAAAGAGAATATATTTCTTGATTTGGTTAAGACCAATACTTGTGCTCGATCAATTCCACAATCATAGAAACGGTCCTAATTGAAGAACAAAGAGTTTACATATATTGATACATTCATCTAGTAAGCCCTAAAGAGACAAGTTACTCCAATGCACTTAATACAATCATATGGTAATGATGATTAATTAATTAATACTAATGTGTTTGATTAAAAAAGCAGTGTTAACTAGGGCACTGACCCTTTACATAGTCAAGGTCTATCAAAAAATAAAAATTACAAACAAACCAAGTAAATGAAGAAAGCCTACCGAAAGAAAACAAACACAACCCCAATCAAGGGGGAACAGAGACATCTAGCCCCAAGATAAGGGAAGAGGTGGGAGGAGAGAGGATTTCCCCTTTCGCTGACGATGAACCACTATCCAAGCAATGGAGTCATTAGGGTCCACAAACTATAGATCATTTGGCATGGAGCCGAAAGAAGGCGAATCGAAAGGGGTCTCTATGGACTACAAGGGGGTCGTAGGAGCTTGGGTGAGTCAAACTGCAGATCAGGTTGAGTAGCACAAGAGTCGTCAGAATGTTCCTTTGAAGCATAGACCCTTAAATGGTCCAGAGTAGCATCCTTCCACCAAGTGGGATCCCCTCGTCGATGAGAAACTGAGCAATAGCAAAGCATTTTCAGAAACAAAAGGTGAGGCCCTCGAAATCAAGCGGTTATGTCCATGGCCAGTCCCCAACCATCAGAACCACATTACCAGGGAGTGGTGAAGCAACATCAATGTCAACTAAAATTTGGGCAAAGATGGAGTGGCCCATAGAGGAGGTGTCCTCGTCCACCATCAGGAAGCGACCAATGGAGGTACCAATAGCCTCGTAGCACGACTACTCCCAAGAATGAAAAGGTTCAAAAGAGAGACACAAACTGGATGCACATTTAGTAGTTCAATGAGGGGGTTGAAAGCAGTAGTCCAGGGTTTAATCGAGAGAGGGTGAGCGTCCTAGGCCCACACCTTACTCGGAATAAGATCCCAATGAACAATCCCTTTGCATAAGGAAACAATTCAATGTTGTAAACAATCAAGGGTTTCCAAGATTCACTTACCCAACGGTGAAGATTCGGTAGGGATGGCCAAAACCAAGAAAATGTGCATAACAAGGCGCAGCGCTGGTAAAAACTAATGTTATCCACCACATCTTGCCCATAGACAATCACAGGGGATATCTTGGCACATGAGAGAGGACGGACACCAGAGGAGGAGGGAGCCGCAGAATGGGCCACACGAGTGAAGCTACATTTCCTCGTAGGAGGAGCAGCGCCAGAAGTGTGTTTGCCAAGAGCAGTCGCTGGACCACAAGCCAGAGGCGAAGCCATCAAGAACATGTGGTTCACGAGTGCCTCAGTAGCGCTAGGAGAGGCCACCAGAGTGGGGTCCCCATATGGAAGGGAACCCCCTGGAGTAGCAACCAAGGCAAGAGGTGGAAGACCAAGTGAGGAAGGGAGGGAAGAGTTCAAATGAGCGGGAGCGGGAGAGCCATTGAGAGCCATGCGAGCAAATTCAATACTAATATGTATGTATAGAAGTAATTATTTTATTATAATTTTTCGTGAACCCAACATTCAAATCCCCCTAGAGTTTTACCCTAGGCTTTTAACTTTTTTATTACTAATTTTTGAATCTATATTTTTAATTGATATATCTTTATTTTAGATTTTATGGACTTTGGATTCACCCTTTCTTGTTCTTCTTAGACCTATTTTGATTAGGGTTCGGGCTTTCATTGTTTCACATCTCCTCAATATTTACCCTCGCGCCCTTTAGATTTAAGGAATTCTTTAAATTTCAAGTCTGGTTTTTTTCTTATTTCATATTAGATATAAATTTTACCATGGATCCCTCCTTGGTCTTTGATGATGATTATTATTGCTCTCATTATAGTGTAATAGGCAATTATTTTATTTATATATTGATTACTCCTCATATATTGCCGAAGGTTCCTTGTTGAGAGTATGATTTTCATGAGGCCTATATGTTTTCTAACCCTAATGAGGATGATCTCTCTTGTGTTCAATTAGTTTGCATTTTCGATGGTTGTGCCTTTAAATGCCCTTGTGTAATGGTATTTATGTTGATGGTTCTCTCTATTTATGATGATAGGCATGGTGATGCATTATGTAATAGGATGCGCCTTTTGTCATTCATGATGTTGTTGAGCCTTATGATGCTATCCCCACCTTTATATCCTTTGATTCATGTTCTATTGATGTGGTATCATATAAGGAGCCTAGAGATAGTGCATGAACTAAACTACCTTTACTCATCCATGATGATATCACTCTACCATATCAAACTCCAATATTGTGGCATGCTTCATTGCATGACAATGGTTTGCTTCATTGGAACCAATTATTAATATCTCATTTTGATTCTATAGTTAGCCAAGAAGATTCATTGTTTCATCCCACATTGTACATCATGACATTTGTGCTCTTGGTGAGAACTAATTGCAAACATAACTTTGATATTTTGACTAATTACATGTCAAGTCCTCACTTGATAATAATGAATAATTAGATGATAACTTATTAATAAGAGAATTTAGACTCATTGTGCAAGATAAAGCATTAGATTGATTTGATTCCTCTTGCCTAGGCATTGATGTAAGCTTTCATACTACATATTTCCCTTTCCCTAGACCCTTGTTTATCTGTTTCATTTACACTTTATATGGTTGATAGTATTCACTAAGCATCAACAAAGAATGAGGTGCTTATTCTCTTATACAGTATAGTGTAGTGTGATATAGAAGGAACAATAAAAATAAATTGAGGACCATATATAGTTACAAGTATCGTAATTAATGGGTTGATCAAAGTGGTGGGCTTTGGAAATATCCCACTAATGCGCCTCCAAATAATTACCGATACTATCACATACTCCTACTCCAACCAATATTCCAATTATGAGTACAAGAAACCTAGATGCCCCTACACTCTATAGGGATATTTCCTAAAGAATGTAACTTCTTCAAGTAGGATTTCCTCCAGGCTGCTTCATTCATCCCAAAACTTGTCAATGCCTCTCTTCTTGAGATTGGGGCGCTCACTCCTACATAGGATAACTATTCTTATTCATTTCTAGGAGGGTGTATTGATTAATCACTTTTTAATCTTTAAGGTTGATACCCAGCACTAAACTGGGGTTGACAAGAGATGAACAAAATCCCCATACCCATGACACATTGATTAAAACTTAGGGGTTGACTCAATGGAAAAGAAGAAAAAATTATTCCATACTTCCTACTTTTCATGGATTGATTCCTTTCCTCAATATAAAGGATTGAGCATACATTGTGATATCCCTATCTTTACCTTATAATAAGAAGCAATAAAAACACTTATATGATCAAGGGTGGCAACCTTGAAACACCTTTAACTAGTTAGTAGTTAGGAAATAATAATTTGTACATAGTAATTAAGTAGTACAAGTAGGCAACATTACACATTGTATCAATAAAGAATGAAGTATGATGACCTAATGGAGGAAAGTCATCTTATTCATAAGACTTCACGATTTTCCTATCTTGGATCAGAGTAAAGCATAGAGAATGTGATAGAGACGTGAATACAAGAAGTTTGATTTGTTATTCACACCTTGCATAATCAAGGAATGAAGGCTTACAACATACTAAAGCTATGGTTATAATGAAGATCTCTTATGCACCAATCATATATGCATCCATATCAATCTATAACATTTGTAGTGCAAAAGAAAGACAATGGAGAGGATGAGTAACATATCCCATCATCGTTAGCAAGACAACATGAAGTCAATTGATTGCATAGATATAACAACACTCAAATATCGTTGCTTTACTAATAAAAAACAGCACTCAAATATCAATGCTACACCAATCATACATAGAGACAACTTCTTATCAATGTAACCACTATAACATCCATTTTTATTCATCACTGTCATAAAGATAGCAAAAAGAGTATCAATTGCCTCATGATTATATAATGGGATATATTGACTAACATCATGGATCCGATCAGGAAGACAAGATCATGGCAGTTAGGAAACCTATTAATGATTGCAAAGGAGAATCAATATTGCTTAAACTAATTGATTAAGGACAACAATTAATGGCTAGCGATTAAGCAATGGTTAATAATTAAGAAAATACAAATTAAAGGAATCGATCAACAACTAACCATTCCATTAGTTAGTCATTTAAATAATAACCATAAAACCAAGCAACTCTGATTACAAATAATCATGTAATGATGCGATTAGAACATCATATCTAATCTTCATGAAGCAGTGTGATTAACCCCTAATATTCACTTATGAGGAGACATGATCAAGGAAAGGCATGACTACTCCAAATCGAAGGGATGCAATCGATCAATATTACAGATATTTATAAACGGTGAAGCCACAATAGTGGGTTACACATTTTTGGATGAAGAAATTGCACTCATTTGTCCAAAACATATTTTTTACCACTTTCAATCAAATGCCATGTTCGATTGAACAAAAAAAATCATTCGATCGAACATACTATTTTATATACATTCCATCAAATATAAAATTATTTTAAAAAGGGGTTCAATTGAACCCCCCTTTTTAATGGTTTTTTTTTAAAGAACGTGGTCGTTAAAAAAATTTACGCTGGCCATGTTCGATAGAAGATGGGTTTGATCGAACCCCTTTCGATAGAGCATATGTTCTATCGAACCAACCTACTAGAGATCTCCCCCACAAACTCTCGTAGTTTCTGCAAATTCATGGCCTTCAAAGCTCAAATTGGGAGCTCAAATTGGGAGCTCAAATGGAATGATCTTGACAAACCCAAATGCATGATAATAGTACTCGAAACAAGCTTTCCAATGATTATTTTTTTGATATACATTGAATTTATTATGATTATTTTTTAGATTTACTAAACATAGGTTTCTCACTAAGCATCCTCTTATGTTCAATGCTTATGAAAAAATAGTAAACAAGTGAAAAAATTCTAAAAAATATCTACACAATAGGTATTGAAGTCCTCTTTCCAACAAAAAATAATTAAAAAAAAATCGATACATACACAACAAGTTATGAGCTACCAAATGAACATATGTCAAAATTACAATCAACTCAACTTCGAAACTTAATAAAATATGAAATATTGAAGATAATGTTATGAAACCAATTGCAAACATTAGATATGGATGTCAGAAAACTAAATTCGAAAGAATCACATTCATATCTATTTTAGAATAAAAGTTATGCCATACCAAATCGGTATCACTCTTTAAAAATGTTTTTTTTGTAAAAAAAAAGTTTTCATGGGAGATAAAATGTAAAAAAATTGATTCCAAAAATTTTCAAAAAAATATATTTAGAATCTACATACAAAATTTCACAAATCACTAGTTCTCATCATCTACAAATTCCTTAAGGTTTAGTAGTAATAGGTGTCTGAATGTGAATTTTTTTCTCAAAATTAATATTGCAGTGTCAAAGTTGGCTAAAAAATGTAACCCACTATTGTGGGTTAATACTTAAGGGAGGATCAAATACCCATTCCTATCATCAAATTTTGTCTTTATTTCTTATTTGCATCCATATTTGGATCTACTCAATCAAGACTTTTCCTTTGGCATCAAACAGGTTGCATACTTCAAGAGATAAATGAAAAATAACACCACCATAATTGCACATTCCCAAAGACCAATCGAAGACAACAATATAGCATTCTTGCTATCAGGGAATTAGGAGGCTCATTGCATATCTCACATCGATACATCAGGAAGAGCAAAAATCTCTATATATCAACAGATTGGAATATCTTAACCTTGCATAATTCCTCAAGTCATATCGGATATAGCAGTGATCTATCATCCAATCCACATATTATTATTTGCAGATTATACATATTACTTAGATTATCATATACTTCGAAATTGATAAATTATCATTCTATTAAGTATTTGTTATCAACATTATCAATATTTCATAAGAATTCAGAGCAATTGATTTACAAGTTAGTTGTTCCCTTCTTCCCAAGTGCTAACATAAGGGGACATTACATACATCCTACTCTATAATAGTTGCCCCATCCACCTAACCTCCTTTCTTTAGTTATTTTGAGGGCAATTTGGAAAGCATCTCCAATGGCCACAACATATTCCTTTCACCTAAGGGACACGAGTCTTGTTGATTTAGCTTTCATCTCAATAGAGATCATCTACCTAATATGACTACTTTGAGATGCTTGAAGAGATAAGTAATTATATTCACTTCTCTTGGACTTCAATTTATTGTCAAGGGTATACTTGATTGCTCTCCAAATTAACCTACATTCTACATGGCATTTAATTCATAGAATTACAATATAATGGGTCACCATTATCAATAGATGGCCTAGGGGTAGAAAGTTAAACCTAATCATCCAAGATTGTCTTGCATACTCATCAAAAGTTGACTAGGGTTCAAAGGATTATATCTAATCTTGTTATTGTATCCCCTCTCAACCCAATCTTCCTCCTAAATCTAGGCTCATAAGGAATTTGATATTATTCACCAAACACAAAACACAAGCTAAACTACCACTTTGGGATATATTATGTATGTTACCCTATATATGAAAATCTTGCAAAAATATTTTGGGAAAATATAGGTTGAGTATTCCTCCACAAACCATAAAATCATTGATTGGATCCATTGGATCTTTTATCTAATCATGTGTTTTGTTTGATGATGTAGAGCTTCTGCCTAGCATGATTATCAATGCTCATATTTGCCTCTACATATAGTGGTAAATTTTCAAATAAATATTAAGCATGCCTTGGATAATGATAGTTTTAATTTGAACATATGTAGTGAGGATTGTTTGCAAATCCCAAGAGTGGCTATAAGAAAATTAAAGAAAAATTGATTTCACCAATAAGGATTTTGATCATTTTGGTCACCAATCTATGGATGTTATTTGCCTATCCATCACCTTCGGTCAAATCAGCTTTAATACATTGTTTAATTTGATGCCTAATTAAATAGCTTATAATTTATTATTAGGTTTCCCTAAAATTCATGTCATGGGGGTTGTAGCATCTAAATTTTCGTAGAGGTCAAATTTACTTAAAATAGTAAGCAATCTCATATAGATGTTAACCCTCATCCATACAATCATTGTCAAATGGTTCCCCAATATAAAATTGATAGTACATAGAATCAATCTATTCTCAACATATGAAAACTAATAAATCTCCAAAATAAATACTTGCATAAGAAGAATATCAGGAACAAGAAATTAAGGAGCAATTCACTACCCATTATGGCAATGCTTTGTTTGGTGATGATTGGTATACATTAGATTTCACCTTGTAGTATTGGCAAACACAATATTAAAAATATTATTTACGCCATTATTTTATATGGACCCATTCATCTATGGTTGACCACCACCTACTAATATATTATAGAAATGAAACAAAACTATCTTGCATGTGCAATAGTGATGTAGAGAGAGACAAGTAAACTCTAGATTATTGTACTCCCTCTATACTATTTGATAAAGTATAATGCCTAACATGTAAGATTATGCAAAAACTCATATATAATGGTCATGGACTTGGAAATTGTGAGCAATTCATTTTAGAACCAATACAATTACAATAAAACAAACACTAACACATTGGATATGTATAAAAAAAATTTAAGAAATTATTAAAAGACAAACAAGAGAAAAAAAAAAGATATTATATAGCTTTGAGCTTTACATGTACCTTTTTATTATATATACTCATAAATATTATAGCAACCCATAATAGAATTACAATTGATTCAATTCATTTAGCTATGCAAGATCTAGTGATTTCTTATAGGGTTTTGCATGATAACTTATGGCGATTCTATAACCATTATGATTTACAACTTTGTACAATGTTTGCTTCACCCACATTTATTATAATGGTTTCATTTCCAAAATGGGGTACATGAACCTACGGTTACATGGATATGTTACATTTGGTGAGAGACAATTAATGATAAAAATTATTCTTATGAGCATTACACATCCAATCTCCCAAATACTAACTTTAGAAAAAACAAAAAACAAATGACTAGAAGTCCATTTATAAATTACACATGTATCAATAGTCGTTCATTTTTTAGCATTTTTGAACCATAATTCGCTAATTTGTACACCTTTATTGGTACCCATAGTGCACGACTACTAGGTGCATTTGTTCATAAGTATTGACAATTTTAAGTGCATGGTTATAGGGGCATCTTTAAGCAGGTATCGAGCGACACTTTGAAATGTGTACTTTTTTACCCTTGCGTGCACAATGGGTCCCACTACATGCATCATTATTACCCAGAAGCCAAAACAATAGCTATAAGCAATTAAGTCGCATGCGGAAACAACAAAAAAAAATCTTCAAAATCTAAGTACCATTTAGAATCTATGGGTTCACAAAGTTAGCTATAATGGCTACTAGTACACTTCCCGTATCAAGAAGCAATACCATATACTTTATTATAGATATTTTGTAGTTGTGATTATGCTTATTTTTTAATGTTTTACATGCTAATTATTTGGATATTTTATTGTATGTTTGCAAGTTTTAGCTAGGACACTCGAAGGAACTTGTATCAAACAGTGTCTTCTTCTTTTTATATATCCTTGAAACACTGTGAAAATGGGGATTAGTAAAATAATATGAAAACATGCTAGTAACGAACTTTCAACCATAAGCAAAACATGAAAACAAATCCATCCAAAGCATTATCAAAGAATATTAGCACAAGAGGTTAGTTAGGAAATAAATAAACAAACATGAATATTACTTCATCATGATGCTCCCTATACCATGACTCTTCTTTGTCCTCCTCCTCTCCAAGATCTTGCTACTATGTGAAGTATGCCCTCAGCTTGAGCATTAGCACAAAAGGGATGTCTAATGGAAGATGGGAGATGGTTGATTATGTCAAATGTGGATGACGCTTATGAATGGAGTATTAATGTCAAATAGAAATTCCAACTAGTGGAAGAACTAAAACATAATACAAATCATTCAAAATCTAAACAAAATAACAATGCATGGATAACTTTTGTGTGACTCTTCAACAATAAGGAAACCATTAAAGGCATAAAGACTTTAAAGGTAACCATTAAAAATTTGAAGATTCTGGAAGGAAACCATCAAAGGCTTGAAGACTATTAAGGAAGCCATTAAAGGTTTGAGTTGATGGATTTTGGGCTAACCTTTGGTTTAGGAATGTGCAAACCATTAAGGATGATTAGGCTAATGATAGGGGTTTTTAGAAATGATTAGGAAGAGGGTTAACTTGCAACTTGCATTTTTTTTGAAGTGCAAGTGGGTGAGAGTTTTTAGGAATTTATTTAAATGTAAGAGATGGGATTAAAATACTTGTTAATTTATTTAAATGTGAGAGATGAGATTTAAATAATTGTTAATTTTTTAAAATGTGAGAGGGGGGTTAATTAAACAAATATGCTTTATTTATTTAATTAATTGTCAAAATATGGTTAAGTGAATTAAATCAAATAAATTGAATAATTTATTTAATTAATATAGAAGAACATAGTTAGGATGAATTAATTAAATATTAGTTTTTGATTAAGGAAAAACAAGTTTTTAAGGGACCAGAAACCCTTTACAAGACAGGTTTTAGAAGGACCTACAACCCGAACCAAAAGATAAACTTGAAAGACCACTCAAAGAAACAGAACACAAAAGAGATTTGGCCCAGCCAATCAAAAGAAAGGGAACAACATTAACCCCCACCAACAACCTTCAGGCTGCAAAAAACCAGCAGCCCTAACCCAACCAGGAAGGATCAAGAATTTGACCTACCCTTATGGGATCAAAGGGTCATATCAAAAGAGGATTGGGACAATTTAGATTTTTTACTTTTAACAGTAATCCATCCCTCATCAACCCTAGCAGCAGCCTTTTGCCAAGAGGATGGGTCCAGAATAGAGGACCTCCCCTCATTAGGAGGAACAGAGCCAGCATCCAGAGAGGCAAATACAGCAGCCACAATCTAAGATGCAGGAGGGTCATCCATCGAAGAGGAAGATCCGTCATTTTTCAAACGATCACTTGGGATGCCACCGCAGGCATCCACACATACCTGAGGCAAGGCAACACCAAAAACAAGAGGCGTACCCTCAGTTTGAGGAACCTATGCCACCACCTGGGAGAAGCTTTTCTTTTTAACAAAATAGTGTTCAGAGGATGCACCCTTCCACCAAGAAGCAGGTCTTTTTTTCTTTTTATCTGTTTCACACCCTGCAGCAACATGTCCAGTCTGGAAGCACTTTCGACATCTAAAGGGGATACCTTCAAAGTCGAGTGGTTGGACCCAAGATCCCAAGGAAGATTCAATCTCTAACTCAGCTGGAAGCCCTTTAGAGACATCAATGTTAACCAAAATACGAGCATAAGTAGAATGATAAATTTGGTAAGATTCCTTATCAATCATTAGGAATTCGCCTAAAGCCTCCCCCACTTCCTCTAGCAGAGAGTCCATCCATAGATGAAGGGGAAGGTTAGGGAGCCTAACCCAAATAGAAATCTCATTAAATGAATCAATAGATGGGTTAAAGCCTAAGATCCAGGGTTTAACCATCAAAACATATTTGTCCTCCCAGCTGAAAGGATTAATCCCTAAGATTTTCGATCTGTCATCTACATATTCAAATTTAGCAATGAAAAAACCCTTGGCTGAAGGAAAAATGTTAACTAAAAAGTGTGCAGCTGAGGAAGGCTTGGCCAAAAACCCCGAAACCTGTAGATCAGACCATGAGCTTCAAACACAGAGGAAGTGTGGATGATCTCCATATCAGTATCAGTAGACACCTTGAAAACCAAAGGTTTGCAAACAGAAACAACCAGAGGCCCCAAGCCATGGATACCCCGATCAGCAGTAGAGGGCGCTGGATGCACCATATCACCATCCATAGAGGAAACCCCTGCAGAGCTCCCATTCACAACACCAAGCAAAGTCTCACCAGCCGCACCAGGGGAACTAGGGGACTGGACGAAATCACCAGCGGACCTAAGGGTAGACAGCTTCGCTGCAGCAAACGACCTAAGGGCAGCGGCAGCGGCAGCTGCAGACGCAGATGGCCTTAGGGCGGCAGACGCAGACAGCATCGCGATGAGTCTAATCAAAAAGAGAATAATATTAGTTGAATGATGGTTAAATAATCAAATAAATATCAAATATCTATTTAATAAAATGGACAGAAATGGTTGTCTACAATCCTCATTGGGTGTCTAAATAAATTAAATTCCATGTTGGTTATGTGTATTGTAGTTTGACATGCATTCTAGTAGTAAATTGCATGCAAGTAATAGTGGGCACAAAGATTAGTCATCTATGTATCTAAGAATGTTGATAATGTGTCAATGTTGCTAGATGATTTTTTTCAAGCCCATGATATGTGTTAGGTGTTCAATTCATATACATGTTCTGAATGAATTAAAGTGTGCTTAAATACAACAACCCAACATGACTTTTAAACAAGATCAAGGACAAAAAGTAGTCATGTGTGTGTCTAAGAATGTTGATGATGTGTCAATATCACTAGAAAATTATCAAAAGTCTTGGTGAAAGAAAATTTAATTTCACCAATAAGGATTTTGATAATTTTGGTGACTAATTTATGAATGCTATTTGCCTACCCATCACCTTCAGTCAAATTACTATTAATACATTGTTTAATTTGATGCCTAATTACTATTACTATAAATTGTGTGTATTGTACTTTCACATGCATTCTCATAGTAAATTGCATGCAAGTAATAGTGTTGACAAAAAGCAATGGTGAAAATTGCTTCCCTTGTACTTTTCCCCTTTGTGTTGGACTCAATGAGACCATGAAATCCCTAATGTAATAACCAATGTGCAAAAATGATGATTCTTGTGTAAAAATTGGCAAATAACATATTCTTGGTTTTTTGTTCCCATCTGTACTCATTCCCAAAGTCTAAAATTGGCTCTCAATTTGTCCATTTCCTACCCTCTATCGAAAATGCAATCATGGAAGCAATTAGCACACTCGCAAATATAAAACTCAAATTTGGGCTCAATTCTTTTCCCTTTGATTGAGCGTATGAGTTGTGTTGAAGCATGAAATGCTTAAATTACATGTTGTGTTGTTGTGTTTAAGCACAATTTAATTCATTAAGAACATGTAGTAAATATATGAATTGAACACCTAACACACATCATGGGCCTTAAAAAATCATCTAGCAATATTGACACATCATCAACACTCTTAGACACACAGATGACTACTTTTTGTCCTTGATCTTGACATTGTTCAAGGAAAAATATTTCCTAAATAGCTGCAAAATGCTCAAATGACACCACAAACCAGAAAGTCAACCTGCCACCTGTCTGTGACTGAAGTCGGAAATCAAGGATCCTCTGGCAATCTCACCCCTAAAATCTAGGGATGCTCCTAGAAACTAGGAAACAAATCCAAATCCTCTGAAACTGAACCCAAAGAATAATCTCAAGGAGACCCAACCCTGGGTATGGTCATAACCTCCTAAATAGTAGGGATATCCTCCATAAATGTAGGAACTGTCTCCTAAAAATAAGGAACTGCTCCAAACTGATCAACTACTGCCAGAACACCAAGTCCCAGACACTGTATAACCACACTGAGTCTCTATCCATCGCTGTCAGCCTACAAGACCCCATAATACGCTGACTCACATGTCTCTGCTAGATAGAGCTAAAGAGGGGACATGACAGTAAAATAGCTACAATTAAAACTAATCATGAGGTCGTTACATCATTTTTCTCTTGCTTTTCCACTATTCCAAGTTGCAATTGAGCTCCCATATGATTTACCCTTCTCTTTTTCATGACGTGTCCCTAGCACAAAAGTGAAAAGAGAAAGATTACATTAGTATCAGCTAATGGAATCAATAATCGCAAGTCATTAATGAAATTATAGCAATTATAGCTTAATTGTTATTAACATTACCTATACATGTCATAATCAAATTACATCATTGCATATTTAAATTATCGTACAAGATAAATGTGAAATTAATTATTCTAAAATTGATCAAAATCCATGATAGATTAGATAATAATGTTCAATATAATGGGGCACTACAATTTCAAAGAGGGCAATAACAAACAATGGCTTTGACAGTGGAGCAGTCCAATGTGCAGAGGGCTGATTGGACCTCAAATATCTTTTTAAATTAGGAAAAAAGAAATCTATTATTTTGCCACTCTGCTCTTGTAATAGGAATTTCGAGTTTGACTAAGGTTCTGTTAGCATATTTCTATTTTGGTACCATGAGGTCCTTGGTGTGGCAATGATTCCATGTCTCTTTGTGGATGCACTTCATCTACATGTTATGTTTGTGATATGATATAAAATTATTTGAGCTGTGAAGTTTGTGAAGTTTCTGGGTTAGATTGTGTAAAAGTTTTTGCATCAACATTTTAGATCACACTCCATGATCCATGATCAAGATAGTAGAGAGCTAAAGAGAACATACAAAAAAATTATAAAAATTAAAATTATTTGTTTGTTGCATTAGAAAACATCCAGCCTAGCCACCCAATTCTAGACTCCCTATTGGGACAGTACGAATTTATCCATGTGATTGAAAGTCAACCCACAAGATCTACCTCTCTGACAGAAGGTCTTTGAAAAACTTCAAAATCACCTTCTTTTCCAATCAATATATAAAATTATCCCTGAAATATTGCCTCTTTGTCGGAGTCATAGATATGCAGCTGTGTATGCTTCCATTAAAGTATACATGATTGGCAAAAAAGCCTAGCCCGTTGTTGTCACTTACCAAATTTTCACTAAAAATTCACACTGAAGGTTGCCACAGAGATGGAACTTTATGAGTCTTCAACATAACATATTTCTGCCCCATGTCAAAGACTATTAGTATTAACTAACGAATCTATTTACTCTGCAAACATGAGAATCTGTCAAAACAAGCAATGACAAATTCCAGGAATATATTACTCTATTAATTTCCATAAAATTCAACTTCTTGTAAACCATTAACATTCTGGCAAAGAACTCCCAAATTTATATTATTAACTAAATTGAAAAAGAATATTTAAGTACTTCCTACTTCCAAATGCACCTTCATGCCAACTTGATGCATCCAATTTCTGTGCCCTCAAGTTAGTTGAGAATTAGAAACGAAATGCCAAACCTTCGTTTCAAGCAAGTACGAAAGAGAACCTTGCATGCACCATTCATATGCTTGTAACAAGTTCAAACCTTGATTACCTGTCATGTCCCTTTTCACTTAAGGTTGGCCTTCAGCGCAAGTCATAAATAAGGGTTTTTAATAACACCACCAATGTATATTAAATAATAAAAATATTTCATATAAAATGAATAAAGAAAATTTCAAATTCTCAGTTTGGCACCCAATTTAGGGCCTAGGGCCCCAGTCTAAAACCCAGCTATTAAATCCATTCCAGGCGCCAATTTGAGGGCATGTTTTTGAAAATTGGATTTTGGCTGTCGCGAGAATTTTTGCTGCTCCAAACAGGGAAGAAACCCTCTGTTCGGAACGCCCTGAGGCTGGGACAAACAGATTTTAACCAATCTATGGAGACATATCCTATCTACAGTAGGCATCACCCTACCATATTTAGCCATTGTAACTGCAAGGAGCCTGAAGGGTTTGTTAGCACTGCTCAGGCTGGGGTCCCACAGATGAGAGCTTCCTAAAAAAAATCAGTGGGTGCTGCTGAGATTTCTCAGGAGTATCTTAAAGCTGGTGGTTACATGCATAATTGAAAAACTCTTACTCGGCAATAACTCTTTTGGCACAAAACTAATTAAAACTTGGGATTCGAGAAAAACTCGACAATAACCAGCAATTTTATCGAGCATTTTATATACATAAATGTTTTAAAATATTCTTTAAAAACACCCATTACTAAATTTGTCGAGCATATTACTAATTTCCATCATGTATAAATCAAAATTAGAATTTAATGCATACCATAGACCAAAAAACAAGTTCAACTCTAAATGAGTTATAATGCCACTTCCACTAGCCATGTTACATGTAGAAGTTACCTCACCTACAGAGATTTTTGGCAAGTTGTGTAATAATAACGTCTAAGTAGGCACATTCAAGAGTTATATCCCAATTCCCCATCACCCCCTCATTGTAATCAAGTTTTTTATTTGACAGATTCCAATAACTAATGGGGATTTGGGAGTGGAAACCTCAATGAGGGTGGGTAGTGCCCCTCGTGGGGATCTGAGGGCAACACCAGCAATGGGGACAAGGGGCAGCACCCCTTGTGGAGATTTTGGGGCAACGCCCCTAACAGGGTCAAGGGGCAGTCAAGCCCAAATTAAGGCCTTCGAAACCATTACCACCATTATCATAAATGAAAATCGCATTTTTTAACTGCAAGCAAATAAAATAAAAAATTATATGAATCTAGAAGAGTTTTTTAAACAAAACTCGTGGTTTTTTCATTTACTCGGGAGTTTTATAGGAAAAAATAGCCAAGAGTTTTTCAAAAACTCATTGGAGAGTTTTTGGGTGAGTAACTCACCTGGCATTTTAACTCGAGAGCAATCGCAAGTCAAAAGAGTTATTGGAGAGTTTTTCAACTATGGTTCCATGAATTTAGAAGTGCAGTTCAGCTTAAAATTTTAAGCTCTGAAATTTAAAAAAGTGGAATGAACTGTAAATATAGAGATTAAAATAAATAAATAAAATCACTTTCCCTTCAATTTTTTTTCCTGGCAGGAATCTAAAACTTCAGATGATTGACAAGTGTGAAGAAAACTTCCTAAACTGGTGGGGCAATTTCTAGCCACACCACAATTTCACCTGCTCAAATCTGCAGCCCTGAAAAGTAGGGGATGCTATTATTCAGGAAAGGATTCCAATTAATCCTGTAGCATATCTTTTTTTGCTTCACGGGACTCACTGCTCCTTAAAAATAGAACTTGAAGCCCCTCCATAGGACCCCAACCTCACAATCAGACCTGAGGTACTTTCAGGAGTTGTACTGCAGCGATCTGGTACAAACTTACCCTCACACACCACCAATCAAGCTAAGATACCAGACTCTACCCAAGCAAGCAGGTACCAGGCAGAACTCAATCCAAGGTCATCTCTAAAACAAAATCAAATGCTACAGATCAAAAACCCACCCAGCAGTTTGGAATCTCATTGTTGGTGCTGTACAGGAGATTTCTATAGAACTACAGAGGCATCAAACAAATTGTCTGAGTGCAGGCTTCAATGTGATTTAGATCCAATCCAAGGGCATCATTCAGGCATGCCAAAGACCACCACTAGTCTGATCTGGAGGTTCCTAATCAGTCCTGCACAGAACAATCTGCCTTAAAATGCACTCCTGAGCACTGCCAGTCATATCTGTTTGCAGCACAAACATACTGTGAGGGAACTAATAACCAGTCACCTGACTTGCTGTTATCTATTCATGTGTTGGAGTTGTACCCTAGGTGTATTTAATGAATAAAATTGTCAGAATTATTTCCTTTTCTTTTCAGGATCTGATACTGCTGTCATTGTCTGCAAAGTTTATCAGTGGTTTGATTTCATCTAATCTGAGTGCCTTGCATTAACTAATAATCATTTCCAGATCTGCAGTATTTGTCATCATATTTTAAGGTTTAACAGTAATGTGATAGTTTGGATCTGATTATATTTATATTGAATTTCCAAGAGTTAACCCTAGGGACACTATATGGCCATCCTAATGTTATATCTCTCATAATTCTCAAGCCAGGATAAGGGAATCCCAAATAGGCCAGCCTTCTTCAACCTGTAAGCTAACATGCTATGGTTCCTTATTTCCTTCCCTGTCACCTGCTAGATCCACTCAAGAACCATTCTTTAAATCACACGATGCAGGTTGACTATAACTCAGCTACTGAACAAAACATCCTTTTAGCAGCCAGCACCGTTAACTGAGAATTCTCTTACATAGACTGACTGAAAAAACACATTCCCATTGGAATCATCATCTTAAATACCATTACTAGGAGCAGCAGCATGCTATCCTGCTTGATCCCAGTGAGAGCAATAGTGTTGGACTGCAGCTGAATGAGAATGGCCTGATAACAAGAAGATTTTTTCTCAAAAGGCTGACGATGTGACATTATGAGCACCTGAAATGCTCTTGATGATAGTTAACTATAGTTTGGCAAATACAATTTCCAGGATTCAGAATAGCATGGTCCCTTTAGAGAAAGGCTCTGCAAGGAAATACTCAGGTCAGACACTCAATAGTACAAGGATAAGCCTCAAGAGAGCACCAAAAATGAGCCTTGTCCTAGCATGCACCTCTTCAGCCCTAAATTCATCAAGCAAATGTGTGAATTTGAACAAAATTAGAACAGTAAGACATCCTGGATTCTCACAATCAAGCTTGAACATGTAATGATACAAAAATAAACTGTGCTTTCCTCTACTTTCTCATTATTATCTGATAGGTAAGCACAAGAAACATTCTGTACATCGTACAGTGCAGTTTGACTCTTAAAGTGCCACTTACTGAATGAACCTTCCATTTAGTAGCCAACATTGGTAACTGAAAATTCTCTCTCACAAAATTTCTGAGCCTCCAAACTGAACAACAATTGCTGAGAAATGCAGTTTATCCCAGCTATATTTAACCTGATTCCCACTAGAATTCCTATCCTAAAAATCACTACTAGCAATAGCATCACCCCACTTGACCTGAGTAGAAGTAATATGCAGCAGAACGAGAATTCTCTAATAAACATGTAAAATCTCCGTTGAAGATCAACAATCTAGCAGTACAATCACTTAAAGGGCAACTGGTCATAGTGTAAGAACCCTATTGGCTCAACCACTAATGCTGCTGTGGTATTTGTTTTTGGTTTTGTAATTTTGTGATTTTTTTGTGTTTTGCAAGGGTTTGAATGCAAAAAGAAAATGCATATAATCTGATTGAACTATTTGCAACTGAATATCTAAAACTTGTTACAAGAAATGATAACTTCATTCACACAACTTCATCATTTATTGAATAATAAGCCCTTACAACATGCATACCCGGAAATAGAGATATCAATGGCTGCTGGAGACCAAAAAGCAACCAATAAACAGTACGAACCAGCAAGCTTGTTGATTTTATTGGAATTAATGTATGGCAGGCATCTTCACAGCAAGGTGCCCCTCCTAGAATATTTTTGAGATTTTTGAAGGCTTCCTTGACAATATTCGCCCTACCCAAGCTGGCTGCCTTGGCTGATGTTCTTGCTGCTGATAGAAAGCAAGCCGTCCCTCTCTAATAAGTGTGCAAACAATTAAATAACTCCCCTGAATATGATCTGCACTCTCTCTGAATTCCTTTGAGTGATTTATACGCTGAAACCCTTTGATTCAACACCAAAATAAGCCCAAATAGAACTTCTGATTGAAGCCCCCTCTGAAAGCCAAATTCACTGGATATTTCACCAATTCAGATGGCCGCAATCACTGAAGATTTTCCGTTCTTCAATGGCTGATGAAAGACTGAAACCCTTGGTCTCTGCTCTCCACAAGTCATGAAAAAGAGATGCAACAATAATAATCGAACTTCTTCTTGTTAAGCATAAATAATCCTCAAGAGAGTTTGATTTTCACCCAAAAAGCACTTTATAACATTAAATGTTATAACATTAAGTTGGCATCATTAAATGAAATAAAGACCTTGGGTTATGTGCACAAAATTAATTAATAAGTCGGCCCCCTTCTCATGATGCCTAGACCCTCAAGTTATAAAGTTAAGTTATAACTTTATATTTACCTTATTTAATGATTATTATTAATTTGGCCACCTAAACATTAATATCTCCTAAAATACTTAAAATTTTTCGATGCCGCCTGAAATGGGAGTCCACCCTGCTTTTCCCCATGTGACCATACACCTCTACTAAAAATAGAAAGGGTCCTTCTCAAACAACCCAAGACTTACTATAAATGGTAAGTATAGCAATTACCATAGCAAATGAAGTCCGAATGATGCCAAACGAAGACCAAACCGAAGTATACTGAACACTAGAGATGATACAATCCTCAGGAGACCCTCTAACCATTCTCATTAGCCTACGAGGGTCAAAATGATAAGCTAATCTCATTGAAAGTTTGATGTCAACAAGAAGGGGAAATCACACATAGTTAAATCAAATCTACCAAATACAATTTCTCAGCTTCAAAATAATATGGTTCCTTAGAGTCGGGCCATCACATGAGTCAAAACACCTCATTGAACAAGAATAGGGATTCAATGCAACTTTAATCTTTGAACCCAAATTCGTGGGGAAAAGATGGACTTGATCCAAACCAAAAGCTATTTTTTCAAATACTATCATGGACAAGTCATGTCCATTCAATTAAATACTCTCTTAATTAAGCTATGTTCAACAATGTCCTTCCATTCTATAGCTCCTCATTTGTGCATTTCCAAGGGAGCTACAGACAAACCATGAAATTTCCAAGCATGCACATGAATATAAACTCGAGGCCTTGATTTAAAAAATTTTGAAAGTCAATACCTTTTGGTAAGAAATATGGCCTAATGACTAGGTTCTCACATTATTGGGCTATATAGTGGATACAAACTAAATGCTTCTATTTCTACACTCAAGAAAATTCACCAAATTCAAATAAACTCAATAGAATGCAAAAGGATGGAATGTTTTTCTGAGGACAGACATAATTCTTGAAATTCTTGATGTAGTCTTGTACAATATACTGATTCTATACATATTGGAAAAGGTACAAAATGTATGTCATTATATTTGACAGTCGCTGAATATTATAAAAATCCATAGATGTGTACTAATACTAATACAGACTGAACAAATGTTCCAGCCCTAATCTGGAACCTGACCCAAAATACAGAGAAATTTTAGTTGACAATAATAAACTAGAAACCTTGCCATTTTATTTCTATAGCATAGTATAAGATTAAATGATTTCTCACATGAAAAAGATACCATAATGCACACATTTATTGTAAGGAAGTTTCAAGAAACAGAAAATCAAAAGTAAGATATAAGTAATAAGCACACAAGCTCCCAGACAAACTTTCAATAATTGCACTGCACTTAAAAATTAGCCATGGTGAATGATTGAAGTGAGGGAGATGGCAAAGTCACAGCCAACAAAAATGATGTAGTGATCAGAGCTAGACCAATGATACTACCTGGCATAAGTAATCTAACTATAAGCAGATCTGGGAAGTTGGAGGTTGCAGAGAATGGCACAGTTAAGGATAGTTCCACCCATTTTCAGAAAGGTTTCCTTGATCTGTCTAATCTGAAAGCTAAAAACAAAGTCAAAGCACAGCAGCAGAAGCCTGTAGAAGTACTGTTGATGTGTTTTTTATGCACATGCAAACACAGAATAAAATACCCAAAAGTATCTTATCCTCTCTTGAACAAAGCTTCTCAAATGCTGAAGATTGTCTTAAGGATCACTTTAGACGACTCCAAGGTTCTTATATGTCGGTTCATGACGTGTGGATAAGCACAGTTGGTTGATGTGATTGCTGGTATCACAAAGGGACTTACGTGAATTGTCGAATTCTTGAATCGCTGGAACTTGATCATCTGATGTTGCAATATAGTGATGCCTTTTGATCCTAAACTAACTCATTATTGAAAAAAGGGCAAAAGGTGAAGGGTTGAGACAGTCTATTCTAAGGCCTAGAATGTAAGAAGATGGATGAATGATTAGATGGAATCCTACCGAGCGAGGTCTCACCATCAAACTGAACAATTTGACACAAGCTCAATGCAATCTTCTAAGGACATTTCAAAGATGTTCAAATCATTACCCTCAAGCATTGCTCACCATTCAAGTTAATGCATAAACAATGGAAGCATAACAATTTGAATTTAAGCTCACATTACTCCAGTTGACCATGCAAGGCACACTTACAATCAGCAAGAGGCTAGTGGTATGGACTAAATGGATTCCACATAAATGCATTCAACAAATTCCTCCATTCAATCTAATTAACATGAAAACAAAATTGAGAAATAGAACCATGAGGCTTGTTGAAATAACAAATTTCACCATTACTTCAATGAAAAGAGTATCTCATTTACAAGTCATAACAACAATTCTTCCTTCTCCTAATCTACTCTAACTTATATTCTATCTTCTATTCTATTCTTCTAAGACTATCCATTTTCTAATTATTCACTATTAGCTATTCCCTCTTACAAATGAGAGACTTGAGCCTTTTATAGTGCTCTCAATACAATTCAATGGTTCAGATCCATTTGAAATCAATAGCCGAGATTTTACAATGAAACCTAACTAGGGTTTGTTACAACAAACTCAATTTGGCCAATGAAATGATTACAACACTTTGGCATGACCAATAGATAACAAGGGTAGGTGTCTCGGAGTCTGTGCCATCACTGGTGAGTCAGGTACATTGAATCAAGACGTGTTGATATGGAACTTCTTTGACTGGGGAGTGGTGACTGGGACGATGACTAGGATTCTACCTTTATCTTGCACTTGTAGGCTTGATAGATCATCATGAAGGAATATTTCTTGATACTCAACATTGTCTAGCTTCAACGATGATGACAATGATCTTCTAACTTTGATTAACTCTTCTGAAACTGTCTTCTCAAATGCCTTGATCATGGAAGTGCAAGGTATAAATCTTAGTTTTTGAAGAATTGATGAACTTCTGATGTCACCATTGTCTCTCTCCTTCGGAATTCCTTCTCTTGTGACTCCCTTCATGTCATTGATGTTGTAGATCATGTCTTTGTGTAAGTGAATGCTTCTTGTGTGATCTCCTTATTTCTTTCTTCATCTCCTACAAGACAAACAAGCAAGTATCAAATACACTTGATATATATAGGTTTAATAAGAGCATATAAAGAGAATTCGCCCTCATGAAGGGACACTTGAAGTTGTTTTTTTTTGCTTGTAGAGAGGGGCTCTTGAAGTTTACTCCACCCTCTGAAGTTCATGAAGGTACCCTTATCTTTTGAACTTGCTCTTTTTCATTTTCTTGAACTTCGTTCATACCCTTGATTTCTTGAACTTCATTGATGTATCTCATTCCTGAAGCTCATTGAGATGAAGTTCTTGAGGTCTTGGAGATGAAATGAATTTCAAATGAACTTCCCTTTAATCTTTTTGTTGTTTCATTGATTTAATCCTTACACTTACACATACACTCAAACAAAGCTCTTAAGAAAAAATTCGCTCATCACCCTCCAATCATGAAGTTTGCTCATGTAGGTGAGTTTATGAAGTTCAATTCGCTTATGTATGTTGATTCATGAAGTTGAGATTTACTCATGTAGGTTATAACTTATAACATGGAGTTAAGATTCGCTCATGTAGGTGAATTCATGAAGTTCGCTCCAAATCTCCAACTCATGAAGTTCGCTCCAAACCTCCAGGTCATGAAGTTCGCTCCAATCTTTCAACTCCTGAAGTTCGCTCCAAATCTCCAGGTCATGAAGTTCGCTTCCCTTGTTGAGTTCATGAAATTCGTTTCAAATTGAATCCATTCAAGGTAAAAACTATCAAACATCTTCCGCTCCTCTACTTCCCATTTTGCTCATGAAGGCTTGAAGGTGAAATTCCCTCATGTGTGCTCACTCATGAAGTTTGCTCCATTTCATCAACTCATGAAGTTCGGCCCATTTCATCAACTAATGAAGTTCGCTCCAAATCATCAACTCATGAAGTTCGCTCCAATTTCTCAACTCATGAAGTTCGCTCCACACTTCCAACTCATAAGTTTGCTCCAATTTCTCAACTTATGAAGTTTGCTCCAAACTTCCAACTCATGAAGTTCGCTCCAATTTCTCAACTCATGAAGTTTGCTCCAAATTCTCAACTCATGAAGTTCGCTCCAATTTTCCAACTCATGAAGTTCGCTCCAAACTTCCAACTCATGAAGTTCGCTCCAAACTTCCAACTCATGAAGTTCGCTCCAATTTCTCAACTCATGAAGTTCGCTCCAAACTTCCAACTCATGAAGTTTGCTCCAAATTCTCAACTCATGAAGTTCGCTCCAAATTTCCAACTCTTGAAGTTCGCTCCGAATTCTCAACTCATGAAGTTGAAGTTCACTCTCCTGACCTTGAAGATGAAGTCTCTCCTCATGGAGGAGCTTATGAAGTGGATTTCAAATCAAGACTAAACTCTCCTTTTCTCACTTTCACTTACTTTCTCAACTTCAATACATGATAACTTGCTCAACATGAGGTCTTAGAGTGAATTTTCGCTCTGTGGGAGAAGTGCAAGAAATTTGCTACACAAGGAGTGTTCATGAAGTGAAGTTCGTTCCTTTAAGAGGAGCACTTGAAGTGACCTTCAAATTAGCAATCCTTCCTCACTCATGGTTGAACTCATCATATCTAGACTTTGCAAACTTACTTCACACTCATGCAAGACTATCCACCTGACTCCTAGCCTTTTGGGCGCCTATACCTCCCTAATGAAAAGGCTAATAGCTAAGGACATCAAACACTACCTAGAAAGCAGGAAAAAAGTGGGGGTCCCCATTTGCGATGGGGCGATGTGTGAATACCTCACAACAAGTACCAGGCATTCACAAGATATTCTCAAAATGTAAAAAATGCCTTAATCCATTTCATAGCTGCAGAGACTTCTAAAAGAAGCAAACCTTAAAAGACATAGGCTCTTTGTCACCTGTTCTGATGAAAGTGTCTCGTCTTAAGGCAAGAGAGCCAAAAATTTCACAGGGTCTCTGTAGTGAAGGGGATTGTTTGACAACATAGGAAGGGAGGATCCGTTGGATAGGAGCAAGGGTAAGGTTTGGCCCAGTAGCCTTCAGACTTTTGACAAGGCAGATCAGCCTTTGAACGACTTTTTAGTCCCTTACCTTGGGGCACATCCCATCATTTTCACTTTAAGGATCAACAAAGCTTTTTCTCCCAGATGATTGCAATGAAGAGATTTCTAGGGAGATAGGAAATAGATCCCTTGTAAGACAGCAAAGAATACACAGATAGGATTAGAAAGTTCATATCAAGCTGCAACTCAATTAAGGGTTACAAAGCTTCAAACCTATGACTGGGTTTGGAGAATTTAAGAATGAAAGATAATGAAAAAATAGAAGATTATTGTGTTAGAATTATAGATTTCGTGAATAAAATAAAAATATATGGTGTGAAGTGAAAGATTATGTGGTTGTGAAGAAGATCTTGAGATCTCTTACACCCAAATGGATGCATATTGTGATTACTCTGCAGATTTAATGCAGGAAAGAAGCTAGTGCAATGTTATTACTACAAGAAATTTGGTAGTATAGAAAGAGACTGCAGATTGAAGAATTCACATGAAGGAAGCAAAGAAACTATGCACAAGAGTGCAGAAGGAATTCAAATGAAGGTTCAAAACAAGATAAAGATAAAGATCCACTGAACTTCTACTTTTCATGGAATGAAGTTGAAAACACAAACAATGAGATATGGTTTCTAGATTTAGGTTTTTTCTAATCATATGATAGGTTGTCAAGAAGCATTTTCAAATATTAATGATGAATTCAAAAGTAAAGTAGGGTTGGGTGATAATACAGTATTAGAAGATTGTGGAAAAGGAAAATGGATATATACATTAGACAATAGAAATTGTTGATGTATATCACTCACCATCATACCAGCAAAAATTGTTTGGGGGAAAAATCGGCAAACCAAAAGTAATTTTTTTTTTTTAAAAATCAGGAAAAAGTATCTGATTTGAAAAAAAACATTAAAAATTGTAGAAAAGAGACAAAAACACTTTTTTTAAGATTTAAGGGCATTTCCGTAGCATAGAGATATAGAGAGCAACTGAAATAAAGAGTTTAACCCATCAATTGTACAAAATACATGTATGAAATGTGTATTTCTAGAGCAAGTGTGGAAAATTATTTTCTATTTAATATTGGGTGAACCATTTTCTATAACTGATGTACTTGATTTGACATTTTGGGTAGAGCTTGGAAGTGCACAACAGAGCTGCCATTGTGTGGATTGTAATGCCGAAAGTCTCTACATATGTTGTATTGTTTTTATCCAATATTGCATACCAACCCTAAAAAGTTACAACACAATACAAAAGCAAAACTACATTTATTCCTCACTCACCTGAAACTCCATACCTACTCATTGCTCAGGGCTACAAGTTTTCTGTGGTGTTCTTTAACATTCAACATTGAATTATCAATTATCAGCTGTGTCTATACTTAATTTTGTAAATTACAGCCAAACCCAACCATACCAAACCTAGGGAAAAAGAAATCGGCAAACTGCCAAACTCAAACCTGAATCAGCAACTTAGGAGTTTAGCAATCTAGGAATACCAGTTTCAATGCCTAAATATCAATTTCATTGGTTTCGCAAAAAAATAGAAAAAATTTCACCTTCCTTGATATTTTGTACATTTTATATTAAAATTGGGCCAATCCTAAGGAGATAATTCTTTTTATATACATTTAAGAGAATATTTATATTAAATTGGCAAAGAAAAAGATTTTTGGAATAAACTACCAACTGGCAAATATTTTTGATGAAATTTTACTTTATATGAGAGCTTATTTTCTCTCCATTGTCCATTTAACTTGTAACATGTTGACCATTGTGGCTGTATCTACTCTTCTGCTCTGTTATTTGCTGACCCCAAAAAAATGATTTCCATCCCCAAATATATCTTCCAAAGTTTGCCAATCTACAAAAGAATACTCCAACAAATGTTTCACACTTCCTTTCCTCGATAATTAAATGATATTGGTGTTTTGATATAGTCTACTGTTTCAGAAGAATGGTAAGAAGAGTCGAGAGTTGATTGCATGTGTGCATGTTGACCACAAACAACATGAGAAACAATCTACAATCAAGGGAACAATTTGTGATGTTTTGTCATTTGTATTTTATGTACACAGAAATTGAAAATCATCACAATAGAGTGATTATATGCCCCATAATACAGCTACAAGATGTGACAAGGTGAGTTATAATACCCTTCGAGGGTAGTGTAGCCAATTTCCCTTTCTTAAATTTGCAACATTTATGATTATGGCTTATGGAACACAACCAACTGATTAAGAATTGGAGACTATAGAAGAGGTAAACAAATTTGATGTGTTAATCTTGGATTTCGCTCGAGAAGGTGAAGAAGACATCTAGGATTTAAGGAAGGAAAACTTAATCAAATGGAAGTCAACTATTCACAACATTAAAGAAGATCGTGATACGACAATTCACAATCTGTAAATATATCTTACGGGGTTGAAAATTGTAGCAACCATAGACAATGCACTTGAAACATAGACAGATATATTTAACGGCAGGCAATTGTATACTTCAACACATTAGTCAAACAATTATCATTGAAGACCCCTACCTCTAATCGCTCAAATTCGCAGTCACGGCTTTTTTCATGTCCCTCTATTCCTGCAAATTTACAGTCATGCCTTTTTTCATGTTGCTCTATTCGCTCAAATTCACAGTCCCGCCGTTTTTCACATCTCAGCAGCACTAAAAATTGCAATAGTGGTCAAAATAGGTCATGCAACTACAATATATAAAGAAAATCACGTTTTAAGGGTTTGTGATGCATTTTTTACACGATTTTTCGATGAGTTTTTCACAATTTAAACTGGTCAATGCTAGTATAAAAAATCACAATTTTTGCAATGTTTTTCAGATTTTTGCTTCTATGCTCACCATAACTAAGGCATAATCTAATGAGTGTTTGACAGCTTGTTGAAAAAGAACTTGAATTGGTATTTGATGATAAAGTATGTACTATCTATGATAAGAGACAAGGAGAAAAGCTGATTGTTACAGCAGAGATGACAAAGAACCAAATGTTCAAAGCAAGTGAATCAAATGTTTGTTATGTTGCTATAGAGAATGCAAGTTGGTTACAGCACCAAAGGTATGGACATCTTAATTTTAAAGGACTGCATATTTTGTAACTTGTATCAAATAAATATAACATATGAGTTACCAGAGATTCAAGCACAAGGAAAGGAAGTGACCAAGGGTTGTGCACTTGGAAAGCAGGGACGGGTTTCCCAAAAGTGCATGGAAAGCAAGTCAGCCATTGGAGGTTATTCGTTCAGATTTGTGTGGCCCCATGTCCAAGCAAGCATAGGCATGAAACACTACATGATTACTTTCATTGATGATTTTTCTACATATATAGTTTGATTTTGAAGAAAAAGAGTGATTCTTTTGAAGCCTTCAAAATGTTTAAGGCTATTGTAGAAAACAAAAGCGGAAATACATAAAATGTTTAAGAATGGATAGAGGAGGCGAATCTTATTCAGAAGAATTTAATAAATTTTATGCAAAGAATGGAGTCAAGAGAATTAATAACACCTTATGCAGTGTAGCAAAAAGAAAGAATAGGATGCTAATAGAAGGTCGGCAAAAAGCATGCTGGAAGCAAAAGAGTATGGAAAAGATTTTTTGGGCTAAAGCAGATAGCACTATTGTTTACATCATGAATAGAATACAATTATTGCAGGAATAGAAAGAACATTGCATGAAGATTGGTATAGAAGAAAAATTATAGTAAAATGCATCGAAGTTCAAAGTATTTGGTTGTTCGGCATATGTTCACATAAGTGATGAAAAAAGACAAAAACTAGATGCAAAGATTGAAGCATGCATATTTACAGGTTATAGTGCAAAAAGAAAAGCCTAAAAATTTTATTCACTAGAAGGAAGAAAGAGACTTCTTTCACAAGATGCATTATTTGTTGAAAGAAGATTCTATTTAGGTAATTTGAAAAGACAATGAAATAGTGAATCAAGGAATAATTTGGGACCAAGATGAAAAATTAAAAGTGCAAAACTTACATCAAGTTCAAGCAATGTTGTTACAAAAAGTAAAAAGGTAATGCAATCTCATCCTCCAAATCTAATGACAGATCAAATTTTTGAAAGAAAATTTAAAAGAAGACAAGTTAGAGAAAACAATGAAGATGGTGAATTAATCAATGATGCATTTTTTTCAAATATTAAGATGGAACCTAGTAAGTTTGAAGAATCAACTGAAAAGAAAGAATGGATTGCAGCAATGGAAGAGGAGATTGATGCTACTGAAAGAAACAAAAAATGGTAGCTTGTAAACTACCAAAAGATAAAGAATTGATAGGAACTAAATAGGTTTACAAAGTGAAAAACAAAGTGATCAAATAGTTGAAAAAAAAAAGCTAGATTGATTGCAAAAGGATGTGCTTGAAGGTATGGTATAGTCTATAAAGAGATTTATGCACTTGTTACAAGGCATGACACTATAAGATTGATATTATCATTTGGCAAAATAAAAGGGATAGAAACTATACTGCCTAGATGTGAAAAGTGCATTTCTGAATAGATACATTGAAGAGGAAATATATGTGAATCAGCCACAAGGATTTGAAGAAAGTGAAGATGGATATGTTTACAAGTTGAAGAAAGTGCTCTATGGTTTGAACTTTGAAACAAGAACCAAATGCATGGCATTCAAAAATTGATACATGGTTCTTAACGAATGGGTATATGAGAAGCAAGAATAAACCATCACCATATTTCAAGAAGGAAGGTAATGAAACACAATATGTTTGTCTATCTGTTGATGATCTAAACTATACAAGAAGTTCAAATAGGATGAAGACAAAATTCAAAGAGTCGATGATGAGAGAATTTGAAAGGACTAATTTATAACTAATGCAATATCTTCTTGGCATGGGGGTATGTCAATCTCTTGGTAAAATCTTTATTTGTCAAGCTAAGTATGTGTGATATGTGGAAGAAGTTTAATATGCTAAATATTATGATTGTAATATCAGCGGTTTTGTAATTTATAAGTGAACCTATAGAAAGACATTTACAAGCAGCAAAGAGAACACTGAGGTATGTGAAATAAACAAAGAATCATGGAATTCATTATTATTCAATTGAGAATTCAAAGTTATTCATTGTTTAGATGCAGTTTAGGCAAGATCATTGAATGATAGAGAAAGCACATCTAGACATTGTTTTTACACTAGGAAGTGGATTGGTTAAATGGGGTTCAAAGAAGTAGAATACAGTGGCATTATCATATATAAGTAAAATATCTTGCATTAATGATAGCATCTACACAAGCATGTCATGCCCCGGCCCTGATACCTTCATAAATCTGATATACATAACTGATTAGAAAATTGTCTTATTTAGAAGACATCACAATTTTCTAATATCTAGCCGACTCCCTTGAGTTTGATAAAAATTAGATAAAATGCTGGCCGACTCATTAAAAGATGGAAATAATATGAAATAGAATTAATAATAATAATGAAAATATTGTTATCTTTAATAGCTGACTACTTAGAGAGGAATTGCTCCCCCTAAAACAATACAGATTTGATAAGGCCGACCTTCCAACTTGAATAGCGGCCACATTCCATAAAGTTCCCCTATTTGTAAGAGTTGCCTCTATTCATGAAATGTATAATGAAATAAATAAAATACAAACCCTTGCCTGGCCAACCTTAATATCTTTCCAAGAAAAAAGATATATAAATGATAGGCTAATCGCAGACATAGGGGAGGAGAGGAGGTTGCAAGTGCAGAAAGTTAGTGCAGCAATTACATTGTTTACAAAAACAGCAATCCCGTTACATATAAAGCAGCGATCTCAGTGACCTAAATAATAATTAAGGTAGCAATTTCAATATGTTAACAGCAGCAATTAGGTTAAGGCATTTGAAAAAGACACCACTTTTTAGGGAAGGGTGACTACAAGAAGGGACACAACCTTCCATTGTCAAGTGAAGGTTATTTAAGAACTCCATTTGAAGTTAGGCATCAACTCAGAATCAGACAAACATATCCAGCAATGAATGCAGGCGGAAGAGGAATGCAGATCAGAGAAGATACCAAATAATAAATACCAAACAGCATTTAGGTAATAAATCGAAGAAGATCGGAGTTCTCATAAAGTAATCAGATCAGATCCAAACCCCACTACTCTGATTCTCTGTGGTATGCAGAAATAATTATTTTAACATGTATATATATCTAATGGGTTGTATACAGTAATAGATGCATGAATCTTTATATACTAATATAATATATACATCTATGTACTTAACAACATGAATATTAGACAATAGTAATAATATGATTTCCAATTTGCAACAATTAATCATAGTAGAGTTGAGGAAGGGAATGCAAGGAGGGGGAACGGCTATAGATTCCTCACTCGGCACACCACCTCATATGAGATGGCGAAAGGCCACATGAGGCCAAGAGGGATAGGATACCCGCTCTTGGGTCTAGGGTGGAGGATCACTTTGGGGCACCCCATTGCAGTTTCCTCTTCCATCTCTATGCTGATTGATTGTTGAGATGAACTCTTGGGAATTTCAATCATAAGAGGATAAAGAGGGATTTCACGATGAGGGAGAATGGCTATGGATGCCTCACTAGGTACATCACCTCATATGAGATGGCAGAAGGCCACATGAGGACAAGAGGGATAGGAGATCCACTATTGGGCCTAGGGTAGAGGATCTCTTTGGGCACCCTATCGTGTCTCCTTATCTCATGCCCCATTATGTTTGAACCCCACATAATAGTTTAGATTTGTTATATGTTTATGAATAAATGTTTCTTTAGCCCTAGTAATGGATTTATCTCATGAATTATATCTTCAATATTTGTCTAACTTGATTACAGGTTTCCAAAATGGACTTTATCTTTTCTTATCCTTGGGTGAGAATTACATCTTTAACTATATTATATTCTTTGTTTCATTTGGATTTGTGAATTTAGGGCAAAATATAAGGTGATCCAGAAAGGGGACATTGCAAAGCATTATGGTTAAGAAGAGTTTTAGAATATCTAGGAGAGGAACAAAGAAATCCTAACAAAGATGATAACAATTGATGCTGATGACATTTTAATACATTATGCAGTTAACTAGAATTTTGAACATAGTTAATAATAGCAAATTATGTTTTAAACATTACTTTTCCAACAGTCAAACTTTTTTCAGGAATCAAAATTTAGAGATTTATTTATTAATTAGATGTTTTAAAAAAAAAGTTTGTCACTATGTTTTGAGGCATAAGTTTTTTTGGAGATTTAGGATCTCATTTTAGAGGACAAAATCTTCTGATTTATTCACTCAAATTTTGGTTTTATATTTAGATCTTACCTATGTTCCACCAAGTTTTCGGGGATGGGATATTTTGAGGCCATTTTGGGGGATGACAGGGGACGGATATATATATATATATATATATATATACATTTCACATATTCATTCATATGATGACATTGATAAAGCATTCATCATATTGGCATATACGTTATAGAATCCTTAAAACACAACAATAGAGTATACATGAGAGTCGAACAAATTAATATTTAATTGCTTCCATAATTCATGTCAATGTGCATATGATATAAAATTGAAAAATAGTAATACTACATACACCAAAATGCCCAAAGGCTACAAGTTTGTACTACAATGTCAAAATGACAAAGTCAAAAATGTCAAAAACTGTAAAACATAATGATGGAAAGTACTATGGCTGCCTCTAATTGATGCTGGTTTTTCCAACAACACCTTCAAATTCGGCTGCTTTGTCTTTCTAACTTTGCTGCAAAAAAAAATTAATGTAAAAATCAACTCAAACGCTACTCAGGGAGTGTTATGTTTAGTCATGTTAGGGTTAGAGCGGCATGGGGGCCACAAATATCATTTAAAAATGTTATTTTTAAAGCTGGGTGTTTTTTATGTTTTTTGAGCACTAGAAAAAAAGGGATGACTGGCTATCTCCGGGATGTTTGGGGACGCTACGGACATCCCTAATGTGTTCTGGGGATGGCCAGCCATCCCCATGCCGTTTCCAGGACATCATTGTTGATTAGGGACGTTTCCTGTCCAAATTGTTTTTGGTAATGCCTTGGAGCGGGGACAGAGGCTAAAACTCCCAAGGACGCATCCCCGTGTACTGCTGGTTTTTACTGCCTAGCTGGAGAATTGCATGCAAGGCATCTTATTTTGGGAGATTGTTTAGTTGTTTTTTATCATCTATGTTTAGGAGATCAGATTCTATATTGGATACATTGATCCAATCTATTTGTAAGAAGTTTTGCATGAAATTCAAAGAGAAAATCGTATTTTAATTCAAACTCAAGGAACTCAATATAGAACAAATAAGAGTTCATTTTCTTGTCTTAATTTATGAGCAGGCCCTGTTCCATACAAAATTTACTAACAATTTCATGATTGGAATTGCCCACATTCAATTATTCAAATTGAAGCTGCGATATTGAATATGAGTATTTTGGCACTAAGTAGGTATGCAATGACAACTAAGCAAGTATTCATCACAGAGATGATGTGCAGTAACACCATTAAGCTTTATGTATTCATATATCAGGATCTATGGTGTCACAAACTTTAATTATATTGTAGTTGTTTTCCTTTACTTGGAGGATAATAGGAATACATTCCATGGCTTGCAGTAAAGAACAAGGCTGACTACAATCATTCCCAAGGTATAGTTATACAAGTTTGGTAATTTGGGGCCACAATGATCCTTACTAAAGACCCAGTTCTTGGTGCAAGAGAGTAGAATGTTTTCCACTTCCTAGGAATTGATAAAGGAAAGGTCTAAGTTACCGGTTCGGGTTCAGATTCAGGTTCAGATTCGGGTACAGATTCGCGGATTCAGCAAACAAAAAAAAAATTCTTGGGTACGGGTACGGGTTTGTCCATACATATATATATATATTTTTTAATTATATATAAATATTATATATATATATATATATACATGTGTCATATATTATATATATGTTCAAACATCAAAATTATAAATATATATGTTCACAGTTCAAACATACAAATATGAAACATACAATGTAACTTTCCCATGCAATGATACATAAATGATAGCAGATAGATCATAAATCATAAATCCATAATTGCCAATGCCAGTAAATATTCTGATATTCATATATCATAAATGTAATATCATATTCATAATATGCAAAAAAGATATTATTCAAGTTTCAAGTTTCAACTGATTCAAGTTTCAAAATGTGAAAATGTCATGACACAGTAAAGTATAAAAAAGCATTTAAAAAACTGTTTTTATTTGGTTTTTTGTTTTCTGACCCGTGGGCCTTGTTTTTGGGAACCCACGAGCTTGGGTTCACCCGGGTCTGCCTAAGTTCGACTTGGGTCCCACCCGGGTCCTGCCCAGGTGGCTGGGTTCCCTGTGGGTCCTACCACACAGGACCCACAGGGAACCCAGCCGCCTGGACAGGACCCGGGTGGGACCCAGGTCGAACCAGGCTCAGACCAAGACCGGGCAAGAACCAAGACCCGGACCTGGCCATTTTTTGCAAGAACCGGTATCTGAGGGAAAGGTTGTAAGAGATAATTATTTCACGAGAATGACCTAATTTAGCTTGTGCTCCTTTCCTCAAGGATTATTTAAAAATTGTCTATATAAACTAGACATTTGAGACTCATTGAGTAGTAAGGTCAGAGGATAAAGCTTGAGGCGGAATTTAAAATTTGGGCACGACACCAATTTCCAAGTTGAATCCAAGTAACTATGATCAGAAGTCTGATGGCACATCAATGGGGAATCTAATTATGTATTGCCTGTGTAGACAAGGGACTAGACATTTGTAATATTGCTCATGTTGCAGAATTGTCTATAACTATAGTCTAGGAGATAGTTCTTAGTTAAGCCCATTGTATTAGATTGTAAAATCTATTGATCTATAACGATCGTAAGGTTGAAGGCTTGATTATATTATCTACGGGCTTGGTGTAATTATTATGGATGGATAAAGACATCATTATATCAATGTTTTTGCTATGTACTTGTTTTTATCCATTGTTGGATAAGATATGGGTGTTTGTTCTTGTTTTTATCCACTGATGGATAAGATATGGGTGTTTGTTATTAAGATCCAAGAACGAGGGGTTAGGCTACATGTCTGGACAGTCTTTCATCAGACCCTTCATTTGTAATTGCATCAAATAGTATTAGAGCAAAGGTTATTGCTGGAGTGAATAATAATACCATAGCAGAAGATTTGTGTGTGTTGCATCCATTTAGAGTTGCTCAGAAATTCTTGTGCATTGGTTGCACTTCAGGTGATCATTCAAAGGAGTGGTTCACAAAGTTTTATGCATGTGTCACACTACAAGTGATCCAAGAAGTGGTTCACAAAAACCTTGTATGTGTGTCACATTACAAGTGAACTATTAGGGAGGTGGCTCAAAAAGGAAGTTGCCTTCAACACTATGGTGCAAGATTGTAGGTTGTGGAAAAGGTTATATGAACTAAAAAGTAACTTGATAGGCCATGCTAACAAGATGCAAAACATAGGAGTGTTTGTCAGAGGTAAAGTTCTAGTTCCTGATTTGGAAAGAGCCTTGAAGAAGCAAGAAGAAAAGACAATTGACCCTTTCAAGAATGTGGTGTCTAACTTTGAAAGGTTGATGAACCAGCAAAACAAGGAGATGCTTGGTCAGATTAAGGTGATGCTCGGTCAGCTCAAAATGGGAATAGATCAGCCAAAACAAGTAATGATAATGGTGTTAAGAACTAGTAGATAAACAAGGAAAACTGTCAAGCGTAGTAGCACAAACACTTCTAGAGGATGTGCAGTAGACCTAAAATGGGTATGGAAGAGAAGTAGAATTGCTTGGGTGGCAGAGACCAAGTGCAAGCAGGAAGTGGAATTTCACAAAGATGTGGATGGACCTAAGATTCTGAATTTGAGGATGTTGACACAATGTGCGGTAACGCCTACAAGGATGAGAAGATTACAAAGATGTTATAATGGATAATAGCTGGATGCATAATGTATTACCCAACAAAGAAGAGGATCTGTGCAGTTCTGGTCAGCACATAGTGGATTTAGACCCAGCAGAGGATGTGATAGTAACAACTCAAAGCTGGGAGGAGTAATTGAGAATCAGCATGACAGAAAGATGAAAAGGAAAGTCCAAGAAGTTTGTGTGTTTAGTGGAGTTGTCATTAAAGGAGAGACGGTAAACAAGGATTTCAAAAAGAACATGTGAAGATGGAGTTAGATGTTGCCAGCTAGTGCAATATTATCAACAAATACTCTAAGGAGTTACAATGTGCAGAAGTAATATACGTTTAGGAGGGTGTAGATGAGCCATTACAAAGATGTTGTGATAGCTATGTTGAAGGAATTATATGGCGAGAGGACACCATGGAAGAACACTTGGTGAGGGTGGACAATACAAGTGAGACTCGTGTCCTCAAGGAGCAAGAAAGTGTACTATAGGGTCAATTATGGGTGGAGGAGGTCAGTATCTTACCCAATTCTTGCCTTTAGAACTAGAAGAGGCGTAAGGAAATATTCTTGCATGTTTCCTAAAACCTATCCATGTGTTGAGAATGCATTAAAATTGAACTACCAGCCAAAAGGGTGGTTCTACTATCAAGTCCTTATTTGCTTGTTCTAAGCTTGCAAATTTCATACCTAGGGTGTCTGATGTGTGTTGTACTCTGCAAAACTCATATTTGATAGGGTCAAATCATTAGGGGATGTCTTGCCATTGTTGTCCAAGTTTTGGTGAGTTTTGACCTTCATTTTCCTAGCTTTTTCTTCAATTTTGGGTTTCAAAGCAGTCACTGCAAGTAGGAGATTTTAATACAAAATTTGTGATTCAAAGGCTCTAAGGCATGCTTTTCAAGGTGGAAAGTCTACATTTCTTGATGGTAAATCAATCATGAGTTTATCTTCCATCTTTGTGAAAATTTTGGTTACTTTTGGCCTTCATTTTGGCCATTTTCTGTGCAATTTCAGGTTTCAGAGCAGTCGCTGCAAGTGGGGCTTTTTTGATGTCATTGCAAGTAAAGTCACTACAAGTGGGGGTCTTTTAGATGTCATTACAAGTTAAGTTGTTGAAATAATAGCTATGGTCGGATCTTTCAGGCCGACATAACAAATTACAAATGTGTGAATGGCCTTTGACCTTACACATTTATATATAACGATTTATAAGTTATCTTGCCTATTAAAAGGAATCGTATTTATGTTATCCGAATTTGTTACTAACTAAATCTAATTGATTAACAATAATAACGTTGTATAATCGGTTAATGAGAATCGGTTATCCCTTGACCCGCCACCTTTGGGAAAGGCACATTTGGAGAGGCACAGCCGACTTGGTCAAGGAGTCATGTTGTTTAGATGACCCGCAGATGGATACATAAGAACGTCTTTTTCTCTCTAAGCAGGAAGCAACATATGTGTGGGCAGATCAAATCATATACACTACGATCTAGATATGTGTGGGCAGATCGAATTATATACACTGCAATCTGGAATGTGTGGGCAGTACAGATCAAATTGTAGCAGATCGAAATACATATAACATACTTGCAGATCAAACTATATCTACAGCAAATTACTCCAGTGATCTAATATCATCTACAGCACTATCGTACTGTATGCACTGTCATTCTTGAGAATGTTGTGAGTTCTTCAGCACTATCGTGCTGTATGCAAGCAACTCGTGTGTATTCATCTTCAGCTGTGCACATTCATCTCAGTGCATGATTTGTCTACAGTGGATTGTCCTTAACACATAGCAGATTTGATTTGTAGAGGAAAGCATTGGTGGTACATCCTGCAGCAATTCAGTTTGCATCTCCTTCAGTCTAAAGTGACTGGATCCATCTATAAGCTTCAAGGAGTGAAGCAATTACATTGGTCTTTGTACTTGATCATTGTAACAGCATCTTGTTGTTCATATTTAATATATATATATATATATTAGAGATATAATTTCCGTGCTCGGGGGAGACGATAACAGTATATCGTCTATGGTTGGGAGGGCAACAATGATGTGAATCATTGCCCGTGGTTAATCAAGCACACCCTATGATTACTGTGCATGGTCATCTTCTTGTGATCCTAGTATTGTAACAAATTCAACATAAGTCACTACAAGTAGGAACTTTTTGATGCAATTACAAGTTTTAAATTTCACTTTATGTTTCTTTTTTCACTTTAAGTGTTTGTGGGGGTCTTTTTGAGGTGATTGCAAGTAATTGAAATTACAAGTCTTTCAACTTGTAAAGTGTCCTTCAAAACCCGAAATTGGCCTTAAGTCATTTTTTCAAACTTGTAAAGTGACTTTTGAAACCTGAATTTGGCTTTAAGTCATGTTTGAAACTTGTAAAGTGATTTTAAAAGCCCTATTACAAGTTATTTGTCAAAAAGTAACTTGTAATAGGTCATGAAAAACCCGATTTGCTTGAAGTAAAGTTTTACAAGTTATTTTAAACTTGTAATGAGTCTCTCCAAACCCGAAATTAGTTTTGCAAGTGCGATGATTACAAGTGCAAGTCATATTTCACTTGCAGTCCGGTCCTCAAGACCCAATTGCAAGTAGTTCCTAAATGTGTAAAACTTGCCTTCTTGCCATCAAATTCCAAAAACCCAATTATACCTCTTGCTGACTGTTATGTGTCATATATAGTCAAAAACCTGACTCATCTTCTTGAAACCCGTTTTGTTCTTAAAAGACATGTTATGCCTTTCATAGAACCCGATTCCAAGTAGAGGATTTCAAGTTATGTGCTAATGTAACTTGCAATTGGGTCCTCAAGACCCGACTGCAAGTGTTTATTGATATACTTCCCTCTGATTACTCTCTCATATGGCTTTTCGAGTTTCAAGGAGAGGAGTGCAAGTTCATGATTGCAAGTAGAATGTATCATGCATCATAAGAGTGGTTGCAGATTTTCCCCTTTAAAGTTTCAAGTTCAATTTGTTATCAAATCCCCAAGTTCTGATTTCAAGGGCAGATTATGAAGGCTTTCCCACAAGATTGCAAGCAATACACACTTGTAATTGGGTCTTCAAGACCCGATTACAAGTGGAAATGTAAAAGTTTCTCTCTACATTGGACTTGTAGTCAGCCTCCCAAAACCCGAAATTGGTCCAAAATGCACTCAAAAACACTTTAAAATGAGTCTCTAGGGTCCGATCACAAGTGCAAACTTGTATTTTCCCATTACACATATGAAGTTGCATGTTCATCCTACATAATTGCAAGTCAATGCTCTTGTTTTTCCACACATGTAATGCAGTCTTCAAAACCCGAAATTGAACTTTGGCCCCACTTTTGTAGTCCCTTTGTCTCACCCATGTCAGTCATGTTTGCAGTTGCACACATGGCCTACCAAATCAATAAATTAAGGCATGGGCATTATTTTGCAAGCAGATTCCAAGATAGGAGAAAGACCAACAACATGACGGAGCCACACAAGGAGATGGATAAGTGATATGAATGATTGAGAGCATAGAATGCTTTCAAGATAGAGATAGGCTTCTATGTGGGGGAAAAAAAGTGAGACTAAGCAAACAAGCCCTAATCCCACTCTCATGTACACACTGTGGAATACCAAAGAGCCTAGGGAGGTAACACACTTTGGCTACTTCTTGTGAGGAAGAGAGAGCCAAGGATTACCTCTTAGGGTTTCTATTCCTTTGCTGCAAATGAGAGGAAGAAGTGATGCAAAGTGCAGATTTGAATTTTAACCTAGAATACAAGTATGCATAAACAACCCTAATTTGGAAATGCAGAACTGAGAATAACTGATATGTTGCTGCAAAGTACAGATTAAGAGACAAATTCAGATGTGCACCTGTACCAAAAATCTGAGCAAAAATGTCCAAGACTGGAGTGCTACGCCCATGTCCTGATTCTACAGACTGGAGGTTGTACCTGACAGGCTGGGATCTCTAGATTCTGAACTGATGATCTCCCAAACTCTGCTGAAAACAGGGAGGACCAAGGCGCCATGCCCCTGTCCTGGGTAGGACCAAGGTGCCATGCCCCTGTCCCAGGGGCTTCTAATCAAGTCTCTGTGTGCTCTGTCAGTCCTGAAAGTTGCAGCAACGCTCGGATCCCGAATCTGCACCTATAGCTGAAAATAGGGTTTTGGGTGGCTATATGGGGTTTTGCCTTAGTCAAACCCCTATTTTAGTGATTCCCACCTCAACAAATAGCTGATTTATATAGTAAAATAGTGTGTGCAAGATCCTAGGATGGGAGTAAACAATCTAGAGCAACCCTAAAGAGTAAACCCTAAATGCTTGTAACTGACAAAGTAAATGCTCTAAATCAATGATGCAAAGTGATCTAAAGCATGAATGTAAATCAAATTGATGTAATGAAGTTCATACAAAGACATAGAAACAACATGAACCATACCCAACCCCAAAGGAGAGGTACAAGCCAATCTTCAGTCGGCGATCTCCTATTGCTTTCCTATATCTTCAAAAGCCCCCAATTGATGAAAGAATGTTTGATGAATGCTTGATAGGTGTTGTTGAATGTTGTTGAAGACTCCAAAGATCTACTCTTTCGCTACATAGAAGACTCCTTGTAATCACTCCCAAAAGCTTTTTCCAGATTCGATCCCTTAGACCTTCAAATAAAGAAAGAGAGCTCTTATGTATGAAATCCTAGATCTTAATTTCATCTTTAGGCCGACCTAGGATTTGAATTTCCCGCCAATCTTTTGGGGTTAAGCATTATAATATCATAGAATTGTGCTCCCAAAATTTCGGGAAAAATGTCAGCGACCGTGTTGCACTTGCACACGGTCCGACCAACTTTTCACCAAATTTCCAGGGCCGTTAGATATGATGATATTAGAGCGGATTCCAAAATTACAGTTGATTCTGAGATGTTTTGATATGCGAAATCGGGCCTTAAAAGTCAAAATAGGACCTAATTAGGGTTTATGATTTAATGATTAAAGGAATAAGATGAAAAGGGGAACGCTTAGGGTAAAGGGTCAAACTTTATAATGTGTGAAATGATGAAATATGGATTTAGATTTAACTAAATTAATTAATTAAATGCTTAAGGGAATTAGAAATGCAAGATGCAAAACACACTAAGGCGGGTGCTAAACCAAGCGTGGAATTGTAACACCCTAGCAAGGGTGTACAATTTACAACGCTACAGCTTCTTACTTCAACCTTGCAAAGAACTTCCCTCCTAAAAAGCCAGTACTACCCCAAGCAAGAAAATAAGATTGAAGTTCATTGGCCAAAGACACAAAGATCATTAAGGATGCAAATTCTTGTTCTGGTTCGAGATCTCTTCACCAATCCTGAATACTTCAAGTTCTAGCATCCTAAAGCAGCATGAAGATCATCACAGACAAAGGATGATGTAGTTAGAGTCGTGTCTTCGGACACATAGAATAGTTTCAATTATGTATTTTATTTTTTTTTGACAAGTTACATGTAAAGACAATTTTTGTGATTGCAAGTGTCGCTTTCACTCGCATTCTTGTAAAATGTAATTGCATTTAAGGCAACTACAAGTTGAGTTAGATTAGGACTATAGTTGGAATAAGTCATAGTAGTTGAGAGAATTTCTCAAGTTAGTTAGGATCCTCCCACTTTTTTCTCAAGGCTCCTCTCCTATAAATACTTGAGGGGGTCTATTGTAATTGATATCTTTTGGCAATGCAACAAAATTTTGCCAGTTTGTATGTGCACTCTAAGACTTTGAGCTTAGATGTAAATCAAATTGCTTTCAATAAAAGAGGCAAGTTGTGTTAAGACTTTGTGCCAATTCAATTTGTTATGTGATTAAATTTTTTGGAGTTAATTATGATTTTTGTTCTATTGTTCAAGAGAGATTTAAATTCAATCTTGCAGACTTTGAGCTGCTAATTGTATTTAGAGTCATAGGTTTGGTTTTCAAGCTTGTTATTGCAGATTTTGAGCTGCTTATCACATTTGAAGCTAGTGTAGAAAGCTCATGTAAGGAGATAACATGTACACTTTGTGCTGCTTTATATTTTTAGGACTTGTGCATGTAAGGTAAAAGTGCATCATACTCACAGACTTTGTGCTGCTATATGTTGCACTTGAACTTAAAGTTATCGTTATAAAAAGGGTAGATAGGATTGTGGATATTCAAGACTTTGTGCTTGATATTGTTTTCCCGTTCCGGAGGAGGTGACGAAAGTCTTTGTGCTTTCATGAAACTTCATTTCCTCTCTCATTTTGCTTTATAATTTGTTGTTATTTATTTACAATTGCTATTACTTTTCTATGAAGAGGAAAGAATAGTCTTTCTTGAAAGAAGAAAAAAGATTGCTGTCCTACCCATATTAGTTTAGATTAGTTTATAGATAGGGGGAGCCTTCCCTAATTTAGGAGAGTATCATACTCACACACTGTGGCTGAAACCACAATTTTGCGCATCCCTCAAGTATGCAAAATTTTCAACCAACAATGTAGAAGCATCTCAAGGGTCAAGCAATCTTACAAAACCCAAAATATATGTTTTATTTCCTGATTTTTTTTGTTCTTTTGGCAAATTTTCAAATTCTCATTAGAATTTGGCTTTGTGGGTTTGATAGTAATTTACATCAAGCGTAAGAATGTATTTGGCAATGGCACATGATGATTGGTTTGCTGCATGAAGAGAAAAAAGAGCTAATTGATAGTATCAATCCTATGTGATAATGTATATAAAGTATTTCATCACCAAGAAGCTATGTTGTAACACCCAAGAAAGGATTCCTCACAAGGATGCTATACAATGACACCTTTGAGCTTTATGAGTTCAAATTTTATAGCTAGAGATGGCACAAAGTTTAATTATTCAAATTGAACTTGAGATAACACATATGAAGTATTTCATCACTAAGAAAATATACAGTAAGAACTAAACTAGTATTCATCATAGGGATATTGTGCGATAATACCATTGATCTTTATGTGTTCATACTTCATAATTTGAGGTGGACCAAAACTGAATTATTCAAATTGGAATTGCTTTCCTTTACTTGGAGGATAAGAGGAATGCATCCCATGGCTAGCAATGAAGAAAAAAGAGTACTAGAATCATTCCCAAGGTGCAAGTATACATGTTTGGTGATTGAGGCCATAATGATCCTTATTGAAGACCTAATTCCTAGCACAAAGGAGTAGAATACATTTCGATGGCTACGAATTGATGAAGAAAAAGTTGTAAAAGATAATTATTTCAGATGGCCAGCCAGATTTAATTTTAGTTCCTTTCCTCAACGATTATTTGAGAATTGGCTATATAAATCAAAGGTTTGAGACACATTTGAGCAACAAGGTTTGAGGTTACAGCTTGGGACATAGTGTTCAAAGTAAAATTGAAGATTTGTGTAGAAGGCTTGTTTCCAAGTTGTTTCCAAGTGGAAACAATGATCAAAAGTTTGATGGAACGTCATTGAGAAATCTAATTATTTTATTGCTTGTGGTGTCACAAGGGAGTGAAGATTTGTAGTATTGCTCATGTTGTAGAATTGTCTATAACAAATTTTGGGAGATCCATATGGCTCGCAGATTTTCGCAATCAACTTCACATGCAAATTCCCGTCTCCCTTCTCCTGTGTAGCTTCGGAATGGAGGCATTGGTTCATTTGGCACGACAAAGAGGGCATCCCTTGATGCCCTAGGTCACTTGGACAAGGGTTCACACCCTGTGGCTTCCGATTATGGTCAAATTTTGCACCCTCCTATGTTTGTTGCTACTCCACCTAACCTAGATTGCAGCTCAATACGTTTGGGTTTGGATCAAATTGTGGAAGCAAAAAATTTTGTGAGGTATTGCACCAAGGTCTTCAAGATGCCAATAGGGGCTATGGGGATTCCTCCTTTGAGAGTACCACTCAAGGCAACAACAATATTCGGAATTGTTCATCTCTACTTGTGTGCACATCAAATTTGACCCCAGAAGTTTGCCTAGATAACTTTGCTATTGACAGGGAAGCTACCTTGTAGGGTTATGCTTATATTTGTCACTTGACAAATATTTGGCCAAAACTTTGTGACCTATATTCATGGGTCTCTAAGAAGTCGAAAGAATATATGAAGGGAGAAATTTGGATTTACCCCTATGCTAAGGGTTTCTTTATTCTAGAATTTGATTCTCAAGAAGATAGTGAGCTAGTGATGGAGAATGTGCCTTGGATCTTCCAAGGTGATTTCCTGTGTATGAAACCCTAGTTCCTAGCTTTTGATCCATGCACAAAATTCTTCACGATAGCTTATTTTTGGGTGCAGCTACCGTATCTCCCTTTACAATTCTGGGAACTCGATTGTCTAAGGGCTAGTGGAAATGGCTTAGGGAAGTATCATTGCACTTCCAAGGAAACAATAGATTATCAAACTCTACTCGTGCTCGAATATGCATTGAAATGGATTTATCCGATGGCCTCCCGACAAATATACTTTGGAAGGTGGGTGATAGATGTTGGAGGGCAGTCTATTGATTGTGAGAAGATATCCTACAAATGCAAGAGATGTTTCTCAACAAATCACTTCACTCCACAATGTCAAAAACTACATGCTATGGGGAATACAACTTCTTCTGGTAAACCATCCCAATGGGCGAGAGCTAGGCCTCCGCATCATGTCATTCCTCTCAAATCCTCTCACGAGTCAAATCAACTCCCTACTCCTCCTATGGCCACTAAGGCTTGCTCCCCTTCTCCTTCTAGCTCACTCCACCTATGATCCACCCTTATGATGGCTCCTTGACAACCTCCCATTCTTCACAGTCATCACCCAATTTGCGAGATTACATTCCATTCAGCTCTCTCGTGCCGATGGAAAATTCAATGGTGATTGGCAATAAAAAGGATCCTGAGGCTATTGATGGTCATTCTAATGATCATGGTGGACAAAAGTGAAGAGGAGGAAACAGGAATCCTCAACATCAGATGACATTGAGATCCTCCAAGAAAGGGATAAATGTGAAGTCTTACTTGCTTCAACTTATCCATATGGGCTGAGCATTTTTCTTTATCATAGGTTTGTTACAATAGGTGGCAACAGTAACCTTTTAGATTTGGCCCGAATTGACCCTTTTGTCATGATGCATCCCTATTAGAGGGTTGATGTGTTTCATGACTTTTATTACCTTTTAATACAATACTTACAACTTCGGTTGTATCTTACCGAACAAAAAAAAAGAATTGTCTATAACTACAAACTAAGAAAGAGCTCCTAATGAGATCCATTATATTGGACTATAAGAATTGTTGGTCTATAATGATTGTAAGGGTGAAGACTTGATTTTGTTGCCTAAAAGCTTGGTGTAAATCTTGTGGATGAATAGAGGCATTGTTATCTCTATGTTTTTGCTATGTCGTTGCTTTTATATGTTGTTTGATTAGATTTGGGTGCTTCTTACTACAATCTACGGGTTAGGCTACATGCTTGAATAGTCTTTCATCAAACCCTTCATCCATGAATGCGTCATATATACCTTGCTATGAAATAATGTGGCCAAGATACTCCACCCACTTGACCCTAAATGCATGCTTACAACACTTAGCAAAAAGGGAATGATCCTTTAAAATCTTGAGAGTCATCTTTGCATGCCTTAGATGATTAACCAAAGTGCAATTGTAAATTAGAATGTCATCAAAGAAAACCATGATGAAGTTGTGAGCACAGCCTTGGAACAACTTATTAATTAAACTATGAAAGGTAGGAGCAGTAATTAAGCCAAAGGGCATTGCCTAGAATTCATAATGATCTTCACAAGTCCAAAAGGTTATTTTGGTCATGTCCTCCTTGACACAAATTTGGTCATAGCTTGAGCAAAGATTCAATTTTGTAAAAAAAGTGGCCCTAGAAAGCTCAACCAAGAAATCATCAATGACTACAATAGGGAACTTATATTTGATGGTTAATTTATTGTTCCAAAAATTAGGACACATCTACCCTCCGCCATCTTTTTTTGGAAAAATAACCACATGAGATGAATAAGGGTTGGTACTAGGTCAAATGACACCTACTCTTGTAGCTAGTTAACCATCTTTTCAAATTCATTATTTTGTTCAAAAGGATATATAGAGGGCTTTATATTTGGAAGTTGATTGCTAAGAATGAGGAGAATCGCATGGTCATGGGATTGCATGGAAGGCAACCTTTTGATCTCCTCGACAATTGATGATGCTAATCCACTAGCCCTTGCAAATCATACAAAAGAAAAGTACAAAAAGGAGGTTTAGCTTCGATAGAGTGGAATTGTGCAATAATGCAAAAACACTTAACAACTTCTCCACTCAATGAGAACTAACCATTTGAACATCACTAGCCTTCAAACCTTGTAAGGTCCGTTCCTTACAATTGGGAGTAGTCACAAGCAAGTTGCCCTACTGTTTGCAGCCATTGTACTCCCAACACTAATCAATACCCCCCCAAGAAAAGAGCATACATATTAGTGGCTAGTTAATAGTCTCCCATAGTGAGTTTACATTACAACACTTGCCACCGCATGACATGGTGTTCCCATTGGCCACCATAATTTGGAAATTGTTGTAAGCATGGACATAACAATGGACCTAATCAGCAAGTTTCCTATTAATGTAGTTATGCATGCTACCACCTTCAATCCAGACCACCACCCATTGGCATTTGATGTAGTCAATGACTAAGAATTTTGAGGGAAGAGAATCCAGCAAGAGTATGAATAGATATGTGAATATCCTCAATGGGTACAATTTCTAGTAAAGCGACCCCTTCTTCCTCTTTTGAAGATTCCGTCATGTCCCTAGGCACCCCTATAGAAACAATGAGATACAATTGTTGTTCCTTGCATCTGTGACCTTTCTCCATTTTTATCACAATTGAAACATATCCCCTCAACCTTTACTGAGCTAACTCTTCTCTAAATAACATGTGAATAGTGGTGAGTTTACAACCTCAACCTATCATCTCTTTCTGCCTAGAGGACAAAGAAGAGGATTGTAAAGCTTTTTCTATGCTGCAAACTTATACTCAACTTAGTGGACTAAACCAAGAGCATCCCAAAATGTGGCTAGTTTGAACATTTGGACCTCAGCTTAAATATCTTCTTTGAGATCACTAACAAGACAACTTTTAAAAAATTGTTCAAGGCCACTTGTTTGATTTGCTAGTTTCTTAGACTCTATGTGGTATTCCCAAACTGAAAGTGTCTAGCACAACTTAGTGAGGGCTCTGTTGATGTGTTTTTATGCACTTCATACACAAAATAAATTACCAAGGTATCTCATCCTCTCTTGAACAAAATCTTCTCAAATGTTGAGCAAATGGATCACTTGAGATGACTCCAAGGTTTATACTGTCAAGTCTTGATATGTGGATAACTCAATGGTTTGATGTGATATTGTTGGTATCACAAGGGGAACTTACATTTTGCATGAATGCTTGAATGCTGTTGGAATGTGGAAATTCACTTGATTTGAAAAAAAGACAAAAGGGATTGAGGGTTTAGAGAAATCTAAGCTATTCCTAAGATCATGATAGCACTAGATCCTAAAACCGAGCTTTGCTTTGCCATGTTACCAACAACTACACAAAACCAATGCAATCTTCCAAGGTAAATGAAAGGTTTTCATATCATGACCATTCATCCAAATACCCAATACACTGGCGCAACTTGAATAAACATATCCACAATCGAACTTAGCACATCTTGATGTTCAAGCTAACTATGCACTGTAATTGAAAATCATCCAACCACAAATAGTATGAACCAAGGAATTATCAACATCCACGCATTACTCAGTCACAATCAATGAACTTCATCTAGCATGAGGATATAACAAGAAACCATAAAATATGGAAAAGAAACACCACCATTCACCATAAACTCAATGAAAAGTATGTTTATTTACATTCTTGGCAACACTTTCCACCTTCTCCTCCTACTCTACCTCTAGCTACTTCTAACTGCTTGCTCTCTAATGTCTATTGCCTAGCCACTATTAACCTTACAAATGAGGAGAGCAAGTCCTTTTATAGAGCTCCCCTTACAAATGAATGCCCTGGATAAAATCCAAATCAATGGCCAAGATTACAAGATAAAACCCTAATTAGGGTTTGTTACACCCATGAGATAACATTTAAAGCTTGACCAATGATTTAATTACAATAAATAGGACACATGTCCTTCCTTGAATGTTAACCAATAGGAATCGAGGTTGGGCGAGATAAACAACATTTGATGAAGTGACAAGTGTTGCTTGCTCCACTCTTGGATGCATCAGGTTCAATGCATCTAGATGTAATGTCCCCATTTTTCCTAGCCTTTCATGAAAATTTAGCCTTTTGGCTAAGTGGAGAGATAAGGAGAAATTCATTAAATTAATTTCTTATAAATTCGTTAAATTAATTTCTTATAAATTCATTAAATAAATTAAAAAATTAAAAAGTGACTTTATATTTAATTAATTTAATTAAATAGTGACTAAAATAAAATATTAAATTATAAAGTCACTTAATAAATAATAAAGTGTACCTACCCTCTTCAAGAAGGAATCTCATGATGGGTTATGAAAAGGATAAATAGAAGAGGGTGATTGATGATCAGGCAGATTGGAAGATTGATTGGATATGATAACATGACTGATGTGTTGCATTGGTTGAATCTCTGAGGATGCAAACCTTCAGCAGATTGAGGAAGGGCTGGACAAAACCCTAGCTTCTTCTTGGGAGTGGGAGATACTCAGTTTTCCACATTGTGCATAACGGGTTTATGGTGGTTGGGAAGGACAATTCAGTCCTTTCACTTGAGCTTAAGGAGATTTTATATCAGATTGGAGAGTTTGCTTTAGAGTGACATTTTGGCTTGATTTTGCCCTTTGGTCATGATAGATGCAAGCTCACTTGAGTTTGAGGGAAGCGATATTGCCTTAAGAGGAAAGCAATGTTATTTTGGTGTATTTAAAGGTGAATTGATGGAGCAATTAGTTGCTGATCAGATCTGAGACATTTTTGTAGTAGACCTACCTGGCCCTTCGATTTTGTCATTCTTTATCACCTAAACACCGAAAATGCCTTTTGGGAGGTTAGAAATTTCATTGGCATGATAAGGCGCTTCTTTTGAGGATGTTAGAAGACAATCAGCAAACTTAACCAAGGATATTCACAGTCTAAAGAAAGGTCCGAACTGCATCCTCTTATCCACGATTTTGTTCAACACATATCATTGAAGCATTAAAATTACAGTTGGAGGTTAGTGATTTTGAAAAGAGACTTAGGCGCCTCATTCCATGGCAATTTGGAGATGACTTGGAGAGAGATCGGCTTCCAACTGTTGCAAATCAGAAATCGGACCTGATTGCTACCATCCTACATTTTGGCTCCGAGGACGAGTATTGGACTTTCAAAATTTCACACTAAGTTGGGCAATCCATCCTCGTCAACAAGGCGATCATTTTGAAAGAGATTTGGAGTGCTTTGGACTGACTAATAATGATATCTTAGATCATTGTTGCAGCAGCAGGGGCGGCTTAGGAGAGGCCCGATTTGGCATGGTGAAGGGGCCAAGACATCAATGCATGAATGATCCTAGAAGGCGTCTTGAATCAGGTTCCTATTACCTTGCTTTAAATAAGTGTTATCAGTCAATGCGCTTGAGTATATCTGCAGTCTCTTATGTACTCAGAAATCTGAATTATGACAGTGAATGTACTTATTGATTAGCAGTTTAAATCATAGCTGTCTATTGAAATGTAATGTGATTCATCATGTGAATAAGACAGCTAGGAGTTTGCTTGAGTCAACTTTCCATTGTATGTACTTTTCTGAGGGCAGATGCCAACTGTTTGACATAATGTCAGCAAGCCTATGAATCTGATTTTTGAGTCTAATTTGGTGTTAGGACATCATAATTTGATTGTATATGCATTCTTGGCTATCATGCTTTCACTTGCAGTCATTTGTAGTTGTACATTTATGAGAAATATGTGATGGTTCACCTCTATACCAATCTTCAAACTTCTGAGACAGCAGTCCGCATAACACGCAACATTAGCAAACAGCATAACACACGGTTCTTGACAGCAAATATTCCCTGTTTTCAGTATTCTATTAGACAGGGGATATTACACTAGACGTGTTGACCTTGACTGATGAATGAAGGTGAGCCGTCACCACCTCAGCTACTTGCACGCCTTGTAACTCATCACAAGTGTGTGGTTGACTGCTCTTGACCTTGATCATTGTATTGATGATTGATCTTCCATGCTTGCTGATGAAATTTTCCTCCTAAGGTCATCATCCTTGTAGTAGTTGCAATGCTTGATGTCATGATGTCTCTCTCTTGCATTGTTAAACCTTCCTTGTGTTTGTAAGGTGAACCCTATGTAGTGATGTAAAATGCTTAGAAGACCTGGCCCTAATCATGATTTGCACTGGAATTGATACCTTGAATTTCATCCTTGATATTGCAATTTCCCCCTTCGGGCCATCTAGCCCTGCTGAAATGTTGTTGAGAGCTTTCCTCTTTTGTTGCAATGTTTCCTCGAAACGCTTGCAGCCTGTTCCTTCACCCTGCTTCTCCTATGCATCAAACCTGAAAAGAAAACATTTATGAATCAAGAATCATATAAGTATAATAATATAGTATTTCACACTCTTGATACATCCTTAATCATGCTTCCAAATATTCATTCAAACCTGGAAATGACTGAGTTTCACTTTGAAAATGATGTTCTCAGCTCTGAAATCTGATCAATATACTAGTAAAATTTAGCTAATTCTGAATGTATATCTTCTTCACCAATCAATGAATTCCAAAAAATTTACCTTATATCAGACCTGGGATGAATGAATTAGCCTTCCACCTCATACCCTTCAATTCTGGAAATCAGAAGGTGTAAAATTCTGAGTCTGATTGCATTTACTTATAGTCTGGTTATGATTATACTTGACCTAAATTCACACCTATGCCTACTCCAGTTCACCAAAGTCTGCTCTGTTAATCTGCTGGTAAAAGTCTGCTCTGCTAAAGTTCACTTTAATGTTTGAAAATGAAAATTTAGCCCTTCTTTATACCTTTTCACACCTTTGAATTTGCATCCCTAAAGAATCAGGCCTACCTGAATACTTATTTGTTGAATTAAAATGAATTTATGTCGGCTAGGGTTAACTTCATTCATTTTGATTTCAAACCTTGTGTTTCTTCTTCCAACAAGGCCAACTTGGATAGAAATGTGTTGAGCGCATTTAGGGATGTACTAAGGATAAAGCTGAGTGCTATTTCTAGGCTTTCAAGGACAAACTCAAGTTGGCCAAAGGATCTAATCGATTTGTCTTTTATCCTTTTGAAGACCAGGTTGGCTGGAAAAAATAATTATTAGAAATTTTTAAGTTTTAACCATGCTAATTTAACCCAAGGATGAAAAAATCGTCTGATTTGCGATTTATCGGGAGTCAAGTTGAAACGATTTAATCTGCAAAAAAATCGTTGGCCATTTTTAGGAAAAAACCGTGCTATTTTAAGAGGGAAAATCACAACAAAATTGCGAGAAAAATGGCAAAAAATCGTGTTTTAAAAAGCGATTTCGGTTTTTAATGAAACCCTAAACGCGTGGGAGAAAATGCATGCAGTACACACCCGATGGCTATGTCACAGGGTTCACTGAACTTCAAAATTCATCTAAAAATTCGTCAAAATTCGCCCTATATTCATACGGGCAAAGGGCATAGTTTTTTTTATAAGTATATTTAAAAAACGTTTTCCAAAGCTTTTTCTATTTGAGCAACACGAATGTGTTAAAGTTTTTTTAACCGCTCCAATGTCAAACAGCATGAATGAGTATATCCACAACCGGCCAGGATGGAGTTTTTTAAATGTTTTTCATTGTCAAAATGCACAATCATGGCGAAACCAAAAATTTGTGGTCGAAACCTTCGGAAACAAAATAAGCGATATCGCAGATTAAAGAAAAGAGCACACTGTTTTTATTTTAATTTTTAAAAATAAAAGTTAATATCTTTTAATTTTATGTTTTAAATCATGTAGTTCTAGTATTTATTTTTTTTAATTAAATATAGCAAAATTAAATATAATATTTCAAATACTTGATTTAATATATTTATTATTTAAACAAAAATAAAATTTTAAATCTTTAATTTTATGTTTTAAATCAAGTAGATTTGTTATTTAATTTGTTTTCTATTAAATATATTAAAGTCACAAGAAATTTGTCAAATGTTTGATAAATTTGCCAATTTTTTCCCTATTTTTTGCTGGGTCCCGGTTTTTTTTTAATTTTGGGCCAAAAGATTTATTGCCGAGTAAGAGTTTTCCATCTTTGATTTGAACACATATAAATAGGTGTTTGTGCACCTAACCTCAAGCACAATCTGCCTTCACACTTGCCTTTTTCCTAAATCTCTCTGCTCTGCTATTAGCAAATTAGGGGGCTGCCTTAGGTCTGCCTTTAGGCGAATTTCTGCCCTGCACTGCGAATTAGGTCTGCTGTGCCTTTAGGACTGATTTCAGGTGAATTAGGTCTGCTTTTTTAGGTCTTGCCCTAATGTCTTCTTCCATGTTTTGATCTTGCTTCCACATATTGTGTTTGGTGAATACTCCAGCCAACTTTCTTCCTTGCTGATTCAAACATGCTTACTTCCTTACTTCGTGGATTTCAGTTGAGCGTGGATTTTGCTGAGTCATGGACAAGCCCCTCCTTTGCATTTTGTGGATTCCAGCACTTCATGGATAAATTTGCTCACGTCAACTCTCATCCACCTTGAGCATTAAGGAGGTTAAGTTGTGGATTTTGAAGGTTCAAGGATAAAATCATGAATTATATCATACTTCTCTCATTTTCCTTCCATTCCTTAAGCGTTTCTCACCTTCATTCCTTAATCACTTTTAATCCTTCTTCCCTGAACTTGTTTCACTTAGGCATTCATTTGCTCAAACATGGGATATTTCACTCATCTCCACAAGGTCATGGATTTTATCAACTCAAGGACAAATTTGCTTACCTCCCTCCGTGCTATTGATTGCATCGATCACTTCATCACATCATGAACTCACTTCACTCGGCGCTCATGTACTCAAACATATGGATGTTGCACTCACCTTCACTAGGTCATGGATTTTCTCAAGTCATGGATGATCTCTTGCTTCCTCAAGATGGTGGTCTTTAGCACTTCATCACTTGATTTACTCATTGCCATGTTGCTGATTTAGCTAAGGCAGAGATAAAGTTGATTTCCAGCCTCAAAGTCAGTGACCCAACAAGGTAGTGGATTTGAGCATCACTCACCTCAGTAGGTCAAGGATTTGAGCATCACTCACCTAGGTAGGTTGGGGATTTTGGAGACCCAAGGATAATTTCACACGCCTTCCTCAAGTTGTGGATTGCTTTGGTTGCTTCACTCTTCAACATACTTAGTCACCTAAAACATCAAACATCATCATGTTGGGAACATCTTCATCAAGTCGTGGATTTTATCAACCCAAGGATAAATTTGCTCACATCCACCTCCAAGTCGTGGATTTCCTTGGTTCGTGGATTTTGAAGGGTTGTGAATTTTGGCAACCTAAGGATAATCTCTCTCACATCCACCTTCAAGTTGTGGATTTTGCCAACTCAAGGATGATTTTGCTCACATCCATCTCCAAGTCGTGGATTTCCCTAGTTTGTGGATTTTGGCAACCTAAGGATAATCTCTCTCACATCCACCTTCAAGTCGTGGATTTTGCCAACTCAAGGATGATTTCGCTCACATCCATCTCCAAGTCGTGGATTTTAGCAAGTGGAGGATGATCTCGCTCACTATTCAATCTCGCCAACTCCAACACTTAGTTTATCGAATCACCCTCAATTTTATCTTCATCTTCATTCTCCAAGCAAGGATCAACCTTGCCATTTTCATGCTTTAGGCGTGGATTTTAGCAACTAAAGGATGTGCTCAAGTCATGGATTTATCGTTGTCATTTACCTTCAACATCAAGATCTCTTCATCTAATTCGCTTCAAGACATCTTTATCATCATTTGTCAAGGCATTAGAATAGCATTACTTCAACCCATCCTCGCTTTCAAATTTCTTCAAGCATTGGACCTCCACAAGTTGTGGATTTCAGCAACTCGAGGATAAGATCATCAGCTCACCATCTAGGTCGTGCATTTGATGTAATGTCCCTTTCTCAATAGTAATCAGTTTCGTTGGCCATTAGCCTATTCCGGAGACCAGTATGCTAATCAGGAGCAAAAATTAGGGTTTCCTACTTCTAGGAGGATGTTTTGGCTTTTTTGGTGGCTTACATGTTGGAGTTTCACAGTTTTGATTATGGATGCCTTCTGGGTTTTCAAAAAGCTTCGCAATGATGATACATGCATAGCAAGCAGTGAAATTTGGTAAACTTACCATTTTTAGTAATTGGAGGTGAGGGCAACTCATTTCTCTGGGTTTTTTTGGGTTTTCAAAGAGCTTCCGAATGGTATGACATGCAAATGAATTGGAGGACTTTTCCGAACGCTATTTGTAGTAAGTTGCGACGGCTGCTCTAAATGTGGTTAAAATCACTTTGGAAACACTTACTATTTTTAGTAAGTGCTATTTTTAGCAGGGTTTTAGCAAGTCAGTGCAGACAGTTATTTCTGGCAGGTTAGTTTGAGCAATTTGTCTTCCAGCATTTTTGGAGCTATTTTGGCAAGTCTGAGCTTATTTTGGGCGATTCATGCTTGAGGAAAAAATATTTTATAAGTGAATTATTAATAAGGCTAGATGGACGCCTTAGGAGGAAATGAGTTAATGTTATGATATAATTCACTTTATTACTTTGGAAGCCTTAACACACTTTATTGATATTTTTTATTAAAGTATCATTTTCAAGACATAAGGTGGGCAATCATTTTGGAGATTTTTCATTTAAAGATTATAACCTTTAAAGTGTCCAAGCAATAGTTGATTTTGGCATCCCTTTTGGAGGAATATATGATTTAAAATAAAGGCAAATATTATATTGCTTTGGGCGTCCAAGTTGGCATTTGACTTCATTTCATTTCATGTCAATTTGGAGGGAGTTGAATTTGAATTTGAAGAAATTTCTCTATAAATACAGGACTCTACTCCTCATTTGATCATCCATGATTATTTGCAATGAAGTGTTGCCGAAATTCCGATTGATTGCTTCAAGGAATGCATACCTCCTAGCTAGTTCTTGGCTTCTTGCTTGAAAGATAGCAACTAGTTGAGATTGTGAGACTGTTCTTTACACTGAAGAACAGATGGAGTTCATTGTTGTAGTAACATTTGATGTTTTCTAATGTGATTTGGGATGTTTGTGAGTTTTCGGGTTGCAAGTGGATTGTAGAGCTGAAGTGGTTTTTTCATCATAAGTCTAAGGGGGAAATTTTGTGGCTTCTAGGTATTCTATCTTTATTTTCCTAAGGCCTAGGCGATCCTATATGCCAGTTTTCAGAAGTTAATTTGGAGTTGTGAATTTTATATAGCAAGTCGCCCTTCTTCCCAGGTCGTATCATGTCTGGGGCTGTCTTGGAATGTGTGCATTAAGGGATAGATCGGATTTGTAGCTGGTTGTTGGTCTTGGTTTGGGGCTCCTCCTCATTAGAGCTCATTTGCACTTAGTTTCAGGTCTTTCCATTGAGTTATGGAGGAGTGATAAGCATTTTAGTGTGTTTTAATGTTGTCGGTCTATGTTTTTCAGTCTGCTGGTGAAGTATATCAGATTCAGAGTTTTGGAGTGTGGGGTTGTTTTTTGAGGAGTTAGTCTCTTGTAGCTTGTGAAGTGCATTGAACATCATTTGCAGCTTTGGACAGCGATATCTCTTGATCTGAAAATTCTTGTTATGTATTGTAATGCTGATTAGTACTACTAACAACAATCTCATTTTGGAATTGTTTCACAACACCCACTGAATAAGTGGAAGAGGTTGGCTTCACCACCTATCTTTATTTCATTGTACTCCTATCTTCTCGCTGAATAAGTGGTTGGGTAGATAGTTTGTTATTTCTAGTCCTCCCGCTGAATAAGTGGTTGAGTGATTGTCTTGTTTACTTCAATTTCTTGGATTTGTAATTGGCTGGTTATACCGCCAAATAGCTGTTGAATTTCAGTATTTCTTTATCCCACTGAAAAGTGGAAGTGGCTGGTCCAACCGCCAATTTGTATTGCTCTCCATATTTTATCATGCTAAAGCTAATGGGTGAATCTATGGTGTTAAAAATCTGAAAAAAAATTGTGGTGGACATTCTAGTGGTATCAAAGCTGGTTTTCCTACCAGCCTGTGTGTTCAGTTGATCAGAGATCTCCATGAGCCATACAGAAGTCTATTACTACAACAAAGAGAAAAATAGACAGCAATATCAGATCCCAGCAGTGTCGGTTGAAGAGACTTTTTCAGAGGTTCTTAGAAACCAAGATACAACAGTGGACACTATGGCAGAGAGAATGGCAGCACAGAGTGAGTCCGCTGAAGCAAGAGCATAAAGGAAGTTTGACACCATGATGTACATGATGTCCCAATTGTTGGCCAAAATTAATCAAAATATTGGTGGGTGCGATGTTCCCGGTATAATTAAATAATAAATTTAATTACTTTATTGTAAGGCCCCAAATTTAATAACAAATCTTTCGGGCCCTTTATTTAATTAGATTAGGCAAGTCTTAGTTTGGTCGTGTCGGCCCGTTTGTAACCCTTCGGGAAGTTTTCCAGAGCCCATATATATGGCCGAGTTAGTCTTTGTCATAGGTATGCGAATTTTGGTATTTTTCTCTATTGTGCAAATTCCTGTTGGAGTTCTGTTATCCGCCATTTCAGAGGTGAAAGACCCTCCCTATTTGGTATTTGTAGTTTCGGTGAAATTCACCCCTCACCCTATTCTGTTTTGTGTACTCGTTCCGGATCTGGCAAATCTTGAATCTCGGCATTGTTTACTTTCTCCAGTTGCATATCTGTTAATCTGATATACATGCATAAGGGATTCCTAATATTTAGAATTCATTACTTATGGAAGATGAACCCCTTCACCGCACACCCGCTGAAGCCCACCATACGATTATACCACCGTACATCTCACCTTCACCGTACATCCCCACCATACGTCACACCTCCACCGTACATCTCACCTTCACCATACATCCCCACCGTACGTCACACCTCCACTGTACATCCCCACCGTACATCCCCACAATACCCCCTCACCTACACCGTACGGTTCCACACCCTCACTGTACGTAGCACCCTCACTTGCAACCTCATCTCCATAGTACACCCTCACCCTCACCATACGGTCACACCCTATACATTCACAATCTTGTCGTACATTGACAAAGGAACATTACAGTGGTATCAGAGCTGGTGATCTTGCCAGCCTGTCGTGTAGTGGATGCAAGTGTACACTAGAAGGAGGTACCGTTCGACCGATCGAATGGGGGAAACAGAGGACTCTACAAGAGAAGTCATGGCACTATTAAGGGAGCTAACCAAAAGCCAAGCTCAGCTCAACAACACCATAACCAGAGGGGAGCAACAACAACAAATCATGGAGGAAACCTTACGACAATTGGCCTTGGAAAAAACGAATGGAGAACAAAATGGGCAAGGTGATGATTCGGTCACTGGAAGGTCAAACATCCAACGCTCACATTCACGGCCACTGATGCTGACTTTTCCTCGGAAATCAGAAGCACCACGTGGGGAGCAAGAACCCACCTTTCAGGAGATGCAAGCACAGTTGAACCAAGATTGGAGGGATGCAAATCTCGAGGAGGACATATCCTTCAAGGATTATGCTGAGCTCGGGATGAAATACTCAAGCGGCAGAAGTCGGGGCTATTATGGACACTAACAATGACATCAAGCGGAAGGTTGGCAAGATCAACCTGTCATCCTTTGATGGGACTGGAGCAACCTCGGCACGAGCTTGGGTTCAACAAGCAGATACCTACTTCCAACTCAACCTGATGCCTGAAGATGAAGCTATCAAGTTTGCAACACTTCACCTGGAAGGAGTTGCGCACAAATGGTGGCATCATGGAATGGTCACCCTCGGCCATGACCAGATAATTTCCTATGCCGACTTCACGGAGAAGCTCATAGATCGATTTGATGGGAAGGATCCCGAACTCAATTTTAAGGAGCTAGCGCAACTAAAATAGTCGGGACCTGTGGACAATTACATCACGGAGTTCCAGAGACTATCCGTGTTGGTAACAGACATCTCAGAGCAGAGATTGGTGGTCTTGTTCATGGACGGATTGATGGAACCTTTGAAAGGTTGGGTGAAAGGGTTCAACCCTAGCACGCTCACGGAAGCAATCAAAAAGGCGCGTAACATGGCAACATCTTCCTCTTCCATAAATTTTGCACATACCAAACCACCTTTCGTTCTGAAGGATAAGGATAATAAACCCTTTCCGAAGAGGTCATTGTTGGATGAAGCCACAAAACAGGAACTTAGAAGGAAGAAAATTTGTTTCACCTGCAAGGAGCCATGGGAACCAAGACACCGATGTTTGGGCGAAGGAAAGATTCACTATATTGAAGTGATGTCCGATGGAGAAGAGGAGCCTGAGGGAAGTGAACCACCAAGGGAAGGGTCTCTCAAAGAAACCAGCCTGGCGGAGAGAATCTCCACATTGGTACGGAGGGGAGGCATCATTGCCACACTGGCGGGTACCCCAAGGTGCAGTGTATTTAGGGTATGTGGTACACTCCTAGGGCAATGAGTCCTGGTTATGCTCGATAGTGGGGCCTCGCTCAACTTCATAAACTCATCACTCGTCACCCGAAGGGGTTTGTGTACAAAGGAGCATGAAGGGTTCGATCTCAAGGTGGCAAGAGGCAATCTCCTATCATGCACTCACCTGGTTCCGCAATTGAGCATCACCATGGGAAATTACACAGTGACCGACGATTTCTTCGTAGTAGATCTAGATGACACGGATGTCATATTGGGCATTCAATGGATGGAGACCCTCGACCAGTACACGCAGAGCTTCAAAAGGATGGAGTTCTCATTCGAGGTAGATGGCAAGAAGGTGGTTCTTAGAGGAATGCGAATGGCGGCCCAAGGGAGATTTCCGCCAAACGGATGGAAGCCATCTTTAGCCATGATGTAGTCTGGGTAGCACATTGCTTGATCTCGACAAAACCTATGAAAGAGCAACCCACTTACTACCAGGATGAGGAACTTCAGTCGGTTTTGGATAAGCATAGTTTGGTCTTCGCTGATATTCCACCTAGTATACCCCCACATCGAGGGTTTGAGCACACCATCGAGTTGGAGGGAGCAAAACCCATTATCACCACACCCTATCGCCACCCGAAGAAGTTCAAAGAAGAGATAGAGAAAACGATCCAGGAACTCCTCGATAAAGGATAGATCTAGCCTAGCTCTAGCCCCTTTGCATCCTCGGTGGTACTGGTGAAGAAGGACGGAACTCTCAGAATTGAAGAAGGACGGAACTCTCAGAATGTGTGCTGACTACCGTGCACTGAACAAAAAGACTATCAAGAATAGATACCCCATTCCCAGGATCAATGAGCTGCTGGACGAACTACATGGCGCAGCCTATTTTTCCAAAATTGATCTCCGCTCCGGCTACCATCAGATCCGTATGAGGGAGCAAGATGTGGAAAAGACAGCCTTTTGTTGCCATTATGGACACTATGAGTTCTTGGTCATGCCGTTTGGATTAACCAATGTTTTGGCCACTTTCCAGTCCTGCATGAACCACATCTTCAACGGACAACTGCGTAAGTTCCTACTGGTATTCTTCGATGACATACTCATCTACAGCAAGACCTGGGAGGAACACCTAGGACATTTGAATGAAGTATTGGGAATTATGAAATCGCAATCATTGTATGCCAAAAAGTCCAAATGTGAATTTGGAATGACCGAGGTCCTGTGAATTTGGGTCACGTCATCAGCGCCCAGGGGGTACAAGTGCATTAGGAGAAGATTCAAGCAATTTTGGATTGGCCTCCACCCAAGACTCTCTCGGAGCTACATGGATTTTTCGGGTTGTGCAGTTATTATAGAAGGTTTGTCAAAGGATTTTCACAACTTGGTGCACCACTGACAAATCTAAAAAGAAAGGATCCTTCCATTGGACTGCGAAGGCGCAACACACCTTCGATAAATTAAAAGAAGTTATGAGTACGTGTTCAATTCTGGCACTACGAGACTTCACTCGCCCTTTCATCCTGGAGTGCGATGCCTCGAGTGAAGGCATTGGAGCGGTGTTGATGCAAGACCATCACCCCATTGCGTTCGAGAGTCGGAATCTTTCGGGAGCTGAGCAGTTGTACTCCATCTACAACAAGGAGATGCTCGCCATCATGCACGCACTGACGAAGTTTCGGCAGTACCTCGTCGGGGCAAAGTTTGTCGTACGGACAGACCTCAACAGCTTGCAATATTTCTTGGAGCAGAGGAATCTGAATGAACGACAACAGAAGTGGGTGAGCAAAGTCCAAGCATTTGATTTTGACATTGAATATGTGAAGGGAAAGAATAACGTGGTAGCCAACGCCCTGTCAAGAAGGCCTGCCATATGTTCTCTATCCCAGATTTCGGCGGATTGGAAGGAACACCTGTTGGTTGAATACTCCAAGAATACTTTTGCCTGCGAACTGATGGATGGTCAAGTGCAGGATGACCGATACAATGTGGTTGACGACATCATTTACTAAAAGCACAGAATTTATCTGGTACCCGAGTCTAAGATGAAGGAAAAGATTCTGAAGGAAATGCACGACTCTCCCTTGGCCGAACACCCAGGATACTTGAAAACCTACAAATAGATCCGAGAAAGGTTTTCCTAGAAGGGACTTAAGAACGACATCCTGTAGTATGTGCAGGAATGCGCCACCTGCTAGCAGAACAAATCTGAGCACACCTTACCGGCTGGACTGCTGCAATCACTGCCAATCCCCGACCAGAAATGGGATAGCATCTCGATGGATTTCATTACTGGGCTCCCCAAAGTGCAAGGAAAGGATTGCATTTTCGTCGTAGTTGACCGCTTAACCAAGTATGCCCATTTTTTTGCAATCCCCACAGGATACCAAGCAGTTCAAGTGGCCGAGTTGTTCTTCTGTGAGGTATTCCACTTACATGGTCTACCGCGAAACATAGTCGATGACAGGCATAGCCGTTTTTTGAGTGCCTTCTGGATGGAGTTATTTCGGTTGGCAGGAACTGAGTTGTCGCCTAGCACGAGCTACCATCCATAGACAGACGGACAGACCGAGATTGTGAACAAATGGCTGGAGGGTTATCTCAGGAACTACGTCTCAGCTCAACCGAAGGCTTGGGTTCACTGGCTACATTTGGGTGAACATTGTTACAACACCACCTATCACATGTCGATAGGCATGCCACCCTTCAAAGCATTGTAAGGTTATGAACCTTCTTCATTTGTTGATCTGGCATTGGGAGACAGTTGTGCACCGAGGGCCAAAGATTGGCTTCAGGAGAGTTTAGACATCCTGAGATCTCTCAAAGATAACCTGCAGAAGGCTCAGAACCAGCAAAAGATGTATGCCGACCAACACCGGGTTGAGCGAACTTTTGAGGTGGGCGATCTGGTATACCTCTGACTTCAACCGTACAGACAATCCTCCTTGAAGACAAGTGGTAAGGAGAAGTTGAAGCCGTGTTTCTATGGACCCTACAGGGTGGTTCGGAGGGTGGGCGAAGTTGCCTATGAGTTGGAGCTTCCTGAGGGGAGTCGGATTCACAAGGTTTCTCACGTATCACGTCTCAAGAAGGCCGTTGGGCAGCGCATCACAGTGTCCAAGGATTTGCCACCCATTGACGAGTAAGGAAAACTAATTCTGGAGTCGGCAGAGCTCATCGAGGTCAGAGAAAAGAGGCTGAGATCACGCACAGTCAAGGAGTTCCTTGTGCACTGGAAGAATCTACCCATCGAGGATGCCACCTGGGAAGGCGAGCAAATTCTGGAGCATCCAAGCCTGCAATTTTTGGCCCGAGAGGACTGTGATGTCCCCGATATAATTAAATAATAAATTTAATTACTTTATTGTAAGGCCCCAAATTTAATAACAAATCTTTCGGGCCCTTTATTTAATTAAATTAAGCAAGTCTTAGTTTGGTCGTGTCGACCCGTTTGTAACCCTTCGGGAAGTTTTCCGGAGCCCATATATATGGTCGAGTTAGTCTTTGTCATAGGTATGCGAATTTTGGTATTTTTCTCTATTGTGCGAATTCCTATTGGAGTTCTGTTATCCGCCATTTCGGAGGTGAAAGACCCTCCCTATTTGGTATTTGCAGTTTCGGTGAGATTCACCCCTCACCCTATTTTGTTCTGTGTACTCGATCCGGATCTAGCAAATCTTGAGTCTCAACATTGTTTACTTTCTCCAGTTGCATATCTGTTAATCTGATATACATGCATAAGGGATTCCTAATATTCATAATTCATTACTTACAGAAGATGAACCCCTTCACCACACACCCGCTAAAGCCCACCATACGGTTATACCACCATACATCTCACCTTCACCGTACATCCCCACCGTACGTCACACCCCCACCATACATCCCCACCGTACCTTCCCACCGTACATCTCATCTCACCATACATCTCACCTCACCGTACATCTCACCCCACCGAACATCATCACCGTACATCTCACCCCACCGTACATCATCATCGTACATCCCCACCGTACCCCCTCACCGTACGTAGCACCCTCACCTGCAACCTCACCTCCACCATACACCCTCACCCTCACCATATAGTCACACCTCGTACATTCACAATCTTGTCGTACATTAACAAAGGAACATTACAGTGGGACTCCTAATCAACCCACTAATGGCCCTGAAGCTAGCACTTCCAACAACCTTGGTGGAAATGGAAACAACAAATGGAGAAAAAGGAAGTAACCAAGGGAGTAACAATGGAGGTCCTAATGGAGGAATGCCTGGAGGGTCAATCTCTAGGCCTTTGCAACTTGTCTTCCTACCCAAGGAAGCATCACAAGCTGAAATTGATATTCCAACAACTGATGAAGTAAGAAACAATTATATGGAGTATGTCTCTCTCCTTGTTGAGATTCGGGAAATCCTCACCCTCGATCAGTTCATGAACCAAAAAAAGAAGAGAGGTGGAAGATATGATAACCGCCCTTATGCTCTAAGAGATTATCAGCAAGCCCTTGGAAAGGTTACTCTAGCCCACTTTGACGAAAGTGATAAGTAATCTACTAGATCATGGGTTCAGAAGTTGGATAATTATTTGTCCTTGAGACCAATGCCGGAAGAAGATGCTATCAAGTTTACTACTTTGCATTTGGATGGAGCTGCTCATGAGTGGTGGTATCATGGTTTGGTCACTCTTGGCCATGGTCTTATTGTCACCTACAATGAGTTCACCAACAAGCTCATTGAAAGATTCGACACAAAAGATCCTGAGGTGAAGTTTCGAGAGCTTGCTTAGCTGAAACAGCAAGGTTCATTGGACACTTACATAGCTGATTTCCAAAGACTCGTTGTGATGGTGCCAAACATCACAGAGAAAAGGCTTATATTCCTTTTTACGGAGGGATTGGAGGAACCTTTGAAAGGTTGGGTGAAGGCTTTTGATCCACCAACTTTGCATGAAGCCATTAAAAAATCAAAAAGTATGGAGTTGGATGCCCCTAAGTCAAAATTTCAGTCCAAGTCTTTCCCTTATCGAAAGGACAAGAAGAAATTTTCTGATCAGACCAAGAAGTTTCCTTCTAGGATGGATGATGAGCTCCGAAGGAAGAATTTGTGTTACTCTTGCAAGGAACCATGGGCCCCAAGTCATAAGTGCTATGGAAAAGGCAATGCGCATTGCATGGAAGCCTATTTTGCTGATGGATCAGAATTTGAAAATACAGAACAGCGGACTGATATGGAGGAAAGTGAGTACGAAGAGGTTGAAGATGACCAAGAAGATGGGGGTGTAGTTGCTCAAATTTCCAATCTCCATAAAAATGAATCATTCAGAGTTAGGGGAGTGCTTGGAGAGCACCAAGACATTGCCCTTATTGACACGGGAGCTGTTAATGCATGGTAGCTTATGCAAGATAAGATCTTCCTAACCTTCCTTGTTCTGTTATTTACATACTTCATGTCTGATTTATATTGCATATGATTATCGGATTGTACAAACATTACTTATCATTATGCTATCGGGCTAACAACCCGATAGCATATTAATGTCAATTATTAATTGGCATTAATATGCTATCGGGGTATTAACCCGATAGCATATTAAATGCTATAAGTTATCGGGTTATTAGCCGATACATACTTGCTATCGGGTGCATAACCATTGGCACCGGTTCACATCTGTTATCGGGCTTAATTATATCGGGCATATTTGTTATCGGGTTTAATGAAAACACCGCTTCATTTGGAATTAACATTGGTTAACAACTGCACCGGTTAGATTACATACATCGTGCACTTTGAATCATCGGTGTTTATATGAACCGATTCATTACATTGACCAGTCATTATATTATGATATTACAATATGCTATCGGGGGTTTTGAATCGATAATCAGCATTGTGTTAATGGTATAATTACAAAGGCACCGATCAATGAATGCATTGATCGGTCATGCCTAAAAGGCATGACCGGTCAATACACCAATTGACCGGTTGCCTAAATGATATATATGCCAATTGAATTCATTTGGAGTAGACAATAGAAAATATTAAATGATTTCTCTCCTTCAGACCTGCAGATAAAATCAGAATTATTAGACATTGACATAATTCCTCATACCCATTTATAGCATACATAGTTCATAACTTGTTCTTTAATTGAAATTGAAATAACTTTACATGGTATCAGAGCCAGGTTATCGAACCTAAGGCTATTCAATTTTGATAAAATTCAAGGACTAAGTTACAAACTACATCACATTTCCATAATGGCCAACGCTATCAGATTCGAAGATAGACTCGGAGGTAGCGAAGATTTTTCAGCTTGGAAGTTTAGAATCAAAATGATTTTAAGAGAAAACAAAGTTGATTCATATGTCCAAACTGAAAGTGCACAACCAGAAGATGAAACCAAGAAATCCACATGGATCGAGAGAAATGATAAGGCTATTAAAATAATAGTGGATGGGGTAAGAAATAATATAATGCCCATCATTAGAAAGCAGGAGACGGCTTATAAAATGTTCAAGGCACTTGAAAAGACATTTGAGATATCAAATGCAAGTCGTACTCTAGCACTAAAACGAGAAATAAATCATATCACCATGAACAAAGGGGAGACAATCAACGCCTACTTCATGCGGATATCAGTTCTAAAAGATGATCTTGCAACTCTGGACTACGAGATCCGAGGCAAAGAACTAACACTCATTGTTTTAGATGGGTTGCCTAGTGGATGGAGTACATTCGTCCAAGGCATCAGTGCAAGGTCCAAATATCCTAAGTTTGAGAGACTAAGAGATGACTGTCTACAAAAAGAATCCCGATTGAACAAGGTAGGAATAAAACAGAAGAATATAGATGAAGACTTGCAAGTCCTAAATACAAACATCAATAAAAAATACAAAAAGAAGCAATCCAGGAAAAGAAAAGCTAAACAAGGTAAGAACACTTCTAAGAAAGACCTATCACATGTTCAATGTTATAGGTGTGACAAATTCGGACACTATGTTGCAAACTGTCCAGAGAAAGGGAAGCAAGCCACATTTGCAAAAGTAAAGAAATCTAGAAAAGAAAATGACTCCAAGAACTATGTCCTCTACTCAGCACTTACAAGCCATACTTCAAACAAATCTAACTCATGGGTGATCGACAGTGGTTCATCCAGACACATCACCGGCTTAAGAGAAATACTAGACTCCATGATAGAGAAAGATGATGAGGAAGTAACCATCGCAGACGATTCTTCACATCCAGTCAGAGGAATTGGAACCTGCACCATCAAACTGAAGTCAGGCATGTCACTACGACTTGAAGAAGTACTATATGTTCCAGGCATCAAAAGAAATCTAATCTCCATATCAGCACTAGAAGATCAAGGATACAGAGTGACCTTCATGGAAAACAAGGTGTTGGCTTGGCCAAAGAGATCCTCCATCAAAGACGCTAAGGTCATTGGTCGAAGACAAGGCTATTTGTATGAGCTATGTACAGAGCCCAATCTAGCATTGATCCATGAAGCAACTAATGCAAATGAAGTATGGCACAGGAGATTAGGTCATCTGAATTATAGAGCTTTGTCAACCATGGGAAACCTTGTCACAGGTCTACCTAAGTTGAAGCAATATCATTCAAAGGCATGCAAAGGGTGTGCCTTAGGTAAAAATACCAAAAATGCATTTCAGAATAGTACTAGGAAAACTAGCAAAGTTTTGGAGTTAATTCATTCTGATGTATGTGGACCTATGTTCGTACCCTCGCTAGGGGGATTTTTGTACTATGTAATTTTTGTTGATGACTACTCTAGGAAGACGTGGATCTACTTTCTGAAATATAAAGAATCAGAAGAGATCCTAAGTAGGTTCAAAGAGTTTAAAACATTAACAGAAAATCTCTCTGAAAACAAAATTAAAACCTTAAGAACTGACAATGGGGGGGAATACACATCAGAACTATTTAAAGACTTTTGTAAAAATTCTGGGATTAAGAGGGAGTTGACAATACCTTATAATCCACAACAAAATGGAGTAGCTGAAAGGAAAAATAGGACCATAGTAGAAGCTGCCAAAGCCATGATACTAGATCAAAATCTAAACTTGAACCTTTGGGCAGAAGCAACTAACACTGCTGTGTACATACAAAATAGATGTCCTCATTCACACCTTGAAGATAAAACTCCTGAGGAAGTCTTTACCAAGACAAAACCAGATATCAGCCATCTTAGGATATTTGGGTGTCCGGTCTATATTCATGTACCTAAAGAGAAAAGACTAAAACTAGAACTCTCTGGAAAAAGGGGAATACTTGTAGGATACAGTGAAACTTCTAAAGCCTACAGAATCTATGTACAAGGGCAAAGAAATATTGAACTCAGTAGAGATGTAATCTTTGAAGAAGATTTAGCCTTCAAAAGGGCTCAAAATACAATAGAACCTGAAATTCATAATCCTACTCCTAACCTAGAAGAAGAACCTACTCCTGAGCTTCAGAGGGAGTATCTTGAGGAAACTATAAGTGAAACACAAGACCCACCTATAGATAATCGCAAGAAAAGACCACTATGGGCCACCAAAACTATAGCAGAAGCTCAGAAGTTCGCTGCTCCTTCAGGAACCTTCAGGGAAAGCAAGAGGCCTAATAAATTCATCAACTATGCTGCACTTATGAATGATCTATCTAAAGCTGAACCTAACAATGTTTCAGATGCATTCAAACATCAAGTATGGATAGATGCCATGACTGAAGAATATCAGTCCATTATGAAGAATGATGTTTGGGAGATTGTTCCTAGGCCAACCAAGAAGTCTGTCGTGTCTTCTAAATGGTTGTTTAAAATCAAGCATGCTGCAGATGGCAGTATTGAAAAACACAAGGCCAGATTTGTAGCTAGAGGGTTCTCACAGAAGGAAGGAATAGATTACGAAGAAACATTTGCACCTGTTGCCAGGTACACATCAGTAAGAGCTGTCCTAGCCATTGCAGCAGCAAAGGGGTGGAAGGTACATCAGATGGATGTTAAGACAGCATCCCTAAATGGCGAGATCGTGGAAGAAGTCTACTTAGAGCAACCTGAAGGGTTTGAAATTCATGATGCAACGTCTCATGTGTGTAGACTCAAGAAAGCTCTTTATGGGCTCAAACAGGCTCCCAGAGTTTGGTATGAAAGAATTGACACCTATCTCTCAAAGCTGGGTTTCTCTAAGAATGATGCAGATCCTAATCTCTACCTCAAAAGAAATAAAGGTGATATGTTAATATTAATTTTATATGTTGATGACTTATTAATTACAGGAGATAATCACCTAATAGATCAATGCAAGAAAGATCTATCCACAGAATTTGATATGAAAGACTTGGGGCTTCTTCATTACTTCCTAGGATTGGAAGTATGGCAGAATTCTGATAATATTATACTGAACCAAGGGAAGTACACCTTGGACATATTGACAAGATTTAGAATGCTAAACTGCAGACCCATGACCTCTCCTATGGAAACCAACTTCCATAAACTTAAAGAAGCAGCAGCAGAATCAAGACCTACTGACCCCACTCAATACAGGCAGATGATTGGGTCCCTGATGTATCTAGTAAATACAAGGCCAGATATCTGCTATGCTGTTAATGCCTTAAGTCAATTCATGTGTGAACCTAAGGAGATACACCTGGTTGCAGTAAAGCATATAATGAGATATCTACAAGGTACCCTAAAGCTTGGTCTTAAATATGAAAAGGTTGACATAGATCTACATGGATTTACAGATTCAGATTGGGCTGGCAGTGTGACTGACAGAAAGAGCACTTCAGGGTGTTGCTTCAGTTTAGGGTCAGCCATGATATCCTGGATCAGCAGAAAACAATCTTCAGTAGCTCAGAGTTCCACAGAGGCTGAATATATTGCAGCTTCAATGGCTGCCCGAGAAGCAGTATGGCTAAGGAAATTGCTCGTGGGATTATTTGGAGAACCTATGAAACCTACAGTCATTCAGTGTGATAATCAAAGCTGTATAAAACTTTCTGTAAATCCAGTATTTCATGACAGGTCCAAACATATTGAGATTCCATATCACTATGTACGAGATATGGTTGACAGGGATGTGATAAAGTTAGAATATGTGTGTACAGGAGATCAGACTGCAGATATTCTAACCAAACCACTTTCCAGAGTGAAGGTTGATCACTTCAGAAAGGGTTTAGGTATGATAGAAAGGTAATCTGCTTTGTAATCTATACTTACATATATTTAAGATGTTTAATGTGTAAACTTCTTTGTCATGTCTGGACTATCTCTTGGCTTCTTGCCACTTGTGTTCATATCTAAGAGGTGACGATCTCTCAGATACTGAACACTTGTATGTAGACATCATAAGGTGACGATCTTATGATAGTCAAACCAGTAATCATGTTGGATCACTGGTAAGTCATGGATGTGTCATGACTATGTTGTGATACAACATTTGTACAAATGTTATTGCATTATCACAATTTGGATATAATGAGAACTTAAACACTTCTCATATGGTTATCCTTGTATTGCGTGTTAAGCAATACTGATATCACGTGTAGGTGATATCTCAACCATTGATCATGATTGGATCTCTGGTAAGTCATGGATTTGCCATGACTATGTTGTGATAAACATTTATAAATGTTATTGCACTTATCACAACTTGGATATGATGAGAAACTAACCTTTCTCATAGACTTATCCTTAAGTATTGCGTGTTAGGCAATACTAATATCACGTGTTAAGTGATATCTTGATGAATCTTACAGATCACATGTTTTGATGATTTCTCACATGATCAGGTGATGATTCTCTTACTTTTATCACATGTTAAAATAATACTTTATGTCACATGCTCAGGTGATGTTCTTCTATTTTGTATCATATGTCTTGATGGTACTTCTCATGTATAAATGATTTTTGCTGACTGAAATTATCTAAGTTATGAAAAGGAAATGTGATGCAGGTTGCCTTATCTATCTTCCAAAGCTAAGAGGGAGTGTTAATGCATGGTAGCTTATGCAAGATAAGATCTTCCTAACCTTCCTTGTTCTGTTATTTACATGCTTCATGTCTGATTTATATTGCATATGATTATCGGATTGTACAAACATTACTTATCATTATGCTATCGGGCTAACAACCCGATAGCATATTAATGTCAATTATTAATTGGCATTAATATGCTATCGGGGTATTAACCCGATAGCATATTAAATGTTATAAGTTATCGGGTTATTAGCCGATACATACTTGCTATCGGGTGCATAACCATTGGCACCGATTCACATCTGTTATCGGGTTTAATGAAAACACCGCTTCATTTGGAATTAACATTGGTTAACAACTGCACCGGTTGGATTACATACATCGTGCACTTTGAATCATCGGTGTTTATATGAACCGATTCATTACATTGACCAGTCATTATATTATGATATTACAATATGCTATCGGGGGTTTTGAATCGATAATCAGCATTGTGTTTACAAAGGCACCGATCAATGGGTGCATTGATCGGTCATGCCTAAAAGGTATGACCGGTCAATACACCAATTGACCGGTTGCCTAAATGATATATATGCCAATTGAATTCATTTGGAGTAGACATAGAAAATATTAAATGATCTCTCTCCTTCAGACCTGCAGATAAAATCAGAATTATTAGACATTGACATAATTCCTCATATCCATTTATAGCATACATAGTTCATAACTTGTTCTTTAATTGAAATTGAAATAACTTTACAGGAGCAACACATAATTTCATTGATTAAAGAATTGTTGCAAAGAGAGGCCTTATAACCGAAGTAGTTGATGGATTCAAAGTAATGGTGGCAGACGGTTCTACTATCTCTTGCAACCAGATGGTTTCCAATATGTCTTTGAGGTTGGGAAATTATGAAGTCAAGGATGACTTCTATGTTGTTAGCATTGGAGGTACTGATGATGCAGTACTTGGCATACAATGGCTGCGATCTCTTGGTGAGATCACTCTCAATCTGCAAACAGTGGAGTTGAAATTCATGGCCAAAGGGAAGAAAGTGGTGTTGAGAGGGATGTCTAATGGAGGCCTTCGTATTGTGTCATTGAAGAGGATGGAGAGGTTGATCTGTCATGATCAAGTGGAATGGGCAGCGGAATGTGTGATCATGCCATCCGATCCTATGGTAGAAAAGAGACACTACCCTCCAGATATTCAAGAATGATCACCAAGAGGAGTAAAGTCTTTGATAGCCCACCCCCTGGGAGACAACTTGAGAGAGTGACTAAGCACATTATTGAATTGGAAGGAGCTAAACCGGTCATTACTACTCCCTACCGGTATCCAAAGAAGTTGAAGGATGAGATAGAAAAGGCCATCAAGGAACTCTTGGATATGGGATACTTCCAGCCAAGTAAGAGCCCCTTTGCTTCTGTAGTGGTTTTAGTGAAGAAGAAGGATTGGACCATGCGCATGTGTGTGGATTACCGAGCCCTTAATCAAAAAACAATCAAGAATCAGTACCCCATACCCAGGATGGATGAGTTACATGGAGCTATTTTCTTCTCTAAGATTGATCTTAGATCAAGCTACCATCATATCCAAATGAGGGAGTCAAACATTGAGAAAACTGCTTTCAGATGCGACTTTGGGCATTTTGAGTTCCTAGTCATGCCCTTTGGGTTGACTAATGCTCTTGCTACCTTCCAATCCTGCATGAACAAGATCTTTCCGAAGCAATTGAGAAAGTTTGAGCTTATCTTCTTTGATGATACCCTCATCTTCAGCAAATCTTGGAAGGAGCACCTGAAGCACTTGGATGAAGTGCTCATTATTCTAGAGTCTAAATCATTGTTTACAAAAGAATCCAAGTGTGAGTTTGGGATGAAGGAGCTGCTCTACTTGGTCATATCATCAATGCGGATGGAGTAAAGGTTGATCCCGAAAAGATCAAGGCAATAGTTGATTGGCCTCCACCTGAGAACTTGATGCATCTAAAAGCGTTCTTGGGTCTTTGTGGCTTCTACAACAGATTTGTGAAGGGCTACTCTCAGATTGCTACTCCCCTTACAGATCTCACTAAAAAGGGAGTTTTTGTTTGGTCAGAAAAGGCACAAGGTGTGTTTGACAAGTTCAAGGAGATTATGAGCTCATAACCTGTTTTAGCTATACCAGATTTTTCCAAGCCCTTTGAGCTACAATGTGATGCATCTGGAGAAAGTATTGGTGTTGTTTTGAAGCAAGAGAAGCATCTGATTGTGTTTGAGAGCAGAAAACTAAGAGGAATTGAGAAGACTTAGTCTATCTATGACAAGGAAATGCTCACGATCATGCATGCATTGGCCAAGTTCAGACAATACTTGGTGGGGAGCAAATTTGTTGTCAAAACAGATCACAATAGTCTCAAGCACTTCATGCACCAAAAGGAATTGAATGAAAGGCAGCAGAAGTGGGTGTGTAAACTACAAGCTTACAATTTCGACATTGAGTATATCAAGGGCAAGAACAACATTGTGGCAGATGCACTCTCAAGAAGGCCCCACTTAAGCTCTTTGTGTGAGCTTACTACTGATTGGAAGGACTTATTGCTTGCTGATTATGCCAAAAATCAGTTTGCAACCAGCATTATTGAGGGTACTTTCCAAGATGAAAGGTACAAGGTAGTTGATGGGCTGATCCACTACAAGAGAAGGATCTGTTTGTTGCCCGAATCTAAGCTCAAGAAGAAGGTTTTGCAGACTTTCCATGACATTCCTCTTGCTGGTCCTCAAGGATATTTTAAAACCTATAGGCAGATTCGTGAGAGGTTCTCTTGGAAGGGATTGAAAAATGATGTGTTGAACTATATCAAGGAGTGTCACACTTGTCAGATGAACAAAAATGAGCATACTCTTCCAGCTGGTTTGTTGCAGCCTCTACCAATTCCCAATCAAAAATGAGAAAGTATTTCAATGGACTTCATCACGGGGTTGCCAAGAGCTTACGACAAAGATTGTATCTATGTTGTGGTGGATACATTGACCAAGTTTGCTCATTTTTTTGCCATTGCTAGCTCATTTATAGCAGCTCAAGTTGCTAATGTGTTTTTCCATGAGGTGTTTAGACTTCACAGGTTGCCAAAAAACATTGTCAGTGAGAGGGACAGCAAGTTCCAAAGCACTTTTTGGCAAGAAGTTTTCAGATTGTGTGGTACAGTGTTCACTCCAAGCACTAGTTATCACCCACAAACTAATGGGCAAATGGAGATTGTAAACAAGTGGTTGGAGGGCTATCTTAGGAATTATGTCTCAGAGTAGCAAAAAGCTTGGGTGAGATGGCTACACTTAGGAGAGTACTACTACAATTCCTCCAACCACATGTCCATCAGAATGTCTCCTTTCATGACACTATGGTTATGAGGCTCCTAGCTTTTTTGATTTGATGTTTGGTGGTAGCAAAGCCCCCCAAGCAAAAGATATGGTGCAGCAGTGTCAAGGCATTTTGAGGACCTTGAAGAATAACCTCCAGATTGCACAGAATCAGCAGAAGTTGTACGCTGATCAGCAACATATGGAGTGCACATTTGAGGTTGGAGACATGGTCTATCTTAGGCTTCAGCCTTTCAGACAGTCTACTCTCAAGAAGAGTGGAGCGGAGCGGAGAAACTCAAGCCACATTTCTATGGGTCATTCAGAGTTATCAGGAGAGTTGGTGTAGTGGCTTACGAGTTGGAGCTATCAGCGAGTAGCAAAGTTCACAGTGTCTTCCACGTGTCTCGCCTCAAGAAGGCACTTGGACACAATGTAGTTGTCTCTTCTGATTTGCCTCCCCTGGATGAGGAAGGACAATTGGTGTTGATTCCAAAGGAGATCATTGATTTTAGAGAACGCTCTTTGAGGAGGAGGACAATCAAGGAGTATTTTGTGAAGTGGAAGAATTTACCTTTGGAGGATGGTACTTGGAAAAATGAGGAGATTTTGCAGCATCCAGACTTGTGGTTGCTTGAGGACAAGCCATCTTGGGGAGGGCAGACTATAATGTCCCCTTCTCAACAATAATCAGTTCCATTGGCCGTTGGTTGGTAGCCTATTACGAAGACCCGTAGGCTAGTCAAGAGCAGGAATTAGGGTTTCCTACTTCTAGGAGGATGTTTCGGCATTTTTAGTGGCTTGCATGTTGGAGTTTCACAGTTTTGATTCTGGATTCCTTCTGGGTTTTTAGAAAGCTTCGCAATGATGGTGCATGCATAGGAAGCAGTAAAGTTTGGTAAACTTACTATTTTAGTAAGTGGGAGCAAGGACAGTTCATTTCTCTAGGTTTTTCTGGGTTTTCAAAGAGCTTCACAATGGTATGACATGCAAATGAATTGGAGGACTTTTTCGGACGCTATTTTTAGTAAGTTGCGACGGCTGCTCTAAATGTGGTTAAAATCACTTTGGAAACACTTACTATTTTTAGCAGTATGCTATATTTAGTAAGTGCTATTTTTAGCAATACTATTTTTAGCAGGGTTTCAGAAGGTCAATTCAGATGGCTATTTTTGACAGGTCAATTTGAGCAATTTGTCTTCCAACAGTTTTGGAGCTATTTTGGCAAGTCTAAGCTTATTTTGGGTGATTCCTGCTTGAAGAAAAATATTTTATAAGTGAATTATTAATAAGGCTAGATGGATGCCTTAGGAGAAAATGAGTTAATTTTATGATATAATTCACTTTATTACTTTGGACGCCTGAACACACTTTATTGATATTTTTTATTAAAGTATAATTTTCAAGACATAAGGTGGATGTCCATTTCGGAGATTTTTCATTTAAAGATTATAACCTTTAAAGTGTCCAAACAATAGTTGATTTTGGCGTCCCTTTTGGAGGAATATATGATTTAAAATAAAGGCAAATATTATATTGCTTTGGGTGTCCAAGTTAGCATTTGACTTCATTTCATGTCAATTCGGAGGGAGTCGAATTTGAATTTGAAGAAATTTCTCTATAAATACAAGGCTCTACTCCTCATTTGATCATATCCATGATTATTTGCAATGAAGTGCTGTCGAAATTCTGATTGATTGCTTCGAGGAATGCATACCTCCTAGCTAGTTCTTGGCTTCTTGCTTGAAAGATAGCAACTAGTTGAGATTGTGAGACTGTTCTTTACACAAAAGAACAAATGGAGTTCATTATTGTAGTAACATTTGATGTTTTCTAATGCGTTTTGGGGTGTTTGTGAGTTTTCAGGTTGCAGGTGGATTGTAGAGCTGAAGTGTTTTTTTCATCATAAGTCTAAGGGAGAAACTTTGTGGCTTCTGGGTATTCTCTCTTTATTTCCCTAAGGCTCAAAGGTTAATTTGGAGTTGTGAATTTTATATAGCAAATCGCCCTTCTTCCCAGGTCGTACCATGTCTAGGGTTGTCTTGGAATGTGTGCATTAACGGTTGATTGGGTTTGCAGCTGGCTATTGGTCTTGGTTTGGGGTGCCTCCTCACTAGAGCCCATTTGCACTTAGTTTCAGGTCTTTCCGTTGAGTTTTGGAGGAGTTATAAGCATTTTAGTGTATTTTAATGTTGCTGGTTTGTGTTTTTCAGTCTGCTGGTGAAGTATATCAGATTTAGAGTTTTGGAGTGTGGGGTTGTTTTTTGGGGAGTTAGTCTCTTGTAACTTGTGAAGTGCATTGAACATCATTTGCAGCTTTGGACAGCGATATCTCTTGATCTGAAAATTCTTGTTATGTATTGTAATGTTGATTAGTAGTACCAACAACAATCTCATTTTGGAATTGTTTCACAACACCCACTGAATAAGTGGAAGAGGTTGGCTTCGCCGCCTATCTTTATTTCATTGTACTCTTGTCTTCCCATTGAATAATTGGTTGAGTAGATTGTTTGTTATTTCCAGTCCTCCCGTTGAATAAGTGGTTGAGTGATTATCTTGTTTACTTCAGTTACTTGGATTTGTAATTGGCTAGTTATACCGCCAAATAGCTGTTGAATTTCAGTATTTATTTATCCCACTGAAAAGTGGAAGTGGCTGGTCCAACTGCCAATTTGTATTGCTCTCTATATTTTATCATGCTAAAGCTAATGGGTGAATTTATGGTGTTAAAAATCTGAAAAAAAATTGTGGGGGACATTTCATTTGAGTAACTCAAGGATAAAAGTTACCTAGGTTGTGCATTTGAGAAACTAAAGGACAAAAGTGATCTAGGTCGTGGATTTGAGAACTCAAGGATAAAAGTCACCTAGGTCGTGGATTTGAGCAACCAAAGGATAAAAGTCACCTAGGTCATGTGTAAAAGTATTCAAATTTATGTTCAAAAGTGGAATGTTAAGGATTTTGTCTTTCTTTTAATTCCTTAGACAATATTCAATGCTATTAATGTATGCTCTCTACTTATTTCTGATTATGAACTGAAACTTCTTTGTTTGCAGGTGGTTGTAGATAATATTTATTGATTTCAATATTTCTCCAGCATTCTTCACAGCACATATATATAGGCATTGCCTTGTAAGATCAAGGCATGCCTTGACCGGACATGTCTCATGACATGTCCGATCAAGACATGTCTTGATCAAGGGTGGTGCCTCTTCATAATGCAAACCGATAACTATCGGTTAATATAAATGCCGATGCATAACAAATGATAATCGATGCCAATCAGTTTGTGATTTAATGCGGTTTGATTATCATTGTAACCAAAAATGAATCGATTAGTTTCTAATGCAATTTTAGTTATCATTAACCGATCACTAATCGATTTATTCTTAATGCTATTTCATGGTAATTGATGGTAAATGCAACCCGATTATGGATCGGTATAAAAGCAAAAATATGTTAATACGATAACTATTGTAGTTATCATATGACAACACTAATTACCCATCATATGAATCGGTTAGTTTCTAATGCAATTTTAGTTATCATTAACCGATCACTAATCGATTTATTCTTAATGCTATTTCATGGTAATCGATGCTAAATGCAACCCGATTATGGATCGGTATAAGAGCAAAAATATGTTAATACGATAACTATTAGTGTTGTTATATGACAACCAGAATAGATATGCAGAACCGATTACAATCACAGCATATAAATGAAATCACTGCATAGCAAATACAATCATATCTCGATCGTTGATAGAAATGCTTATAAAGATGATTATGATGTCTACCATTAGCATGTAGATTTATCGATAGGATAGATGATTGGATGAGAGACTTCATTTATCTCTCATTCAATCATTTATCTTACCGAAGCTACATTGTTTGAACACTCCCTCTTAGCTAGGGAAGATAAATGGAGATCTATGTAAACATTGAAATAATCATCTAATTATATAGCATCACATTTCTCATAATAGAATGTATTACATGACCTCGTAATACAAAAGATCAAGTCACATATGCTCGTGACATGATGTATCACATAACACGTGATACAGAAATATATCACATCATCTCGTGATATAGATATCAATATCGCATAACACGCGATACCTTGGATATAAAATAATTTGAGAATATTGAATTCTCTTATATCCAAGTTATGGTATGTACACTGACATTACGTCACATAATGTCTACCATAACATATCATGGCACATCCATGAGTCAAGATGATATCAAGTCAGCATGATATCAACATTACAAGATCGTCACCTTGTAATGTTCAGTACAAGTGTTCATTATCTAAAAAATCGTCACCTCTTAGAAATGGACACAGGGGGAGGAGCCCATAAAGTCATAACACGACAAAAGAAGTTTACACATTAAACATCTTATATATTAGTACATATCATAAAGCAAATTACAATTCAATCATACCAAGTCCTTTCCTGAAGTGTTCGACTTTTACTCTGGATAGAGGTTTGGTCAGTATGTCTGATGTCTAGTCTCCTGTACTGATATACTACAACTAAATCACATTCCTATCCACCATATCTCTCACATAGTGGTAAGGAATCTCTATGTGTTTGGATCTATCATGAAATACAGGGTTCACAGAGGGTTTTATACAACTCTGGTTATCACAATGAATTATAGTAGGCTTCAGTGGCTCACCGAATAATCCCACAAGTAGTTTTCTAAGCCATACAACTTCTCATGCATCCATGGAAGCTGCAATATATTCGGCCTCTGTAGAACTCTGAGCTATTGAAGACTATTTCCTGCTAATCCAAGATATCATGGCTGAAGCCAAACTGAAGTAGCATCTTGAGGTGCTTTTCCTGTCAGTCACACTTCCAGCCCAATCTGAATCAGTGAACCCATGAAGATCCAAATCAACTTTCTCATACTTGAGTCCATAGTTAAGAGTACCTTGAAGGTATCTCATAATATGTTTCACAGCCATAAGATGTATCTCCTAAGGTTCACACATGAACTGGCTCAAGGCATTTACTGGATAACAGATATCAAGTCTAGTATTGACCAAGTACATTAACGATCTAATCATCTGTCTGTAGAGAGTGGGATCTACCATTGGGGAATCTGCTACTGCCTCCTTCAGTTTGTGAAGATTAGTTTCCATAGGAGAAGACATGGGTCTGCAGTTCATCATACCAAATCTCTTCAATATGTCTAAGGTGTATTTTCCTTGATTAAGCACAATACTGTCAGAGTTTTGCCAAACTTCCAATCCAAGAAAGTAATGTAGAAGGCCTAAATCCTTCATATCAAACTCCTTTTCAAGGTCTTTCTTACATTGTCCAATAAGGTGATTTTCTCCTGTAATCAGAAGATCATCAACATATAAGATCAATATCAGCATATTACCTTTGACTTTCTTGAAGTATAGATTCGGATCTGCATCATTCTTTGAGAATCCCAATCCCAGAAGATAGCTGTCAATTCTTTCATACCAGGCCCTGGGAGCCTGTTTTAAACCATATAGGGCTTTCTTTAATCTGCACACGTGTGTCTCTGCATTGTGGATCTCAAACCCTTCTGGTTGTTCTAAGTAGACTTCCTCCTCAATTTTACCATTCAAGAAAGCAGTTTTCACATCCATCTGATGGACTTTCCAACCTTTGACTGCTACAATGGCCAGTTCTGCTCTAACTGAGGTGTACCTAGCAACTGGAGCAAATGTCTCATCATAGTCTATCCCTTCTTTCTGTGAGAATCCCTGGGCAACAAATCTGGCTTTGTGTTTCTCTATGCTACCATCTGCGGCATGTTTGATTTTGAACAGCCACTTGGATGAAACAATGGATTTCCCTTTTGGCCTCGGAACAATTTCCCACACATCATTGTTAAGTATGGATGTATATTCTTCAAACATTGCATCTTTCCAAACTTGGTGTTTAAGAGCTTCTGGTACACTAGAGGGTTCTGATTTGGAGAGATCATTCATAAGGGCTACATAGCTAGAAAATCTTCGGGGCCTCTTACTTTCTCTAAAAGTCCCTGAAGGAGCTGCAAAGTCCCTTGCATCCTCCATTGTTTTGTGAGCCCTGTTACCTATTTTTTGCTTCTAGCTGAAAAATAGGTTAGGTTATGTTTGTTTTTACAAAATGGAACAAAGTACATATTACTTCTGCTATATTGCATTCCAACTGCACTAAGGAAGAATCAACTAAAAATTACATTTCAATACTTCTAATTCGTAACAACAAAAGAGAGAGACATCCCATCCAGAAAAAAAGGAAGAATTTTATTGATAATCAAATACATGCGTCTCACAAAATGAGCCATGAGACTAGCTATACACAACTGGTGTAAGAAAGAGATACATAGGCATGTATACATGAGTATAAAATAAAAAGAGCATGTTGAGAGTCGAACCAGTCATTGCCTGAATGACTGCTATGGTTGGAATAGCCCTGATGTTGACTTTGTATTGATGCTTTGTCCTTGTCTGCGTCCGCCTTCCTTCTGGTATCTGCAAAAGAATGAAGTATACAATGCGTTAGAACATTTTGTTCTAAGCAATGGCTGATTACATTCCTAACATGTATACTAACGCATGCATGTATATGTAAATCTTAGATTACATCAGATGCATATAATCAGCATCATAGAGGAATCTCAGAAAGGGAAATATCAGATCAGAAGAAATCAAGAAAATCATTATACATAGGCATATTATTTCTAGCATATTTGCTTCATGTGCAGCTATAGATCTGATCATGTTCATTTTCAGTATGTGGGGTAAATGGGCTCCCACAAGGGTTGAGCCCAGCATGCTTATAATTGTATCAATCAAACATTCATCATTCATGACAGTAAGTTGATTCTTACACTATTACAAAGCAGTAGTATCTATTCAATGCAACTACAATGAATAAAAGCAGTGATGAGTATTTTCAAGGGCAGCATATACAATGAGCAGCTTTCAAATGTCATCCTTAGGAGTTTTGGCAAATAAGGAGTAGAAAAAATGAGTTTCAGAGCTATACTTGTTAAAGAATGGGAAAGATCAGAAAAATACAATCTTCAAGCTTAAAAATGAGCCTCACAAGCAGTAAAGATAATGAAGAAAGTACCAGTAGCTAATGGTTTTGAAGATCTTTTGGATCTTAAATTGCTGTCATAATAGAGAGGGACACACCATTTACAAGTAAAGGTTACAGTGTTCATGTGGTAAAAATGACAGACACGTGGTCAAGTGCAGTCATGTAAGTTCAAGCATGATGTAACAATCTAAAACAGCAGCCATAGGTGACAAAACTCTAGTCAAGAAGCATGAAAATGAGAGGTTACAGATAGCTCTTATCTCTGGAAACATAATGTCGAATTCTGGGACTGAATATGAGGAAAAAAAGGAAAAAAAACAGTCAAAGACAGTGAAGGGCTTAATTACTCAGTAAGGAGCAGCAACAACAAAAGTCATGATGCTAAAAGCACAAGTCACAGTTCCCAAAAATTATGAATTAACAGTCACCATTTCTTTGAGTCAATCGTATGTAGATGCATGGAAAACAACTACCAAAGATCAGTCAATCACAGTGGGCAGCAAATAGTAAGGAACACAATGCATTTTCAGAATCATAACGAAGACAACTTTCTAGCACAATGCATGATACCATTGAACATAGTTATAGAAGGGATGCATGTAATCAAAGATACAATCACAGTGATCAATTTGCAAAAGTAGCAGTCATATAAGGAGTTTTCATAGCCAAACACCATGAAACCAAGACAGTCCCAGAATTGCCAAATTACATCTATGCTTGATGGCAGTTACATAAATACCACAGTCAAAGCGTTAATTGCTTAAAAAGGCACAGCATAGAGTATTGATTTGCATTGAAATGAGTTTTAACCTTCGTTTCTTCCATTGGAATTATGAGTAGGGTTGAAATAAAGGAAAGTGAGGAATGAAATGACTGCTACAGCAGCAGTTTGTATAATCTTTATTGTTAAGGTTTTGATTTCTTGCAAAAAATGGTGTATAATGCAGTTCTTTCAACACAAAATGGGGGCTATTTAGAGGAACTGGAGAGACCTTAGAACCTATAGCATGATTCATTGCAGACTGTTCGTGTTCTTCGTGAAGGGATGGTCATAACAGTAGAACCTGAATGTTACTTTATCAGTGCAACATGGATTCCAACTATGGAGAAATCAGATATATCATACTTCATAAACAAGCAAGCCATTTCCACATTTCAAGATTTCAGAGGAGTATGCTCAGAAAATTGACTTTAAGAGTCAGAAAAATATGCACCTGAGTTTTCTTTTTTTCAGAAATTCGAAAAGAAAAACGGATCCAAGGAAGAGAGGCTCGTGTGGCGGCACCCAGCACTCGGAATCACGCCCAGCTCGCAAAAAATCACACTACAGCAGGAAAATGAAGATATCGAATGCCAAAGGGAATAAGAAGAAGCTCGTATGTTTCACGCCCAGCTCGCAAAATTCACGCCCAGCAGCAACAAAGCACAGAAAATGATAAATTTCAATTGTTGTGAGAGGCCCAGAATCAACAAATTGCAGGTTCAACCTCCAAACCCTCCTTGTCAGCGCCCAGCAGAGCTTCTAAGTGAAGCTATCGGATGCAATGAAGAAGGAAGTGAATAATTTAGGGTTTGTTTTCCCTAAAATATCTTCAATAGCCTTAAGTTTTTTTTTGCCTTGACTTTATTTTTTATTTTTCCTTGCCAATGTCCCCGTGAAAGCTCTAGAGAGGTCGATGCTTTTCAAATTCCTTTTTAATATGTAAGTTTTGTTAAGTGATTAATTTATTTATCACTTAGCAATCTCTTTAGATTTTATGATTTATTAAGTGATTTATGGTTTATCACTTATTAAAATAATGAAATGTAAAAATATTTATTAAGTGGTCAATCACAAATCACTTAATAAATATATCTTTTATCAAGATTTTAGGCATGGGTCAAATAAATAAAATTTAATATGTATCAATTGAAGTAGTTTTTTCAATTTATCATTTTAATTAAATAATTTATTTTATTTCATGTTTATGGTTAAAGTAAAAAAGAAAAAAATACTAATAAATGAAAATAATAAAATGTTTGTTAAAGTGATAAATAAGTCACTTTATTTAATTATTTTATTATTATTTCATTTACTAGCATTTTGCCTTTAAGTATAAACATGAAGCAAAGCAAATATTTAATTAAATAATAAATTTAAAAAATTACTTTGAGGTGTATATTTTATTTTTATTTGTTAAAGGTCAAGGAGATATTTATTTATTGCATTAATGAAGGCTTGCAGGCCTGTCAGTGATATTTTGGGGCCATTTATGGTGCTTTTAGGAGCTTTTATGGTTGCAGCATTGGTTGGCTTGACTTTTGGCCCAGGTTTCTCCCTTTCAAACATGTTTCAAGTCTTTCCAAGTGGGTTTTTTGGTTCTACTCGCCCAAGAGGAGGTGGATTATTTTATTCATTATCTGCCTTTGGAAAAAGCATATATACTGCAGGACTTCTTTATTTTCAGGGGTTCTTACCTTTTGCTTCTGGCAGACTGTAATTTTTTGAGTTCTCTCTGCAGAAAGGAAGGAGTTTGTAACCAGTTTTGATAAAGCTTTGTAACACCTTTTGACAGTAATACATATTTTCCCTTCTCAGATTTCTTGTTTTTGTGTCCTTGGTCCTAATGCAGTTTCAAGTGATGTCTTTTATCCTTGTGATTGTGTTGCTGTTAGCACCTTTATGCAGAAGCTTTTTCTAATCAGTTGCAGGTCATAGGTTGTGCCAGTTGTAAGAGTAACCTCAGTTTGTGAGAAAACATCTTTTCTCCTGCTGAGATTATAATTTTTACAGCCTTCTTATGAAGTGTTGATGCAGAGGTTATGAACTTTCTGATTTGTGCAGGGTTTCCTTTTATTACTGGTTATTTCGTGTGTTAATCAGTTTGTCCAAGTTTTTCTGGTATTCATTTTTGGTGTATCACCTGTTAGATAGTAGTTTCATTTTTATGTTCTCCTTCTTCTCTTTTCTCAGCAAAATCGTTAGGTTTAGGTGAATGCCAATTAGAAAGAACCAGCTTGCTTTGGAGGTCCACTTCAGTTTTAGGTTACCCACAACCTAGAAGTGTTCCCATGTTTCAATAGGCAGCTGAAGTTCATAGCTTTAGCAAGGGTGCAGGCTTCATTGATAACAAGCCCATAGAGGTCTTTTCTTAGGGATTACTTGGGGAGGAATCTGTACTTCATTTTCTTCTGAACACTCCCTCTAAATCTCAGGAGTGGGATCCTCTTCTAGGTCTGAAGATGGAGCATAGATTTCAGACTCAATAGAATATTTAGCCCTTTTGAAGGTTGTCTTCTTCAAATATAACATCTCTACTAAGTTCAATATTGCTATGTCCAAGTACAAAAATTTTGTAAGCTTTAGAGGTTTCACTATATCCAACAAAGATTCCTTTTCTTCCAGAGGGTTCTAGTTTTGTCCTTTTCTCTTTAGGTATGTGAAAGTAAACAGGGCAGCCAAATATTCTAAAGTGGGTGATATCTGGCTTTATCCCGATGAAGACTTCTTTAGGGGTCTTGTCTTCAATGTGGGAATGAGGACATCTATTTTGTATGTAAATAGCAGTGTTGGAGGCTTCTGCCCAAAGGTGAGTTTCTAAATTCTGATCAAGGAGCATGGCTTTGGCTGCTTCTACAATGGTTCTATTTTTCCTTTCAGCAACCTGTTGACGTGTATTTTGTACACAATCATACACAGAATAAAATACCCAAGGGTACCTTATCCTCTCTTGAATAAAGTCTCTGATTGCTGAAGATGTCGCAAAAAAGGATCAATCAGGGTGACTCCAATGTTCTTTTATGTAGGGTCTCTACGTGTGGATAAGCACCAGTGGTTGTTATGATTGTTGTTTCATCAAGGGGCCTTACGTATCCGAAGGACAGAATTTCCTAATACTAATGAATTCCAAAAAAGATCAAAAGGCAGAGTTTGCAAGGGATAAATTCTAATCTAATCCTAAGAATGACTCGATGTAGGCTTAGACTTGGCAAGATTCGACCAATTTCAATATTGCCATGAAATAACAACTCAACTGAAATTGATGCGATCTTCTAAGGTAACAAATGATCTTTCAATTCATCAAAGATCATGGACACTACCACAAAGGCACATATCCAAAGTTCAATGACTATTGAAGGTTTAAGTAATTCAAGTCTTTCCAGTTGACCACACAAGGCGTTCCCACAATCAGTAAGAAGCTAGTGGTTTGGAACGTGAATCTCACCAAAGATCAAGCCCAACACTTAGTCCTTCAAACTTAAATAATACTTTGACTGAGAATGATTCAAGAAAGTAAACAGCCATGAAGATAGCCAGAAGAATTGCAACAAAACACCATAACTTCAATATTTTATTGATCTCAAAGCCAAAATAGACAACAATTGCTTGAATTTCTTTCTTCAAAGCTCAATCTTGCTACAAAATAACTTTCTTCTCTCCAAAAGCTCTAAACTTCTAACTATTTCTTATTGCTAACTGTTTCTAATTCTTCTATATGACAAAATGAAAATGAATGAGGGTATATATAGCATCCTCAATTACAATGAATGGCCCAGATCAAAAGAAGATCAATGGCTAAAATTATGACACCTAAACCCTAATTAGGGTTTTATTACAAAAGTTCCCCTTTTATTGAACAATATTAAATGCATAGCCAAATATTTAATTTGGCACAAAAATCTAGGAAACATAGACCAATGATAATTAAGGTGCCATGTCATCTATAACAACCTTTCTTCTAGAATCTTATTTCCTTTCCAATGCTCTTTCTTAGCATATGCAATGAATCTAGACACGATTCCTTCAATCTCAGCAATTGGAATCTCGAGAAGATTCCTCATTCGTTCCTCCAAGTGGATGACCTGATCGAAAGCCTTGAGAAGAGCCGCGTCCCATTCAGGTTCAAGTTCTTTGATCTTCTCAATCAGGAGCATGGTAGCAAACATTTGATCCCGTTGCTCATCTGTGATAACATTCTCATCTTTGCAAAAGATGACCTTGACTCTTTCTTCTAATTCTTGAAGATCCACATCTGTCTCAACTTCGATCCTCCTGCCAAGAATAGCACATAATACTTCAAACACCTTGTCCTGGATAGGATGGATGATCTCTTCAACTTGATTGCATTTGTTACTGATGTCCTCAAAAAGAACTTCCTTCATCTGGAGTAAAGTTGACCATTGAAGTAAACTATGGGATCCTCCATCCATTATCTTCTCTTGTGCTAGGATCTTCCTTGATGTTTGTCTGATTACTTGCAGGACAGGAATGATAACATCCTTAGTATGAGCGAAAGCAGCTACCGTTATCATTAGGTTGTGGATGATCTCAAGAACCTGGATAGCTCAGTGGATGGTCTGCATCATCCTTGTTGCGAATTCAACAGCAACTGTATGAGATTTGTCAATCCAAGAGCTCATAAGCTGGACCAAACTCTTGACTCTCTCTGCCTCACCAACTGATTCAATGGGAAGTGCCTGCACAGGAGATACTGCTGGATCCTGACGTCCCAAAGGCTGATTGAGATGGCTAAAGTAGCCTCTCCATGCACCGACCTCTCTCTCAAGCTTTCTATTTTTCTCCATTTCTTCCCTAAGCTTGTCTTTTAGTGCCTCAAACGAATCAGTTGCCTCATCCAACGTTTGCTCAGCAATGAATGGACCAAGCTCAAATGTTTCTACATCATACTCTTCTGCAAGGATTTCACCTTCATACTTGTCCACCGCTGGTGTAGCTATCTGCAACTTCCTGGATCCTGTCTCATCTCTGATCATCTTGGACATCTTAGTGGCCTTCCTCTTTTCTGTCACTTCCTGAGAATTTCCAACAAGGCTTTCTAAATCAATCACATTATCTTCGTCCTCAATCACAATCACCCTTGTTAGTCTCTCCTTTAACCAATCTGGAATGGCAGATCTTGTTTCTCTAACTTGTATCTCTTTAGGCAATGTTTCTTCTTCTCGGAGAGGAGATGTCACTTCGTCATCATTCTTGTCTTCATGTAGCTCATTGACTTGGAGAGATCGACTTGATGAACGTTGAGGTGCCTGTCCTTCTTCATGTTTATCGTTCTGTACCATTGATTCCATAGATTCCTCCATTTCAAGTGTCCTCTTCTCTTGTCGAGAAGATGTGCCGGATGAACGATCTCGATTGGCCTCTTGCTTCTTCTTGGAGGATTCCCTTTTCTTAGGTCTCTCTTTTCTCTTTGAGCCTCTAGGATGAGGATTGCCTTCACTTGCGCTTCGAAGGTTGCCTTCGCTCGTGCTTCTGGGATGAGGATTACCTTCACTTACACTTGCTCCTCCTTCTTTTGGTCTTTCTTCCAAAGTAAAAGTCATAGATATGTTCTGCTCTCTCAACTTTTGATGTTGCACATCAACCCATCTGCGAGTACAAGACAAAACTGGAGCCATCAAAGCATCTAGATCCAAAATCTCAGGTTCATTCCAATCTATCCTCACTGCTTTGCTTTCTCGGTCATAGGATGATTGGAGATGTCTGCCACTGTCTTGAGCTTGGTCGGCCACTCTGTAAATTTTGCATTTCCTAATGAAGTCTAAAGGCAATCTGGAATGCATCTTTCTTTTTACTTCAAAATCATCTGAGAGATTCATCCAAAAGTCCTCTACCTGAAACTCATGCTTGTACTTCCTACCGACTGTCTCCTCTATATACCCATAAGGATCAAAACTCTCTCTCAAGGCAAAGAATGAAAATGAATATAAGGCCAACTCCCTTTCTGCATCATCCATGGCTAGAGCATTAGGACATACCTCAACTGAATTTCCTAGTATGATAGGCACAGGAACTCCATTTCCATGCCTGTGTCTGAATGCCTTCGCATAAGCTGCCAACTGTCTAGTTACCTCAAGTAACACTATTCTGTCTGTCGGATATCTCGGCAACATGTAGGGAGGTGAAGGACATCCATGAACTCTAATATAAGTAAATTTCTGAAATTGGATGAACCAAGCACCATACCTCTTTACAAGCTCTTGTGCATCTTGAGATAGCCGATTGTGAATCCCGCCTTGCAATGTCCTGGTGATGTTCATCGTGAAGGTATCATTGACTAACTTGTAGTCACTTCCTGGTGGATGATGCAAATGAACATAGGAATCACAAACTCTAACTTCCCCGGGCCCTCTTCCGATCACTCCTCTGTGAGGTAGTCCTGCATATTCAAAACTCCTGATCAAGGCATATATGATGTATGAACTCATGTGGAAAGACTTAGTAGCCTTCAGTCTTCTTAACTGCACGTCCAAGCAATGGCTAATCATTCTAGCCCAATGAATTGTTCCTTTTCCTTGAACTATTACTTGGATGAAGTAGAACATCCACTTCTCAAAATAGAAGGCTTGAGGAGCTCCTGTGACTCGGTTGAGTAATGTTATCAAATCTCTGTATTCCTCCTAGAAGTCAATCCTATGTGGTGTGTTTGGAATCTTGCTCAGGCGAGGACGACTCTTGAGTAACCAATTCTTGTTGATGATGCTCAAGCAAGTGTCTGGATCATCTTCGTACATGGACCTGGCTCCTTCTAAGCTTTTATAAATCATATCTCTGTGCTCCGGAAGATGGAGAGCCTCACTTATAGCCTCCTCTGAAAGGTAAGCCAAAGTGTTTCCTTCCCTGGACACGATCGATTTGGACTGTGGGTCATAATGGCGAGCACACTCGATCATCAACTCATGGCACTGGATTGCTGGAGGGAAGCCGGCCGCCTTGATAATGCCACTTTCAATTATTCTCCTTGCGACAGGTGATGGCTTGCCAATGTAAGGGACCTCTCAAAACTTCTTCACACTGAAGTTTCCCAAGTTGGTATCTCCAATGTTGCTCCACTTCGACACGATCTTGGTCTCCAATTCTTCATTCTTTTGATCTTCCTTCATGAGGGCTGGACGACTGGTGGATGCTCCTGCCTTTGGGGTCGCCATCGTGACACCTACACAACATTTCTCAATGAGTAATAGATTTTGCAATGTAGAAATATAGACTAGATTAAAGTTTAAATTTAGGAAACTTCATGATAAATCTTTGAATTATCATTTCCTAAATATAACGATGCAATAGGAAATTCAAAATTCAAAATTTGGACAAGGGAGATCTTGCCATACCTCTCTTGAGAACTAACTCTAAAAAAGAACGATGCAAAATTAGGAAATTCGCTAGGCAAAATGAAGATCGAAGTCTTCTAGCAAAATGCGCCTTCTTTATTAACTTCACCACCTCTTAGTTTTAATGCCTTGAGGAAAATTCGCTCCAACTCTAGCCTCCAACAAAGTTTGCACTCTTCCTTGGGCCAGATTTCGCACTCCTTTATTGCCTCTCCAAATCGCATATGAATGAATGATTAAATGATGGTTTAAAATGCTTCAAAATACCTCTCTTATATAGGCGCTCACCATTATACTCTCCCATAGGCCGACCTTTGGAAATAAGGCCAATAATAAACAAAATTTAAATAAAAGGAGAGGCCGACTTTTGTAAAAACATTAAAATAGTATCCCCAAGCGCCCCAATTTTAAATTTAATTTAATAATAATTAAATTTAAATGCCTTTGTAATTAATAATTTTGATTTTTAAAAGGCTTAAATTAATTATTAAATGCTAAGCGCACTTATTAAATGCCAATTTAATCAAAATATTTCAAGTTTTTAAGCGAATTTGGCAATTTAATGCAATTTGAAGGATATTGGTGTCCAAGCATGGGAAGAATAATGAATATCAACCTCATCGCTCTGGTCCCTTGGAGAGGGACAGGAGCGCCCATGCATTTTAACCTTGTATTTCTTGTTTTTCATGTTCAAAGTCCCATCTTGGACGTCCAAAATAGCATTTTAATTGGGAACCTTGAGCTTAATTCATTCCTTTTGTGGAAGGAGTGTGCCTTAAAGTACTTTCGCCCTGGTCCCTTGGTGAGGGACAGGAGCGAACTTGTCTTTTATCTTTGATCCTTGTCTCTTTAATCACCAATTCATGTTACAGGGCAAGTGATGATTTCATCCATCCATTCCATACATGCTTAACTTGTCCTGTGCAAGGCAAACTCGATATTCTAGGGATTTTTGCCCTGGTCCCTTGGTGAGGGACAGGAGCGAACCTTACCTTTTGCCTTTGGTCTTTCTCTCTTTAATTGCCAAATCGAGTTGCGAGGTAGGCAATGATCTTTATTGTTTGCTTCATGCATGTCCAATTCGCTTTCTCGAGACTAAATGAGCTCCTCCAAGGATTATCGCCCTGGTCCTCCAATGAAGGACAGGAGCGAATTTTATACTTAAGCCAAAAATTGTCGATTTTTGGGGATGTTTCCTTGTCCATCGTTTTCCAAAAGGCGTTTCTCGTTTCGTACAACCTTGCCTTGGCGTGATTCTGGAGGGAGATGCTTGATTTTGTAGAAATCGCCCTGGTCCTCCAGTGAAGGACAGGAGCGATTTTTTATCCATGGCACAAATCCTCAATCATATCAATATCAAATTATCTTCGAGGCGTAAAACGTTATTCGTTATTCTATCTTGAGTCTTGCAAACGGAAGTAGCACTCCAAAATGTTAGGCAATCAGGCAAATTTGAAGATTTCGCTCTGGTCCCTTGGAGAGGGGCAGGAGCGCCTTAGCCCATTTTCATTGAATTTGGTGGTCTTTATTACCTTTTTCTTCCTTAAAGCATTCCAAACATTATCGCCATCTTGTGTCTTGACTTGGACTCGTCCAAATTTGGAAGGGAAGACTTGATAATGCATTTTTCGCCCTGGTCCCTGGGTGAGGGACAGGAGCGCCTTGGCCAATATGGGCTTCACTTGTGTTTCGCCAACTTTCAAAATTATCTTCAACGGGATGATCAAGCCTTCCTTCCCTTATCTCAAACTTAAAACTCGCTTTTCCTTTGCCAAAAACTTGTCTCTTGAGAAAATCGCTCTGGTCCCTTGGAGAGGGACAGGAGCTTCATTTGAAAATCGCCCTGGTCCCTTGGAGAGGGACAAGAGCGAACTTGTATTTTGGGTCGATTTTCTCCTTCGTGGTCCATTCAAGTTATATTCAACGGGCAAAACATACTTCCTTTGTCTTCCTCAAATCGCGAAATCATTTAAATCTTGTGAGGACAATGCAAATTTGGAATTCAAGCTCCGGTCCTTCAGTGAGGGACAGGAGCGATTTTGCAAACCCAAGCTTATCCGTCCTTTGTCAGCCTTCCAAATTATATTCAATGGATAAATCATGCTTTCTTTGGTCTCTTCAAATCATAAAATCGTCTTGATCTTGCAAGGACAGTGCAAATTTGAAGATCAAGCTCCGGTCCTTCAGTGAGGGACAGGAGCGATTTTTGTCCTCAAGGTCAAATCTCCACAATTTTCATTTCAAATTTCCTTTGCTGGGGAAGATACAATCATTTTGCAAGCTATGAACAAAAGTCAAAATCCAAAAAATGTCCAAGAAGGTGTGTTTGAGGAAAATCGCTCTGGTCCCTGGGAGAGGGACAGGAGCGAACTTATCTTGCTAGGCCAAAATTTCAACCCTTCATTGCCAACGACCAAGTCTGGATACTCCTTCATGCTCATTTCATCCTTCATTGCGTCCTTGATGCTTCAGTTCGATCAACTAAGGCCAAAAATGATCTAAATAAGCCATTTCACCCTGGTCCTTCAATGAGGGACAGGAGCGATTTGGCCTTAAACCTTAAAAACTTTGTCATTTTTGAGTCTTCAAAATCTTCAAAACCTTCAATTCACGTCCGATTGCATCCCTTGGCGACCCTGCACAAAATAATTAAGACAAGTCAATAACCAAGATGCACCAAATATCACTTTTGCCCTGGTCCCTGAGAGAGGGACAGGAGCGATTTTGCCCTTAGAGGCCAAAATATCAAAAATTTAGGTCTTCAGATCACTTCATCATGCGGGGTTAGGTCGTCTTCAAGTCCAAGAATCGGTTAATTTGCTTCCAAAATTTGGTTAAAGTTTGCCCAGACAAAATGTATAATTTAATCATTAAAACGCTAACCCTTAGACCTAACTTGAATTTGCCCTCAAAATCTTGGCTGGACCCATCCTGAGACACTTGACTTCCTGGCAGGCTCATCTTATTTCAAAATTGCAATCTACGCGAGGATGCTTAATAATCTTTCAAAATTTGACTAGACTTCGGCTTGAAAATATCAAAAGGAAAATCCAAAGGCTTAACCCTAGTCCAGACGACTCACTCACTTACTCAAAACCCTAAAAGCAGAGAGAAGAACAAGCAAAACCGAGCAAAAAAAAAGAGGGGGTCCCCATTTTAATGGGGCGATGTGTGAAATGGTCACAACACAACCCCATTTTGTTGGGGGTTGTAAGGAACAGTGAACTCCCTCTTAATCCCAGCTTCTTTACAAAATTCCCTAAAGATGTCTGAGGTATATTCCCTCCCATTATCAGTTTTTAGGACTTTTATTTTCTTTCCGGAAGAGTTTTCAGAGAGGGATTTGAATTCCTTACATCTCTTGAGAATCTCTTTAGATTCTTTACGTTTAAGGAAGTAGATCCAAGTCTTCTTGGAGAAGTCATCAATGAATATTACATAATAAAGGAACCCTCCTAATGATGGTACAGACATTGGCCCACATAGGTCAAAATGAACTAGTTCCAAAACATTGCTCGTTTTCCTAGAACTATTCTGAAAGAAACTCTTAGTATTTTTGCCTAGGGCACACCCCTTACATTTACCGGAATGGTATTGTTTTAACTTAGGCAAACCAATTACTAATTTTTCCATTGAACATAAAGCACGAAAGTTTAAATGACCTAATCTTCTATGCCAAATTTCGTTAGAATCTACAATCTCATGAAGTAGGGCTAGGTTAGATTCAGTACATACCTCGTACAAATAGCCTTTTCTATGTTCTAGGGTTATAGCCTTCTTGATGGAAGAGTTTTGTGGCCATACTAGAACTTTACCATTCATGAAGGTTATTTTGTACCCATCATCTTCAAGTACAGATATGGAGATTAAGTTCCTCTTGATGCTAGGAACGAATAGGACTCCAATGAGTTGGAGAGACATGCCTGTCTTCAGCTTAATGGTGCAGGTACCGACGCCTTTCATTGGATGTGCAGAGTCATCACCAATGGTTACATCTTCATCAGTTTCTTCTAACATGGAATCCAATAATTCTCTATACCTAGTGATGTGTCTTGAAGACCCACTGTCAATGATCCAGGTGTTAGATTTATTGGATACTTGGCTAGAGAGGGCAGAGTAGAATACATGTTTCTCGGAGTCATATTCTTCCCTTTTCACTTTTGCAAATGTAGCTTGTTGTTTGATTCTATCCGGACATCTTGCTGCATAGTGTCCATATTGATCACACCTAAAGCACTGAATGTGACAGTTGTCTTTCTTAGATGACCTTTTCTCATGTCGGTTCTTTCTCTTCTTGAAATGTTTCTTCTTGCTTTTCTTGTTGGAGTTGGTATTTAGAACATGGAGATCTTCATCTATGTTCTTTTGCTTGATCCCTTTCTTATTTAACCTTGACTCCTCTTGAAGACAATTTACTCTTAGTTTATCAAATTTCGGATATTTAGCCCTTGCACTAATGCCTTGGACGAATGTTTCCCATGTACTAGGCAGCCCATCTAGAGCAATGAGCGTCAACTCTTTGCTCTGGATCTCATATCCAAGCGTTGCCAGTTCATCCCTTAGGGTTGATATCTGCATAAAATATGCATTGATTGACTCTCCTTTGTTCATATTTATATGATTTATTTCCCTTTTTAGAGCCAGGGTTCTACTTGTGTTGTTTATCTCAAATGCACTTTCGAGTGCTTCGAACATATGGTAGGCAGTCTCATGCTTTGTTATTATTGGCATAATATGATTTCTCACTCCATCGACTATGATCTTCATGGCTTTTTCATTTCCCTCGATCCATGCCGATTTGTCAGGTTCATTCTCAAGTTCTTTAGATTCAACTTTATTCTCTTTTAGAATCATCTTAATTATGAATTTCCATGCTGAGAAATTGTCGCCTCCTTCAAGTCTATCCTCAAATCTAATAGCGTTAGCCATGGAAATGTGATGTCTATATCCTCGATTTGAACTTCTCAAATTTGAATGCCTTAGGTTCGATCAACCTTGCTCTGATACCATGTAAAAGTATTCAAATTTATGTTCAAAAGTGGAATGTTAAGGATTTTGTCTTTCTTTTAATTCCTTAGACAATATTCAATGCTATTAATGTATGCTCTCTACTTATTTCTGATTATGAACTGAAACTTCTTTGTTTGCAGGTGGCTGTAGATAATATTTATTGATTTCGATATTTCTCCAGCATTCTTCACGGCACATATATATAGGCATTGCCTTGTAAGATCAAGGCATGCCTTGACCGGACATGTCTCATGACATGTCCGATCATGACATGTCTTGATCAAGGGTGGTGCCTCTTCATAATGCAAACCGATAACTATCGGTTAATATAAATGCCGATACATAACAAATGATAATCGATGCCAATCGGTTTGTGATTTAATGCGGTTTGATTATCATTGTAACCGATAATGAATCGGTTAGTTTCTAATGCAATTTTAGTTATCATTAACTGATCACTAATCGGTTTATTCTTAATGCTATTTCATGGTAATCGATGGTAAATGCAACCCGATTATGGATCGGTATAAGAGCAAAAATATGTTAATACGATAACTATTGTAGTTATCATATGACAACTAGAATAGATATGCAAAACCGATTACAATCGCAGCATATAAATGAAATCACTGCATAGCAAATACGATCATATCTCGATCGTTGATAGAAATGCTTATAAAGATGATTATGATGTCTACCATTAGCATGAAGATTTTTCGATAGGATAGATGATTGAATGAGAGACTTCATTTATCTCTCATTCAATCATTTATCTTACCAAAGCTACATTGTTTCAACATCATGGATTTAAGCAACTCAAAGATAATCTTTATCACCTCCACTTCAAGTTGATAGCTTCATTGCTTGTCTAAGTTGATCATTTCAATGCCTTCACTTGCAAACTTGGAGGATTCAAGGGGTAAACCCAATCATTGCTCCTTCCATTTAACCTCATCACCAAGACCCTCAAGTTCGTGGATTTTGGTGAGTCATGGATAACTCACTTCAACCTCATCACTTATTACTTTCACCAAGTGTAGAGTGACTTGCTCATAGGGTTGACTTGGTGTTTTATTTCTTTTCATCATCACTCAAAACTGGAATCGTCCTCATCAAACACTTCATCCCAATTGATTGATCATCACTTCTTGATTGATGCTCACTTGTACATTTTGATCTAAGGGCATCCACTTGCTCGCTTGACTACTCATCACACCCAAGACTTGCCTTGACTTGTGTTGAAGGTTGCACTGTGAAGCATGACTTAATGATCATCTTGACCTCTATCTATTACTTAAGCATTGAGAGCTATAATGACTCCAATCTAACCCAAAGAGAGACTTGACTGCTGCAAGACTGCCTAGCTTGATCGCATCTTGACGACAAGGCATTGCATCCCCTCACAATCAAAAGGTTAATGACTAAAGAAACTACTACCAAGCCAGACGACTAAGCTAGAACAAGTACGCTACCAAGCAAAAAGTGGGGGTCCCTATTTGCAATTGGGTTGATGTGTGAAAATGTCACAAGGCTCCTATAAAGTCTTCAAATGCACTTGGACCATAGTGATTAAGGAGTTTCTTGCACAAAAGTCTACCCATGTGATAAATGGGTGAGATTTTTCCAGCCATTCGATGGCTTCATTTTGTAGGTGGAAAGAAGCTATACAGATATTTTGATCAATTGGAATTTGATGGAATACAAAATATTGCTCTACTCCATATAACTAGTTGGCAAGATCATCATCATTAACTTTGAAAATTCTAGGTTAGGTGGGCATTGGTGCATACCCTTATTCTATGGATTGCAAAAATCCTCAATGTTGGGGCACTAATCCTATAAGAGTGTTAACACCTACTAGACTGTTAAATCTTGTCAGCAAAGCCTATTTGTGATGAGCATATACATGGAATTTAGGGCTCCCAAACTATTTACTAGATCAACTAGCATGTCAATCCATCTAGCTTGAAGAGGCATGCATCCCAATCAAATTGTAGTTTTTGGACTCTATAATTGACAGATTCCAAAGATAACTTTAATTGGCCTTGTGATCCATGGCTAGTATGATATAGTATTAAGACTATATATAGTATGATATAGTATTAAGACTATATATAGTTGTGATCCATAGTTGAACCCAAAGTTACTAGAACCCAAAGTAACTATAATGAAATGAATGTCTTAAAGTTAATACTAATCGAAAATAAGTTATTATGTTAATTATGATTTAATTATAATCATAACACAATAGAGAGACATTGTTCTGTTTGGGAGGACGTGACTCCAAGAATAAGTCAAGTCTCTCCCAATAATCATGGCCCTCACTCCACGTTAAAAGGGGAGGGTCTTTCATGGCAAAAGGAGAAGAGAGGAATTGGGACGAATATAGAAGGAAGGCAGAGACTATCTTCAGTGACAGAAAACAATCAGCAATCACCATGAAAAGTCAGCCATCCATTATTATCAACTGGTAAGTCAGCATGTCCCTAATATTGCATACATCATGATTATAGGAGGTCTCCTATCAGTCTTTGATAATGTATAATTACACTAGGGACTGCACCAATAATATCCAGGAATGCTCAAAATCTGCATTATTTGTTTGTATCAGAATGACTGCTGTAATGGAAGTTCATTGACTCTTACAGTAGGCAATATACAATCAGTATGAAGTAATTCATTAGAAACTGTGTTTGTTAAGATCATCAAGTGTGAGAAGAATGGGGGAGTATTCTAGTGGTAACGAGGGGCTCACATGTGGTCATAAGGACCCATGGAGTCAAGGAACCAATTACTCCCTCCATGCCAATCTCACCAAGATGGTGATGTGTGTAAGGGTATAAAAGCTTGAAAGGGCAGCAATACGGGCCACCAAGTCTAGCAAGGAGGCTAGAAGCAACCATTCCTTGGGCTTGGTAAACAACGGACCCAAGCAACCCTTTCATGCCTCATATACTCTCTCTCTCTCTTTGTTGTTGCTGTTGAAATTAAATAGCTAGTTCGAATTATTTGATGGCAAATATATATATTGTAATAACTTAAGTGATTACAATACTTGTAACTTGTAGTAAAAAAGGGCAAGCCCTATTTGGGCAATTGATTTAACTTGTAAATTGTATATGGGTCCTGACCAATATGTAACTTGTAAATTCAAAATTATATCTTGGCGCCAAAAACATGCAAGGCCGACCAAGGTTTATTGTTTACATGAATTCATATATAAGTAAGATGATTTGACGATCACAAATCATCAATCACAAGCGAATATATATCTCTCTACCTTATGCGATCTGCTTCCAACTACAATCATCATCATCAGCAAAAGGATATTCATCAAGTGTGAGCGAACTTCACTGAATTGGTTTCCTGTTGAAGCGAATCTGATCTAGGAGTGAAAATCTGTCCTAGGGCATCCAAATCTACATATACTCTGCCGAATTTATGTTCATGCTAGGCGAACTAACTCAGGGACAAGCGAACATCAAGTCTGAACTGCCAAACCTGATTCAGACTGGGCAAGGCACATTGGGTCTGCCAAATTCATTCTCAATTTGGTTGACAGTGATCTGCACTCACAAATAATTTCACTCTCATTGTTGTGTGGCCTAAAGAGGGTAGCTATTGTAACTTGCTACTGAGTTAATTATAATCACATCTGAATCTTGTTGCTGGGTTTTTCCTCCAAGAGGGAGGTTTTCCCAAGGTACATGTGTGTTATGTGTTTACTTTACCTTGCATTCTTATTTCCCGTTAATTAATGTAAATCTGATTGCTAAAATTAATATGGTATCAGAGCTTGGTTTATAGATATTAGTAATCAGATTTTACTATTTCTTTTCAGTCTAACCTACTATTCAAGTTTAAACTACATGGCTTCCTCTCTCGGGGCTGAAGATAGGTTGGAAGGTTCTGCGAATTACACCTCTTGGATAATCAGAATGCTGATGGCTTTAAATGACCTTGCTGAATATGTTAGCAAGGATGCTAAAGAACCTACTGACGAAAAGGAAAAGGAAGAATGGAAGAAGAAGGACTTTCAAGCTAGAAGGTTGATCATTGATTCCGTCAAAGATCATATTGTGTCATCTATCTCCAAGATGAAGTCTGCAAAACAGATGTTCAGCACATTGGAGAAGATGTATGAAGTCAACAACACTAGCTGCAGTCTTGCCTTGAGGAATCAGCTCACTCACATCCGATTGGAGAAAGGGGAATCTATCACCTCTTACTTCATGAGGATGACTGATCTAAAAGATCAACTTTCAGTAGTTGGGAAGGAAGTTGAAGACAGCGATCTTACCTTGACTGCCCTCAATGGTCTTCCTCCAACTTGGGAACCATTCGTTCAAAGAATCAGCGCTAGGATTGAGCTTCCCAAGTTTGAACGGTTGAGAGGAGATTGCATCCAAGAAGAGTCTCGGCTAGCTGCTAAGGGAGCAATTAGGAGCTCTCATGGAGGAGATCATCACATGCTTGCAGCCCAATCAGTCAAGAAGAAAGGTGGAAATTGGAAGAAGAGCAACTTCAAAAGGAGTAGAGATTTTAGACCTTCAATGAGCCATGATTCAAGGAAGAAGCCAAGAGACCTCTCACGCATTCGTTGCTTCAGATGTGACAAGTTTGGTCACTATGCGAAGGAATGTCAAAATCAGCTCAAGCAAGGAGAAGCGAATCTCAATGAAGTTGCACAACAGAAAAACAATGAAGACTTCCTCTTCATCTCTGCCTTGTCAAGCAATGTGCTGACTGACTGCGACACATGGTTGATTGATAGTGGCGCATCTAGACACATCACGGGCTACCGAGAGCATCTTTCAGACTTGATAGAGAAAGAATCCAATCTTCATGTGGTAATTGGTGATGATGCTCGATATTCGGTAAGAGGTTTCGGTACTACTTTAAATTTAGATTCTGGTATCTCTCTACATCTCAGTGATATTCTATTTGTGCGTGGAATTAAAAGGAATCTTATCTCCATTTCTGCACTAGAAGATAAGGGTTATCAAGTAGCATTTGCTAAGGGTAGAGTACTTGCATGGCCTAAGAAATCTAGTTTTAAATCTACTCATGTCATTGGTAATAGATATGATAGCTTATACAAACTTTCAGCTAAACCTATTCAAGCTCTCATTCATGAGGCTCCTAAGATCAGCGAACTATGGCATAGGAGGGTTGGTCATCTACACTTCCAAGCACTTCCCTTACTTGAGAAGATGGTCAAAGGTATGCCTAAACTTAGTCAATTTCATGATGATGCTTGCAAAGGATGTGCTTTAGGTAAGAACACTAAAAGTCCATTTTATAAAAGTGAAAGTAGAGCTAAAGAAAAAATAGCACTTGTTCATTCTCATTTATGTGGACCTATGTCTGTTGATTCACCTAGTGGATGTCTATATTATGTAATATTCATAGATGATTTCTCTAGAAAGACTTGGATTTACTTTCTGAAAACTAAAGAATCTGATGAAGTACTAAGTAGGTTCAAGGAATTTAAGGCTTTAGTTGAAAATCTATCTGGAAAAAGAATTAAAGTTTTAAGGTCTGACAATGGAGGTGAATACACCTCAGGTAGTTTTCATGACTTTTGCGTAGAGACAGGAATCAAGAGGGAGTTTTGTGTTCCCTACAATCCTCAGCAAAATGGTGTGGCTGAAAGGAAGAATGGATCCATTATTGAAGCGCCTAAGGCAATGATTCATGATCAGGATCTGCAGACTTTCTTATGGGCCGAAGCATCTAAAACTACGATGTATATTCAGAATAGATGCCCTCATCGTGTGTTAAAGAACATGACTCCTGAAGAAGCCTTCACCAGAGTCAAACCTGATATTAGCAACCTAAGGATCTTCAAAAGCCCTATCTATGTTCATGTACCAAAGGAAAAGAGAACTAAGCTAGAGCCATCCGAAAAGAAGGGTATCCTTGTTGGATACAGTGAATCCTCCACAGCATTCCGAGTCTACATTCCAGGGCAAAGGTACATTGAGGTAAGTAGAGATGTAACCTTTGAAGAAAATATTGCTCTTAAGAAATCTAAAGGTTCCTTGGTTGATAATGACAAAGGAATTAATGAAAATCAAGATATGGACGTTGATACTAACCCTGAGATTTAGAGGGAGCCTATTGAGCCCTCTGAACACATTAAGCCTTGTGATCCTTCTGAGCCTCTGGATCCAACTAATGGACCTAGAGACATTGCAGTTAGTAAAAAGAGACCACTTTGGGTTAAGAACACCATCCAAGAAGCCGAAAAGTTTACAGCACCCAAAGGAACATTTAGAGAAAGCAAGAGACCTCAGAAGCTCTCCAACTATGTTGAAATGATGTGCAACATTATTGAGACCGAACCATCAAATGTAGGAGAAGCTATGAACCAGCAAGCGTGGAAGTTAGCCATGGACAAAGAATATCAATCCATCATCAAGAATGAAGTCTGGGATATTGTGCCTAAACCTAAAGGTAAGTTTGTTGTATCCTCTAAATGGTTGTTTAAAATTAAACATGCTGTTGATGGAAGTATTGAGAAATATAAAGCTAGATTTGTAGCTCGTGGTTTTTCTCAAAAGGAAGGCATAGATTATGAGGAAACATTTGCTCTTGTTGCTAGATATACTTCTATCAGAACCATTATAGCTATTGTTGTAGCTAAGGGCTGGAAGTTACATCAGATGGATGTAAAGACTGCCTTCCTTAATGGTGTCATTGAGGAAGAAGTTTGTATTGAACAACCAGAAGGTTATGAGATCCATAATAAAGAATCTCATGTGTGCAGACTAAAGAAAGCTCTTTACGGCCTCAAGCAAGCTCCTCGAGCTCGGTATGAAAGGATTGATAAGTATTTGGTTAGTTTAGGATTCTGTAAGAATGATGTTGTTTCTAACCTTTACTTTAAAGTATTTGATGGTGAAATGCTAATTCTAGTTTTATATGTGGATGATTTATTTCTAACTGGTGAAAACAGTCTCATCATTAGATGTAAGAAAGAATTAGCCACTGAATTTGAAATGAAGGATCTAGGTCTAATGCATTACTTTCTAGGTTTAGAAGTATGGCAAAGATCTAATGAAATTATTCTTAGTCAAGGAAAATATACCGTTGATATATTGAAAAGATTTGGTATGATGGATTGTAAACCTATGTCTACTCCTATGGAAACTAACTTGAAGAAATTGAGTTTATCTGCAGCTAACTCTAATTTTGCAAATCCATCGGAGTACTGGCAGTTGATTGGATCCTTGATGTATCTAGTTAACACTAGACCGGATATTTGTTATGCAGTGAGTGCCCTCAGCCAGTTCATAAACAAGCCGAAACATGTTCATCTTGTTGCAGCCAAGCATATCCTGAGATATTTGCAAGGCACAGTTGGCTATGGGTTGAAGTATCCAATCAACACTGTCATCACCTTGGAAGGCTACTCTGATCTAATTGGGCAGGAAGTGTAACTGATAGGAAGAGCACTTCAGGATTTTGTTTCGGTTTGGGTTCCACCATGATCTCTTGGGCCAACGGAAACAGTCCTCAATTGCATTAAGTACTACAGAAGCTAAGTACATTGCGTCAAGTGTGGCGTCAAGAGAAGCAGTGTGGCTTCGCAAGCTTCTTGTTGGGTTGTTTGGACAACCTTGGGAACCCACAGTCATTCATTGTGACAATCAGAGTTGTATTAAGATGTCTGCTAATCCAATGTTTCATAACAGGTCAAAACATGTGGAAACTCGTTATCACTATGTTCGTGATATGGTACAGAGAGGTGCCATTCAGCTGAAATATGTCAACACTGATGAGCAGATTGTAGATGTTCTAACCAAGCCTCTAGCTTGTGTGAAGTTTGAATACTTCAAAGAGAGACTTGGAGTTGTTGAGAACACAACTCTGGCTGAGAGGGAGTCTTAGTCCCAGTGATGCACTAAGTTGTATCTTCCACCCTCTGCGGGCAATGCAAGGTGGAGTCACCCTCTGCGGGCAATGCAAGGTGATATTGAATCCTTCTCAGGAAGAAGGATGAGGTTAAAGACCTCTTCCACCCTCTGCGAGCAATGCAAGGTGGATCCATCCTCTGCGGGCAATGCAAGATGGATTTTATGGAAAGGTCCATGATGTGTTATTACAATATATGGTTACTTGCTATAATCCTCCCTAGCTAAGAGTGAGTATTGAAATTAAATAGCTAGTTCAAATTATTTGATGGCAAATATATATATTGTAATAACTTAAGTGATTACAATACTTGTAACTTGTAATAAAAAAGGGCAGACCCTTATTGGGCAATTGATTTAACTTGTAAATTGTATATGGGTCCTGACCAATATGTAACTTGTAAATTCAAAATTATATCTTGGCGCCAAAAATATGCAAGGCCGACCAAGGTTTATTGTTGACATGAATTCATATATAAGTAAGATGATTTGAGGATCACAAATCATCAATCACAAGCCAATATATATCTCTCTACCTTATGCGATTTGCTTCCAGCTGCAATCATCATCATCAGCAAAAGGATATTCATCAAGTGTGAGCGAACTTCAGCGAATTGGTTTCCTGTTGAAGTGAATCTGATCTAGGAGTGAAAATTTGTCCTAGGGCATCCAAACCTACATATACTCTGTCGAATTTATGTTCATGATAGGCGAACTAACTCAGGGACAAGCGAACATCAAGTCTGAACTGCCGAACCTGATTTAGACTGCGCAAGGCACATTGGGTCTGCCAAATTCATTCTCAATTTGGTTAACAGTGATATGCACTCACAGATAAGTTCACTCTCATTGTTGTGTGGCCTAAAGAGGGTAGCTATTGTAACCTGCTGCTGAGTTAATTATAATCAGATCCGAATCTTGTTGTTGGGTTTTTCCTCCAAGAGGGAGGTTTTCCCAGGGTATATGTGTGTTATGTGTTTACTTTACCTTGCATTCTTATTTCCTGTTAATTAATGTAGATCTGATTGCTAAAATTAACGGTTGCAGTAGAATAGATTATAACTAATCAAGAATGAATATGTCTGTAGGCTAAGTCACCAAGTTTGAATTCGAATTCGAAGTTCGACAACTTTGAAATTCGAATGAAGTTCGATGAGGGAAAAATTCGAAATGTATAAAATTCGAATTAAATTCGCCATATGTAATTTTTAAATTGTTTTAATAAATATATGTAATATATCTATAAAATTGCCTAAATAGTTTAACATTGATAAATAGATTTGAAATCGTTACAAAAAGATGACATATTTATAAAATATAAACCATAGGAAACAATGAAACATATGCTAGGGCATGAACGGCGGCAAAAACGGCAAGCAAAAATTGCAGGCGAACTTCTCCTGTAGGCTGCGACTATCACGGGTCCGCGACTACTTCTCCTGCAGGCCGCGACTCATGACAGACTGAAGATGTGTATAAAAAATATTAACAGAAGAAGGCCAAAAATTAAAATTAAGAAGAAACAGCAAACTGAAAAATAAAATAAAATTCGAATTTCAACAATTTTTTTTTTTGAAGTTCGGCGAATTTCGAACTTCAAGGATGAAATTCGGCCAAACCTGGTGACATAGTTTGTAGGTGTGTTCCTTTCCTTGTGGGTGCAGGTTATCTCAAGGTTTTCAAGGTTTGCGCTTGAGAGACTTGTTAGGAAGGTGAGAATCTCGTTCCATGGTCTCCATAGCCATGAACTCACAAATCTGATCCATAGTGCATTGTTGGAGTGTAAAAGGGCCAAGAATAAGAAATCTGAAACAAATTGCTTTCCGGTAAATGCTTGGTTTGACGAAGAATGTAAAATTCTAAGGAGAAATTTAAGAGATCCACACAAGGAAGAGATCAACATAAAGGTTTACAAGCAGATTTTAAAACAGAAAAAAGCTGATTTTGTGCTCACAAAGCAAGAAGAATTAATTTTCCTTGGTAAAAATAACCCCAAGTCTTTTTGGAAGGAGCTGCAATCCAAGAAAAAGCAAACGGAAAACAACAATACAGCTAAACAGTGGTTTGATTATGCTAAACAGCTTTATGAGCAGGACGTTGGGGTGGAATCGCCTCCGATTTTCAACATTAATTCTGATCTTTTTACAAAGCAGGAAATTGAAAGGGGTGTAAAAAAGTTGGGTGTTGGAAAAGCAAAAGACTTGGTTGATCTTCAAGCGGAATATTTGAAGTGGGGTTTGAAATCTTTGGCGCCACACATTATGAAAAATTTTAACAACATCATACAACAGGGTTTCCCAAAGATTGGACTACTAGTCTTGCCATTCCTCTTTTCAAGAGCGGAGATGTCAATAATCCCTCTAATTGCAGGACCATTATGATTAACCCTTTGTTTGCAAAGTTATTTGGCAGCATGATAGAGAATAGAATTAGCAAGTGAGCGGAAGAGAATGGTAAGCGGGTAAAAGGGCAAGTTGGTTTCAGACCTAAACATTCCACAGTTGATCATGGTATCACTTTGAGACATTTAATTGAAAAAAGATGGGAAGAGAAAGAAGAGATCTTATGCTGTTGTGTTGATTTCAAATAGGCTTTTGACACGGTTCCTATGGTTAAACTTTGGAAAAGAATGGAAGATCTTGGGATTCCCATTCATCTTAGAGCAGCTGTCCATAGGCTTTATGAGGAGGTTAAAGACAAAATCAAAACCTCTAATGGTCTCTCCGAAAGCTTTAGAAGCGATATCACAGTCAAGCAAGGGTGTCTGCTATCTCCTACATTGTTTGGTTTATACATTGACAAGTTGGAAGAGTGGTTAAACTCTCAGAATGGTGATGGTGTTCGTCTGGGTGAATTTGTGATAAAACTTTTGCTTTATGCGGATGACCTCATTCTTATTGCTAAAATAGCTCTTGGTTTGCAAGAGCATTTGTATGCTTTGGAGCACTTTTGCAAAACGGTCAGGATGCAAGTCAATATCAGCAAGACAAAAATCATGGTTTTTTCTAATAAGAGGAAACGAAACCAGCATAAGTTTTACTTTGAAGACAGTATTCTTGAAGAATCAGACTATAAATATCTTGGGATTGACTTCAACAAATAGCAGGAAGAAGAGAATCCTCCTAGGTGGTTGGAAAGCTTGGTATGCTCTTCAGAACAGATGTAGAAAAGCGGAACTTTGGGATTGGAAGGCCTCCCAAACTCTTTTTGGGCTTTTAGTTCTTCCTGTTATTCTCTATGGTTGTGAATTATGGGCCAGCAGCACTTCAGGTTCACAATGGAAGCAGATCGAGCAAATCCAAAAACGCTTGATAACAAACAAGTTCAAGATTAAAAATATAGTTCCTTATGATATCGTGTTGAGTGAAACTGGGGCTGCTCCTATTGAAGCTATTGCTATGGTTTGTCTCATTAGTTATCTCAAAAGAATTGGGCAAATGGAGGAAGGCAGATGGCCTAAAGCGGTTTTCAATGACATCTTGTGCAAAAGAAAGAAGACTTGGATGCAACAAAACATCAAATGGTTGAGTAAATGGAATATCTACCTAAATTCATGCCCCACAAATAGTAAAGAGATAAAGGCTTTTGTTATGGATAAGTTTCACAAGTGGGCTTGGGGTAATGAGTTAGCGAGAAAGAAAAAATATTATATCACGGAGTTCAATCCTTCTTATGATCATCGTCAAAAAACTTATACAAGGGCTAATGTTGCGTGGAAAGCTAAGTGTATTATTGCTCAATTAAGAACTAACTCTCATCAGCTCCGTAGTGAAACTAGTCGTTGGAAAAGACCAAAAGAAACTTGGGAGGAAAGAGTACATATTTTTTGCACATCTGGGAAAGTTGAAACCAAAAAACACTTCATTTTAGAGTGCGACACCTTCAAAGATGTTAGGGACAAGTATAATAAATTATTGACTGAGGGATCTTGGTATGATTTTTTCAGCGAGGATTTTGTCGAGAGGTTGGGGCCACTTGTCAGCATTTTACACAAAAAGCGGGCAGATTTGCAAAAATCGATTAGATCTGATATGCTGTCTCATAGACTTTGTTAAGTCTTGTGGACGTTAAAATAAATTTATTTCTTTCTTTCTCAATTAAGTCTCCACTCTCCAAATATCAAGTAAGCTTCAAGCCCTATCTCTAATTTATGAAATTGTAAGTAGGATGTTAGATTCAAGAATAATTGATTGAGCATTATGATAAATATCTAATTCAGATTTACTATTATTAAGCTAAGTTGTAGGGTTCGCCCCACTAGGCCCCTGGTACCGATTCGGTCCAGTTCTGGTCCAGGTCCTAGTCCAGTCCACTTGTGGTCTGGATAGGGTCTGTGATTCACAGGGCTGGTTCGGACCAAGTTTACCCCAGGCGGACCCTGGTTGAACCCGAGTAGGCCCAAGCGGACCCTGGTTGAACCCGGGCATCCAGCGGCCCAAAAAGAAAAGGTTTTTTGCAAAATTTTATATTTTTTTCAAATCCGCCACTTAAAAATTAAAATGAAACCCTAAAAGTGAGTTTTAGAAAATAGACTTGGCTCATTTCTCCTCATTTGTGTTGCAAACAACAGTTTTTTGCTAGTAGGTTGAACAAAGGGTGAAGAAAGTTTGGCTTCCAAAATCAAATAGGAGGAGTTGAAGACTGATTTTTGAAGCTTCAACAAGTGTTGCAGCATCATTTTCACACATTTACAAGCTCCCATTGGCTGGAAAAGGTAGGTCTTTGAACATTTTTTTCAACTATTTTTGTTTCACAAATTGTCAAACATGAAACATTAATTGCTTTTCATTATTTTGTTTTTGTTTTTGAATGTGTTCATATTATTTCTTGTCGTAGGAACTAGAATGGCATCTACCTCTTCCTCCATTGGCACAAATGAACAATCAAAACAAAGAAATGATCCAAATTCTCCCCTATGGAAGTATGTTGACATTATAAGACCGCTTCTAGGAGGTGGGGGATTCCGTTGGAGATGCCAAGGATGTGGTAAAGAACGTCATAATTCATATTTTCGGGTAATAGGTCATTTGTGTGGAATACCAGGAAGAGGTATCAAAAAATGCCCTAGAAAAGATGGTGTAGCTATACCACATGAGGCGGTGTTGAAATATATTAGGGAGCATGAGGCAGCAAAAGAGAGAGAAGCCCACAAATTGAATCAAACCACACCAAAAAAACAAAGGGAATGCAACCCCCATTTAATCCCAATGTTGTAGTAGAAAACCAACCCTTCTTTTCCACAACTGAGCCCCAAAGTAAAGCACCCTTTACACACAAAAGAACAAAGGGGCCTTTAGAAACCGCATTTCAAAATGAGAGTCGAGACATTACTGACCAAAATGTAGCCAAAATGCATATATACAAATGGGTTGGCTTTCAATGTTGTTCGCTCCCCATATTGGAAGAAAATGTTGAGAAGTGTTAATGAAACTCCAAGAGGGTATAAGGGCCTAGGTTATGATAAGGTATGTGGAACCTTATTGGAAAGAGAGGTGAAGGGGGTTGACGATGCTTTGAAACCCATAAGGGATTCATGGGCTGAGACAAGTGTATCAATTGTTTCAAATAAGTGGAAAGATTCTAAAAAACGTCCCTTGATCAATGTCATAGCAGTGTCCCCCTAAAGGAGCAATGTTTTTGAAAGTTGTGGATTGTGAGGGTCAAGTAAAAGATAGGCCAATTTATTGCAAATATTCTCATCTCCACCATTGCGTCAGTGGGACCCCGCAATGTTGTCCAAGTCATAATGGACAACGTAAAAAATTGTAGAGTTGTTGGTTTGTTGGTTGAGGAACGCTATCATCACATCTTTTGGACACCTTGTGCGGTCCATTCACTCAATCTTATGCTACAAAAGATTGGGAATAAAATTGATTGAATCAAAAATGTGTATGCAGCGGCTGAGGACTCCAAATGTTCATCACAAACCACCACGTCTCATGGGATTTTTAGATCCTTTTTGAATTTGGAGCTATTTAAGGTAAGTGAAATAGTAATTTAATTTTACATTGTCTGATTTTTTAAATTTTCAATACTCATAATTTCATTGTGTAAGCTATATTGTGTATTCTTCTTTAAAGTTGGGCTTTATTTTTTAATCATTTTGGCATTAATTTGTGTTATAGGTTGTTGAGACCTGTTTTGCATCAAACACAATTGTCTTGTGACAGCTTGTGAAAGTTAACGTGGCACTTTGCAATATGGTGATCAACCCAAATCGGACTATATGGAAGCAAAGCAGCAATGAGAGGGTAGCAAGAATTAGGGTCAAGATATTTAATGAGTCATGGTGGGATCTTGTGACATATCTCCTTAGTTTCAATGAGCCCATTATGAGCATGATTCGCTATACTGGCATGGATAGGCGTTGCATTGGGGAGATTTATGATGGCATTGACTCGATGCTTGAAAAAATGAAGTGCATTATAAATGCAAGAGAGCAAGAACCCGAGGAGAATTCTTTAAACAAGTGGAAGCAATTGTTGTAGAAAGGTGGAATAAGATGACCACTCCTCTGCATCTTCTTGCCTGTGCCTCGACACCAAAGTACTATAGCAATCAATTTCTTGATGAACCAAGAAGGCTTGCACCATGGAGAGATCTAGAAATGTCTGATGGGTACAGGGCAGCATTCCTTAAACTCTATCCTGATGATGATTTGCGAGATATTATTACAAATGAGTTCATAGAATTTGCAAATGGAAATAGTCTAAGTGTTGATGCTCTTCGTCATGGATTCAAGAAGGATGCTCATAGTCGGTGGTAATTCCATGCCACATGCTTCCAAAACCTACAACCCCTCGTTGTCAAAGTTTTATCACAAGTATAACTTTAATTATTTAAAATTTATCACAAGTTTTATTTATAGTTTACTTTGTCTTCATAGGTTGCTAGTTCAACTGCATCAGAAGAAATTGGAGCACATACTCTTTCATCCACTCAGTAAAGCACAATAGATTGCAATAAAAAAAAGCAGAGAATTTAGTATATGTGCATTCCAACCTATGTCTTCTTTCGCACAAGCAACATGGCTACAACCAAGGGGAAACGAAGGTGTGGGATATAGAGCCAGAGCATACTGATTTGTATGCTTCCGCTTCTCAGCTTGTTGCATTTGATGACTCGGATAGCGAACAAACTTATAGTGCAATTGCAAGTGGCATTGGCATTGGTTCATCTAATGTCAATGAGGAGGATGAGAATGATGAGAATGATGATGAATTAGAGAATCCATTTGATGATTAAACTTTAAATTGTTGAAAGTTGAAACAATGATACTTAAATATTTTGTCATTTTGATATTAAACTTGATGTATATGATGCTATGTGACATGCTAATCATAATTCATGCTTATAGGCTGCATAAAATATATATATATATATGTGTGTGTGTGTGTGTGTGTGTGTGTGTGTGTGTGTGTGTGTGTGTGTGTGTGTGTGTGTGTGTGTGTGTGTGTGTGTGTGTGTTTGTACTAACAAACCCAAACGAACCAAACCCCTTTTCAAAATTTTGCCGTACTGGTTCTTCGAACCCAAACCGGCAACTTATTTAAATTTTAGATAGAAATTGACTCCTAATTAAGCAAATTGATTTGAATTACGAGTGTATTGAAATTGGGTAATTGTTGTTAAACAGGCTTATATCTAGTAGGGGACATTACATCCTTCCCCTTTTAGACGTTTTGGGGAGGCCAGTCTTGCTGTCTTGGAAATGGTGTTATTCTTGAAGGATAAGCCAAAGAAGCATAAAGGGTGTAAATTGCAATGAAAAGACTGTAGTTGGAAGTGAAGGTAGTGATAAGCGAAGGTTCCCAATGGACTATGGAGAGTCTCTTTTCTTGCAAAGGAAGGAGGCAGGTAGTTGTTCTCCCTAAGATGTTCTCTTAAGAGAGTGTTGGTTGTATTTCTGGAGATTGATGTTGGTTTTTCCTGGTGCTCTTGAATTGGCTATATTGCTAATTTGCTACCATTATTTTCTTTGTAGTTTTGATAATTTTCTGTATTTGGCTTAGAGGATATAGCATCAAATGGTCTGGATATTTCTTCTAAGATTCTTGGTTCTTTGAGGGAATGAGTGAAAGTATCCTAGTCTTTCAGAATGTAATAATGCCTATCTTTTGTTTAACGGGTAAGGACCCCAATAGATCCCTTAACTAATTGATCGAAACAAAAAAATGCATGCAAGAAAATCCTAGATGATAGACAATGAATTCATTCATTCAATTCCCTGATCCTCTTTCCACGTGAAAATGGTCCACAATTTTTAAGAAATATATTGTTCTCTATCCTTACTATTTTTTCATAATGGATAAGGAAATTTATTACACAATTACTTTTCCTAAATACAGCATGACAGTGCATACCTAGCTTGCTCTCTAGTCATCTTGGTTTCATGCTTTGAAACGTCTTTGTCATGTCTTTGGCAATAATCATATGCTAGTAGCTTGTTTTTGAATGGCCGTGCATTGGTTGTTTCCGTCTTCCTGTAGACCTCTTGAAATCTAAGTCTTCACATAAAAACAAAAACCATATTACACAACACGCACGTAGAATAAGAAGGAAGTTTGATACAACAGAAATACCAGAAGTAAACCATTAGTAATCCCTCCCTCCTCTTTACCATTTCAAAGAAAACAATATCGTCATATGCACAAGGCAGACAAAATTGATAGCCAAACATGATAGATTCTAAAACCATTTATATAGAGCTTCACATTTCTACTGTCCGTTTTAAGTTAGAAAAGAAAGTACCTTTTCCATCACAAACAAATATATTTTGCCTCCCCAAAATAATGCAAATTGATTGTATGGTCCATTCATACTCATTTTAGATACCTCTCAATGAATGGACAATTGCATGTGTCCTTTTTGCATGAACATTAAGGCTAAAAACAGTTTTCAGCATCTCATATTAAAAGCCTTATTATACAACAAAGAGATTGAGCTAAAAAGGTTAAATTACCGCATCCAAGTCTGGATGTAAGATACCCCAACGGATGAGATCAGGTGCAAGTTCGAGATGAATTTGATGGAAGAGATACCAATCAGCCGTGGCATGTAAGCCAAAGGTCTCCCTGCAAGTGGAATTTGCCAATCAAAAAGAAAATTGCCGCACTGCAAATATATATATTATAATCAAAATGCCATAACTTGTTACCTTTGGGCATCTAAAGTTTTGTACCTTCAACATGTTATGAGAATGCCCTTTGGCTTCCTGCAGCTAACATTAATAGCTGAACCTAACTAATAGTGCATGTGTATCAATATTGATGCATTGGCCCTCTTTCACCATTACGAGGATCAGCTTGAGGGATTTTTGCAGTATCCTTACCACCAACTGACCAACAATTATGGTGTTACTCATTATTTGGTCTGGATCAAAGATTTCTCTAATTTCTCTTGAAAAAGACTAAGATTTCTCTGGAGTCTGCAGTTGATCACCTTCTCTCATTAAATCCATGAAAACACTAAACATTTCATAAGCAGGACGTAACCTGCCTTAAGAATCAATTAAATCAATTCCTGAGTTTCTTTGAACAAGATTATTTATTGGTACAGTATCTGGCTCTGGCTCTTTTCAGATATCGCTAGGAGGACATATTTTGTGTCCAAGGCCTCACTAGCTCTGCATAGTCCATCTGTGAGTTTAGTATATGCAACCAAATCAGTTTTGTGACCATTTTTTAACATCTCATCAAAGACATTAATAGCCCCATCCAAATTGCCTAGTTAAAAGACACCATCCATTAATGTACTAGAATATTAGATCGGGAATGTAGCCTTCCCCAAGCATTAGATGTAGTAGCTTGGTGGCTTGCTGCATCTTGTCTGCCTTGCACAATGCATTAACAAGTGTGTTGTATGTGTCAAAATTGGCCCTGAATCCCATGTGCAACATCTCATCCCAAAGTTCCATGGCCTCTTTTAAATTTCCTTTCTTGCAGAATGCACCAATTAGCATTTCATATGTTATAACATTGGGATGACATCCTTTCTTCAACATCTCTTGGAACCATCTCCTAGTGTCATTTACTTTTCTGTACCCGCAATACCTGCAGAGGCTATCAATCAGCAACTTATATGTTATAACATTAGGAGTAAGACCCTTTATCACCATGTCATGGAAAAGCTCCCTAGCTTTCCATGGCTGATTTTGTTTGATGAATCCATCTAGCAGCGTGTTATAAGTAGCAACAGTGGGAATATAGTTGTTCTCTTGGATAATATTAAACAACCTAATAGCTTCTTCTAAATTAGCTTGCATACACAGCCCACTTATTAATATATTATATGTAAAAATGTCAGGAACAAAACCATCTTCCAATATTTGTTGAAACAGTCTTCTTGCTTCTACCATCCTTCCTTTTTTGCATAATCCATCCATTAGTGTGTTGTATGTTATAAGGTCTGGTTTAAGTCTTTTGTTTCTCATTTCTTGCAGGAGATCCTTAGCCTCCTGAAGCCTCCCTAATTTGCAAAAACCATTAATCAATGTACTATATACAACAACATCAGGAATAATCTTCTTCTTTAGCATCAGCGACAGCAGGTCTATCGCAGCATCTGTGTCGCCTAGTTTGCACAGCCCATCTATAAGCGTACCATAACAAACAGCATCAGCAACAAGGCCCTCATCCAGCATGTGATGAAACAGACTCATGGCGTCATCTATATTCCCTTCTTTACAGAACCCATCCATCAGTGAAGCGTATGTTACAATATTTGGGGTTTGACCTTCATTTTTCATCTCACTGAAAACATCCATTGCCATCCCCGTTTTCCCTTCCTTACTGAAACTGTCAATAATCGTATTATAGGTCACAAAATTTGGGCGACAACCCTGTTCCTGCATCTTGTGAACAAGCTCCAAGGCTTGCAAAAATTCCCCCAACTTGCAAAACCCATTGATCACAACATTATAGACAACAATATTTGGTTTAAATCCCTTATCCAATCCTTCATGAAAAAGCCTGATGGCTTCCTGTGGCCTATTCTCCTTAATAAGCCCATCCAACAATGTACTATATGTCACAACATCAGAATCCAAACCCTTAGCTTCCATTTCATGGAAAAGATCGAAAGCCTTTTGCAACATACCCCCTTTGCAAAACCCCTTGATTAAAATATTGTAACTATAAATATCAGGAACACATCCATTCTTCTTCATCAGTTCAAACAAAAGTATAGCCTCCTGCAAATTCCCTGTCTTACATATACCATCCATCATAATATTATACGTAGTGACATCAAAAATGTGATTTTTCTTCGACATGTTGTTAAAAAACTCTACCGCGTGACTCAATTTCCCTGCCCTTATGAACCCTTTAATAATTGTGCTGAACGTAACATTGGAAGGATTGCAGTTTTGGGCAATCATTTGATCAAACATTTTCATAGCAGAGCTCATGTTACCATTCTGAGAGTGGCAATTAATTACAATGTTGAATGTACTGCGATCAGGAGTAATAGCTGCAAGTGTTATTGCTTTGTAAAGTTTTAATACTGATTCGTACCTTTTATGCCTGGTTAAAGCTCCCAACACGAAATTGCAAGTGGAAATTCTAGGAACGAATGATGTATGCAGAGCCCGCTTTAATTCTTCAGTGGCCTCCTCCAGCTTGCCACTGTTGCACATAGTCTGGATATGATAGTGAAAATATTGAGGTGAATGCATGTAGTTTTGGAAAGTGGGCGTTGCAGGACAGTGATTGGATTCTAGAGCTGAGGAGTCATCATCAATACAAATAGCATATTGATGTATGCAGGAATAGTTTAAAAAAATTTGCAGAGAATGTCTGGCTACTGTTTGACTAAATGGTCGTAACAGTTTAGGCTTCATGATTCAGTAAACCATGGAATTCAAACAGTTTAGGCTTCATGATTCAGTAAACCATGAAATTCAAACAGTTTCATATTGTTATCCGGCTGAGTTACCATGTGCTGTTTGGTACCCATGCATCCACGGAGTACTTCTTTCAATTGAGTGTGCATAATGTAATGGTGAAATTCGCAGACACGTGCTCTTAGGTTCCCATTTAGTAATCGCTTTTAGAATGCCTTAAAAAGATTGCACTCTCACCCTTTTTTCAAATTTCTTTTTCAATCTTTATTTATTCTTATTTATCATTTTTTTATACATGTGATTTTATTTCTATTTTATTTGTATCTATTTTCATTTATTAGTTTATATTATCATATTTTTATTTTCAATTTGTAGGTCAAATCATTTTTGTGACATGTGAGAATGATCATTCATGGTATGGATCTAAACTAAAAAAAATCAAAGTTTGTCAACTCCTACTCTTTTCCACTAACTATTAGGAGTTGAGTTGGTATACATTTGTGTGACAATTTGTTGTCTTAGTATTTAAAGACATTTATTTGAACATTTAAATGCTTCTAAAAATTTCAAGCAATATCCACGCTACAAGGAGGATTCTTAATAACAATTAAATTTGGAACATTACATAAATAGTACTTGCATCAAAATTCACATCCTAGATCACTTGCATTACCTACCACACTTGTCAAGATCATAAAGTTAGTAGTTTGACTAACAAGAACATGAAGCCATACAATTCGACAATCTCTCCAACTTATTTCTAAATATCATTAATCCTTACATGTCAATAGAGATCAAGAGTTTGAGTAAGCCACGTTACAAAAATTGTAATGCATCTTTAGTTCGGACTAATCCATATAGCTAGACCTATATATTTGTTTTAGTATTTATATGTATTGTCATTCTATTTGTATTGGTACCAGTATTGGATGTGCTTTATGAGATATTTATGATATTATTATGTTATGATGGACTATGTTGTCTTTTTGTTCATTATGTATGTTTATGCTTGAGTGATGATTTCATGTATCATGTTGAACCTCATTCGAGGAGATTATATGTGCTTCGGCAATTATGAATATGCACAAGTACATTTAGCATGCGTTGAGTGGTTACTGTTGGCATTTGCATGAAGATTGCATTGATGAATTATTATGTTGTCATTGATGTCAATTGTAACTGGTAATGATGTTGTTATGATGTTGTTTTGCAATCGGTAGGTGAGCTAGTGAAGGAAACTAGTATTACTTAAGAAGCAGTGAGATCAACTGGTAACCCTACCTGTTGATGTGCCAAACCCTAACCGATGGAGCTTGGTGAATCGGTTGTATTGGTTTATGATCAAATGATGAACGGTAATGATTATGACACGTATGCATGTTGTATGTGATGAGTTTCAAATAGTTTTTGGCGCATAGAGATAATGGTTTTATCTTGGAAATGAGCGAGTACATTGCATGAAGAGGAAACCGCGTGATGCGTTACAGGATTCGATGAAGCGGTGATCAAGGAGCGGTTGAGGTTGTCTTGAACAATATGCAATGATTGCTATGTAATCTAACGATCATACTTGAACCAATTTGTTTGTAATCTCTATGAGATCTTAGGTTTGTGATGTGTTGACCTATTGTTTGCTTATAAGGTCGATGAGTTGTTTTGTTGTAGTGTTGGCAATTTTGGTTAAGTGTTTGTGTGATTGATTGCCAAACCAGAAGGTGTATCTGCAGTATGTGTGAAGGCAGATAGAAGAATGAAAATGATCTGATCAAGCAGTGTAGTGCTATTTACCAGATTAGCAAACCCCTGTTGTTCTCTAACAATTACAACAGTCAAATCCCTTAACTAGGTAAGCTTTAACAAGCTTAGTGCTATCTAACTCATCTAACCAGGTGATCCATTAGCTTGGATTTCAAATCCTCTACCGACATTACTCCTAACAGGGTATTGCTCATAACAGGGCATTATAGTCAATCCCTTAACTGGGTGGTCCCTAACAGGATCTATTCCTAACATGACTTTTTGTAAAAGCTTTAATAGGCTTGGCTCCTAACAGGGTGAACTTCAGAAGAGTTCAGAATACTTGTGGGTATTCATCCTTACCATGGTTTTTCCCATTCCACGTCAAAAATCATTATGTCAAGTGGTGAATGGTTTTTGTGGTTATGTTTGTTATGGTTAATTAGCTTAACTGTTAAATCCATTAGTTATGATAAGATGACCGATAGTAATCTGAAATGTGCTTTACTATTGTCAGTAAAGTATTTGAATGTTTTTGTTAAATGGTTTGAGAGTTTCAGAGGTGTTATACTATTATTTTGTTATGACAGTCAACCGGTATACTTGACAATGATATTGAAGTTTGTAGTTCAATGTTTGAACCAGTTAGTTCAAAGATTGACTTGAGAGATTGTTTTTGAGTTTGGTGAAAGTTTAGTCAGTTTTCTATCTACTGATTCACCCCCCCCCCCTCTCAGTAGTTGTCTAGATCCTTATTGATTCATCATACCATCAATTGGTATCAGAGTATTTCAGGTCCTCTAGTGTCTAAGCCTAACAACTTGAGGTAAAGACCTAGAAGAACATGATGAAGAAAGAAGGTCTAAAGTTTAATAGGGAAAACTACTGAATATGTAGTGATAGGATGAAAATATATATCAAGAGTCTAGGAAGTCAATACTGGAAACATGTTGTTACACAATATGTTGCACCTAGTGGGACTATGTCTGATGATCAAAAGAAAGAGCAACAAGAAAATAATCAAGCATTGGAGGCCATTATTAGTTCTTTGTCTGATTCAGAGTATGTTGATGTCCATGGTCTAGAGACTACTTATGATGTGTGGAAGAAACTTGAAGAGATCTATAGCGGTGATGAGCATGTGAAGATTGCCAAAGAAGAGAGTTTGAGAGGTAAATTTGATGACATACGGATGGTTGAAGGTGAGAATATTCAACAGTATGGTCAAAGGATCAAAGAGATAGTAGGTGAGATCAAGAGTGTTGGTGGTACAGTGGAGGATGCCATAGTGGTTAGTAAGGTGTTAAGTTTACCATTCTACGCTATCCGAGTTGTAGCCATTCAGGAGCTAAAATATATTGATAAAACTAAGTTAACTCTTCACTCCATCATTGGTAAACTTACTGCATTTGAATTAAATGGTTATGATGGTAGTGCTTAGAATTTTGAATCTGCATTTAGAGCTTCAGTTTCTAACCCACCTGTGAAGAAAAGAAAAGATGTTAGTCACAGTTATGAGTCTAGATCCAATAGAGAAGTTGATGATGAAGATAGTCTGATCGAGCTTGAAGCATTGTTTGCCAAGCGGTTACCCAGAGGTACCGGTAAGTACAGAGGTAAATTACCTTTGAAATGTTTTGCATGTAACAAGATTTGACACATTGCAGCTAATTGTCCTAATGGTGACAATGAGCATAAGCGTGAGAAGTACAAGAAGTACAAAGGAAAAGGCAAAAGAGATTGTCTCATTGCAGTTGATGGTGGTATCACTGATGCAGAATCTGAGGGAGATGATAATGAAGACATTTTCTTTATTGCCATTAAAGAGGAGACATCTGATCAGAAGGCATTAGTTTCTCGCATGGATAGTTCTGATGATTGGATCATAGATAGTGCTTGTTCACACCACATGACCGGTGATCGGGGTAAATTTCTTACATTGAAGGAATTTGATGGAGGAGTTGTAATATTTGTAAATGACTCACCTTGCATGGTAATAGGAAAGGGAACCATTTCTCTTAATGGAAAGAGTAGTGCAGATGATGTCTATTGGGTTGAAAGACTAAAGCACAATTTGTTGAGTGTAGCTCAACTCAATGGCAGAGGTTATCCATTGGAATTTAAAAATGAAATGTGCAAAATCTATGGGAGCAAAGGTGAACTGATTGCAACTGGAAAGCAGACAAAAGGTAACCTGTTTCACCTGAATCCTAAAGTCAACAACTGCTTAATTGCTAAAGTAGATGCAATTGGCTTTGGCATCGAAGATTTTATCATATAAATTTTGATAATATTGTCAAAGTTAGTAAGTCCAAGTCCGTAAGAGGTTTTCCTCAGTTGGACAAACCGGTGAATGCTCTATGTAAGGAATGTCAGTTAGAGAAGATGACATCCTCAACTTGTAAGAGTGAATCTTTCTCAGCAGAACATTTGTTAGATTTGGTTCATACAGATCTCTGTGGACCAATAAGGACTAAAACTTTTCAAGGTAATAGATATTTTATGATCTTCACTGATGATTGCTCAAGAATGATGTGGGTCACATTCTTGAAGGAAAAAATGGAAGCTTTTAGTAAGTTTAAGGCATTCAGGGCCTTAGCTGAAAAGGAAAGTGGTAAGAAGATAAAGTGTGTAAGGACTAATCAAGGAGGTGAATTTACTTCACAGGAATTCACTAGATATTGTGAAGACAATAGAATTAAGAGGCAACTTTCTACACCGAGGACACCACAACAAAATGATATTGCAGAGAGGAACAACTGGTCAGTTGTTGAAGCTGCTAGAACAATCTTAATATAAGGAGGAGTAGCTAAAACTTTCTGGAGAGAAGCTATCAGCACAACTGTCTACACTATGAATCAAATATTGGTAAAGAGAGTTAAGGATAAAACTCCTTATGAATACTGGTATGGTAGATCACCTAATGTCAGTTATTTTAAGATTTTTGGCAGTAAATGTTTTATCAAGAGAGGTGACTATGTTAGAAAGTTTGATGCTAAGAGTGATGAAGGCATATTTCTTGGTTACTCCACTGAGAGTAAGGGTTACAAATGTTACAACAACTGGACACAGAAAATCATTGAAAGTGATGATGTCCGAGTAGATGAGTATCTTGGAGTTTCAGAAAAAACCAGTGAGGAGAAGAAGGAAGATGAATCTTACATTCTGATTTTGGAACCAGAACCGGTGAAGCTAGAAGCTGATGAAGTGAATGTTGTAGTACCATTTAAACCAGAACAAGTAGATTCTGAAGATGATGATAGTGAGGAAGAAGAACCTGAAGATAATGATCATGTTATTCCAAGGTATGTGAGACTCAATCATAATCCTGACCAGGTTATTGGAGATAAAGATGTTAGAGTGTTAACCAGAAGAAGAATTAGATAGAATTCTTGCATGATCTCCACTATTGAGCCTAGAGCTGCTAAGGAAGCATTTGGAGATGATCACTGGATCAAAGCTATGGAAGAGGAGCTTGACTAGATTGAGAAGAACAATACATGGACCCTAGTACCCAGACCGATGAATAAAAATGTGATAGGTATTAAATGGGTATTCAAGAATAAACTGAATGAAGATGGAGTAGTAGTCAGAAACAAAGTTAGATTGGTATGCAAAGGTTATGCACAGGAAGAAGGAGAAGACTATGGTGAGACATTTGCACTAGTTGCTATATTGGAAGGTGTTATGACTTTACTTGCATTTGCAGCATATAGGGGATTCAAAGTATATTAGATGGATGTGAAGTCAGCATTTCTAAATGGAATACCAGAAGAGGAAGTATACATTGAACAGCTAGATGGTTATGCTTTGACTGATGCAAAGGATATGGTGTGTAAACTACACAAGGCATTATATGGTTTGAAGCAAGCACCGAGATCATGGTATGAAAGACTACATTCATACCCGATGAAGATAGGTTTCCAGAGAACCAGTGAAGACAACAATATATATCTCAAGACTGAAGGAGATAAGATAGTGGTTAGTGAAGTCTTTGTGGATGATATCATATTTGGAGGCAATGATGACATGAGTGAAGACTTTGCAAATGAGATGAAAAGTGAATTTGAAATGTCTCTAGTAGGTGAGATAAAATTCTTCATAGGTTTGCAAATTCAACAGATAAAGAGTGGTATTTTTATCACACAGTCCAAATATGTGAAAGAGGTATTGAAGACATTTGGAATGAGTGATTGTAAACCAGTTGGGACACCAATGATTACAAGTTGTAAACTGTCTAAGGAGGATGATGTCGAATCTGTTGATGAAAAGGAGTACAGATCAATGATAGGGAAACTGCATTATGTTGTTCATAGTAGACCGGATATTGCTCATGCAGTTGGTTTAGTTGCCAGATTTCAGAAGAACCCAAAGGAGACACACATGATTGCAACTAAAAGGATATTCAAATATTTGAAAGGTACTATTGATTATGGATTATGGTATCCATATGCAGGTAACTATGATTTGAAGGTTTATACAGATGCAAACTGGGCAGGAAATGTTGATGACAAGAAGAGCACAACCGGTGGTGCATTCTTTCTTGGAGGAAGACTTGTATCTTGGAGCAGCAAGAAACAGAGTTGTATATCACAGTCCACTGTTGAAGCTGAATATATGGCAGCGTATATGAATTGTACCTAGGTGATCTAGATAAAACACATTCTGGAAGGATTCAAGTTGAAGATTAGAGAACCAGTAAATATTTTATGTGATAACACCAGTGCAATAAATATTTCAAAGAACCTAGTGTTGCATGCCAGAACCAAGCATGTTGAGTTGAAATATCATTTCTTGAGGGAGAAAGTGCAGAGTAAAGATGTGTTATTGGAGCATGTATCTACCAAGGAGCAGCTAGTAGAAATCTTTACTAAACCTCTGCCTAAGACTACTTTTGAGTATCTTAGAGGTCAGCTAGGGGTTGTGCCCCTACATGAGGTCAATTGAGCAGATATGGAATACATCAGTCCTAGAGCTAATTGAAGAATCTTGAAGTAGGATTGGTGTAGAGTGGAGTTACTCCATAGGGGGAGCATCAAGTTGCAGATTGTTGATGCAAAATAGTGAAGAATGACACTACATGTTTTACTTTCACTTTGGCATTGTTGTCAAAGGGGGAGAAGTACTATATGATTATGGGGAGAAGAATTGTATGATTGATAGAGAGGTTGACAGTAGCCAGTTAGTCAGTTACCAGCTGAAGACATGGTGATTCAGTTGAAGGAGAGTACATGGTAAAATGTAAACCATGATTCCTATACCTGTGTATGTGCATTACTCTCATTCATCACAATCAAGAGTATTGATATTTGTATTGCCATCAATGCCAAAGGGGGAGATTGTTGGTATTTGCATGAAGATTGCATCGATGAACTATTATTTGTCATTGATGTCAATTGTAACCGATAATGATGATGTTATGATGTTGTTTTGCAATCGATAGGTGAGCTAGTGAAGGAAACCAATATTACTTAAGAAGTAGTGAGATCAACCGGTAACCCTACCTGTTAATGTGCCAAACCCTAACCGATGGAGCTTGGTGAATCGGTTGTACTAGTTTATGATCAAATGATGAACGGTAATGATTATGCCACATATGCATGTTGTATGTGATGAGTTTCAAATGGTTTTTGGTGCGTAGAGATAACAATTTTATCTTAGGAATGAGCGAGTACATTGCATGAAGAGGAAATTGCGTGATGAGTTACAAGATTCGATGAAACGGTGATCAAGGAGCGGTCGAGGTTGTCTTGAACAATGTGCAATGATTGCTATGTAATCTAACAGTCATTACTTGAACCGATTTGTTTGTAATCTCTATGAGATCTTAGGTTTGTGATGTGTTACCGACCTATTGTTTTTCTTATAAGGTCGATGAGTTGTTTTGTTGTAGTGTTGGCAATTTTGGTTAAGTGTTAGCGTGATTGATTTCCAAACCAGAAGGTGTATCTGTAGTATGTGTGAAGGCAAATAGAAGAATGAAAAGGATCTGATCAAGAAGTGTAGTGTTATTTACCAGATTAGCAAACCCATGTTGTTCTCTAACAATTACAATAGTCAAATCCCTTAACCCGGTAAGCTTTAACAGGCTTAGTGCTATCTAAATCCTCTAACCAAGTGATCCATTAGCTTGGATTTCAAATCCTCTACCGAGGTTACTCCTAACATGGTATTGCTTATAACAGGGCAATATAGTCAATCTCTTAATTGGGTGGTCCCTAACAGGATCTGTTCCTAACAGGACTTTTTGTAAAAGCTTTAACAGGCTTGGCTCTTAACAGGGCAAACTTCAGAAGAGTTCATAATACTTTTGGGTATTCATCCCCACTGTGGTTTTTCCCATTTGGGTTTCCATGTCAAAAATCATTGTGCCAAGTGGTGAATGGTTTTTGTGGTTATATTTGCTATGGTTAATTTGCTTAACTGTTAAATCCATTAGTTATGATAAGATGATCGACAATAATCTGAAATGTGCTTTTACTATTATCAATAAAGTATTTGAATGTTTTTGTTAAATGGCTTGAGAGTTTCAAAGTTGTTATATTGTTATTATGTTATGACAGTCAACCGGTATACTTGACAGTGATATTGAAGTTTGTAGTTCAGTGTTTGAACCAGTTAGTTCAGAGATTTACTTGAGAGATTGTTTTTGAGTTTGGTGAAAGTTTAGTCAGTTTTCTATCTACTGATTCACCCCCCCTCCCTCTCTATAGTTGTCTGGATCCTTATTGATTCATCATACCATCAGTTACAATTATCAAAAAATTTCCACCTCATTCCACAATTCTAAGGTATTCATCAATAGTGGTTATGAGGAGGTGTCACATTGGCCATACCCACATTGTACTCAATTCAAGTATTGTTTACTGTTACCTAGTCAGAATAGAGAGATGAAGGATGAAGAGTTTCTAATGGAATTTGAAGCTCTTCTGGCCAGGAGATTCCCAAAAGGAACTGGTAAATACAAAGGTAAACTACCTTTGAAATGTTTCTCCTACAACCGGATAGGACATATTGCTATGAACTATCCTAATAGTGACAACAAGGACAAACTGGAAAGGTTCAAGAAATTCAAAGGAGGAAACCGGAGAAATTGTTTTGTGGCAGTTGATGAAGGTGTCACAGATGAGGAATCTGAAGATGAAGAAAATGAAGACATTGTGTTCATTGCTGTAAAGGAAGATGTGACAGATAAGAAGGCTCTTGTGTCCCAGTTTGATGATTCCAATGAGTGGATCATTGACAGTGGCTACTCTCACCATATGACTGGTGACCGAAGCAAGTTTCTATCATTAGAAGAGTATGATGGTGGTGTGGTTCGCTTTGGCAATGATGCACCATGCATGGTCAAAGGCAGAGGGTCCATCTCCTTGAATGGAAAGAGTAGTGCTGACAATGTGTATTGGGTTGATGGTCTTAGACACAACCTTCTAAGTGTTGCCTAGTTAAATGACAGTGGACTCACTCTGCAATTCAAGAATGGAGTTTGCAGAATCAAAGGTAAAGATGGTAAATTGGTAGCCACCGGCATGCAAACTAAAGGTAACCTATTTCATCTAAATGCTAATATAAGTACACGTCTTATGGCTAAGCTTGATGATAGCTGGATATGGCATAGGAGATTCTGCCATGTGAACTTTGACAACATTGTGAAGGCTAGTAAGATCAAGGCAGTTAGAGGGTTGCTGGTGCTGAGAAAACCAGATAATACCTTGTGTAGAGAATGTCAATTGGGGAAAATGTCTTCCTCAACTTTTAAAGGTAAATCTTTCACTGCTGACAACTTGCTTGATCTTGTGCATACTGATTTATGTGGTTCTATGAAAACTAGAAGTGTGTAGGGTGATAGGTACTTCATGATTCTCACTGATGACTGCTCAAGAATGATGTGGGTCACATTCTTGAAAGACAAGTTTGAAGCTTTTGGGAAATTCAAAGCTTTCAGAGCATTAGTGGAAAAGGAAAGCGGTAAAAGGATCAAGTGTCTCAGAACTGATCAAGGAGGGGAATTCACTTCCAATGAATTCAACAAGTACTGTGAAGATTTTGGCATCAAGAGACAACTATCTGCCCCCCAGACTCCACAGCAGAATGGCCTAGCAGAGAGGAATAACCAAACTGTGGTTGAAGCAGCTAGAAGTATGTTGATCCAAGGAAAGGTTGCTCACACCTTTTGTAGAGAAGCGGTGAGCACTGCAGTTTACACTATGAACTGGGTACTCATCAAAAAGGGCAAGGACAAAACTCCTTATGAGTATTGGACCAGTAAGACCCCCGTGGTAAATTATTTTAAGGTCTTTGGTAGCAAATGTTACATCAAGAGGAGTGAACATCAGGGCAAATTTGAAGCTAAATGTGATGAAGGAATATTTCTAGGATATTCCACCAAGAGTAAAGCTTTCAAGTGCTACAACAATAGGACTCAGAGAATTATGGAAAGCATCAATGTAAGAGTTGATGAATCCTCTGAGAAGACTGAGAAAACTGGCAGTGAGCAAGTTGTAAATGAACTGGTTGCAACCTTCTGGGAACCGGTTGTCAGTCAAGCGAGCACCAGTAACAGTGTTCCTGAACTGGTGAATGTTGATACTGATGAAGATAAGGATGAAGAAGAAAAGCAAGAAGAACCAATTAATACCATTCCTCGATATGTCAAGTTGAATCATGATCCCAAGCAGTTCATAGGTGATAAGGATGCAGGAATCCTTACCAGAAGAAAGATCAGAGAAAACTTATGCATGATCTCTGAATTTGAGCCTAAATCATTCAAAGAGGCTCATAATGATAAAGACTAGATCAAGGCAATGGAAGAAGAACTTGACCAAATAGAGAAAAATGGTACATGGTCCTTGGTACCCAGACTAGAGCATAAGAATGTCATTGGCACCAAATGGGTGTTTATAAATAAGTTGAATGAGGATGGCACAATGATTAGGAATAAAGCTAGACTGGTGTGCAAAGGATATGCTCAAGAAGAAGGTGAAGACTATGGGGAAACCTTTGCTCCTGTAGCCAAATTGGAAGGAGTTCGTATGCTTCTTGCATATGTAGCTTTTAAGAGATTCAAGGTGTATCAAATGGATGTAAAATCTGCATTCCTAAATGGTGTACTTGAAGAGGAGGTATATATTGAGCAACCTAATGGGTTTACCCTGTCTGAAGATAGTGACATGGTATGTAGGCTACACAAAGCATTATATGGTCTAAAGCAAGCACCTAGGGCATGGTATGAGCGCCTACATTCCCATCTTCTGAAGATTGGATTTGAGAGAACAAGTGAAGATAGTAATATCTACTTGAAGTTTGAAGAAGATCAGATCCTGATCTGTGAAGTCTTTGTTGATGACATCATCTTTGGTGGAGATGACAAGATGAGTCATGAGTTTGCTGATGAGATGAAGAAAGAGTTCGAAATGTCACTCATAGGGGAGATTAAGTTTTTCATTGGACTGCAGATCTAGCAGATGAAAGATGGAATCTTCATCACTCAGTCCAAATATGTCAAAGAGGTGTTGAAGACTTTTGGCATGGAAGATAGCAAACCGGTTGGTACACCGATGGTGACCAGTTGCAAATTGACAAAGGAAGATGATTCTGCATTGGTTGATGAGAAGGAATACTGATCAATGATTGGTAAGTTGCACTATGCAGTGCATAGCAGACCGGATATTGCACATGCAGTTGGCATCACTGCAAGGTTTCAGAAGAGTCGAAGAGAATCTCACTTGAGTGCAGTCAAGCGGATTCTTAAGTATCTGAAGGGAACAATTGACTATGGATTGTGGTACCCATACAACAATAATTTCAATCTAAAAGTATTCACAGATGCTGATTGGGCCGGTAATGTGGATGATCGAAAGAGCACAACAGGTGGTGCATTCTTTCTCGATGGTGGACTAGTCTCATGGATGAGAAAAAAGTAGAGTTGCATCTCTCAGTCTACAACAGAAGCGGAGTATGTTGCAGCTTTCATGAACTGTACTCAGGCAATCTGGATGAAGCATGTACGGGAAGGCTTCAAGATCCCTGTACCTGAACTGGTAAGTTTATTCTGTGATAACACAAGTGCTATCAATATATCAAAGAATTCGGTTTTACATTCTAGAACCAAGCATTTTGAACTTAAGTATCATTTCTTGAGGGAAAAGGTTCAGAACAAAGAGATTGCACTAGAGCATGTGTCCAGTAAGGAGCAGTTAGCAGACATATTCACCAAGCCTCTCCCAAAGACAATATTTGTGCATTTGAGAGGTGAATTAGGGGTATTGCCCCTTCAGGAGGTGAACTAAAAGTGGTAGTTCCACATCAGTCAGGTATTCGATAGACAAATATTTGGTTGATTGGTGTGTTTAAGGATGCTACTCCTCAGGGGGAGCAGCATAAGGAAACAGTGGTGATTGTACCTCCACTTTGGCATTGTTGTTAAAGGGGGAGAAGAAGTGAAACGAAAAGACATCTGCAGCAACTAGGGAGAAGATGTGAAGCAGAGAAGATATCTTTTGTATATTGTCATTAATGCTAAAGGGGGAGATTGTTGGCATTATGAGAACCGTCATGAGCCTTATGTAAACTGGCATGAAGACATAATGATATTGTATGTTGTCATTGATGTCAATATGAGACATAGTGTGAACCGGCACATGAGATAAGAGAAGAAAGAGATATCGGCATATGTGTGAACCGATATATGCCTAAGTGAAGCAGCACATTTGTTCAAAGTGAACCGGCATGCAGTTATGGGAACCAACACATGGAAGCACTGTATGACTACCAGTTGGTAAGGCATCTTCCACTTTGGGGTTTCCAGTTGGAGTATCTCAAGTCTATGTGACTCAATCGGTGATCTTTGTGTGATGAGTCAGTAGTATGATGGAGGACAGATCATGTTGCCACGTAAGCTCTATGCGCGTGAAGGATCTTGCATGAAGAAGACTATTCCTATCTACCTCGGGAATGTGTGAAGTCTGTCAAATAGTGATGACGCGTGATGGGTTATCAGCCGCCATGAAAATGGTGGATAATGGACGATGGAGAATGTCTTGAGATCGACTCAAGACTGGTGCATTCAATGCAGTATGTTTCAACGGTCAGGATCGAACTGTTTGAATTGCTCAACCTAATAGGTTTAGGGTTTAGGGTTTTTGCTACCGACCTGTATGTTCCCTATAAGGTCGATGTTAGGTTTCTGTCTAAAGTTGTTGGAAAAAAGTAGTGAGTGCGTATCCAACGAAAGTGATACAAGTTTCTTGCCAGACCATAGGAGAAAAGAGATACCTGCAAAGTGTATGTGCAGAAGGAGAAGAGGAGCCTAAACGGATCTGTATTAGTATTAAGTACTGTTAACAGATCATTGTAATACCTGTTGATCTCTAACCACTTCAACAGTTGCAAAATCCCCTATCAGGGTAGCCTTAACTGGCTTGATTCAAAATCCCTTAAATCGGGTGGTCTTAACCGGCTTGCTGTAAATCCCTTAACCGGGTAACTCGAAGCTAATGAGTTCTGAGAAGCTAGAAAAGCTTAGGAGATCCTTTCAGCTATTGAGTTCTTAAAATCCTCTAACAAGGTGACCCTACTGGGTTTAACCCTTAACCGAGTGATCCCTAACAGGATCAGTTCCTACCAGAACCTATTGTAATGTTCTTAACCAGACAAGGCTCCTAACAGAGCGGACTTCTAAAGAGTTCAAAAAGCAGCTTGTGGGTATTCATCCCCACCGTGGTTTTTCCCAGTTGGGTTTCCACGAGAAAAATATGTGTGTCATGTGAAATGCTTTTGTCTTGTGATGCTTTGTTTTCTCTGCTATGCACATGAAGTTTCTATGTTTTATGCTTGTCTATAAAACATATTGAACTCACTGTTGTGAATATTTGATGGTTAGGTCTACTAGTTCATGCATGAGAATATTATGATAATGTGGTATTGAGCTAAGAGAAAAGCTTAGCAAGTAACCAGTTCATGACTGATTGAGTTATTCTGGATGCTACCGGTTGCACTCTGTTTTACCGATATCTCTGTTTATCAGTCATTGAGAGTGGTTGCTATCAAACCGGTTTTGAACTGTATTTGTGTCTGTACTGATTCACCCCCCCTCTCAGTACCAGTTTGGTACTAGTGGTTCATCATTGAGTTATCAGTCCTGAATCACATCTAAACTCAACCACATAATTCAACATATACAATAGCTTCCATCAAAAAGCACATGGCTTAATCCCATAAAGAGGGTAATGTAATTATGTCAAGAAATTGATAAACCACCATAGCCATCATAAGTAAAGCCCACGTAGAAAAAAGAGCATCATACTACTGACACAAAGATATAGCTCAAAGACCAACCTTTGGAGCCTCAAGTCATACGGGCCAAAACAACATAAAAGATGAAAAATCCTAACACCCAATGGTTTAGGTTACTAAAACATTAAAGGTAAAGGGTTTGGTTTGATCAAACTTCAACAAAATTCCAAAGTTAAAAATTTAACATCAAGGCATAAAGTAACTTTGGCCAATTACATCACAATGATATCCAATATAAAACTACCATTACACTTGGCCACAATGTCCTCATTACAGAAAGCACACTCAAGGGATAACACAGGTGACACAAACAAGTCAACTCACATTCACAAAACCTCAGATGGGAAATGGCGATTACTGACATATAAGCACTTAGCATCATAACAGAAGCCTTCTCTTAAAATAATGATAACTTAATTTTAATAATACTACAAACATTACTTAGTTGAAACCAGTGGAACATAGAAACTCGCACAATCCCATTTAAGTTCTTTACCCCAATCTAACCCCAAGACAACCAATTTGACTAAATAATCAATATATATACAAAAGATTACCAAAATGTTATAATAATTAATCTTTGCCATCAAACATATGAATATATTGATTACCCGAGAATAATGATAACACAAATAAATAAATAAATAAATAAATATATATATATAGACACACACACACACACACACACACACATATTTGATCATTAACGAAAATAATAAATAAAGAGGAAAAAAGTAATCTTCTGGTTAATGAAATAAAATGATAATTACTCTATTAGTATTATTTCTGACACAAGAAAGATAATTTAATTTAATTTTAAAACCAAAATGAAAAAATATAATTTCATTTATTCCAAACAAATATAATATAACTCCATTTTATTAACACCAAATTAAACATATATATAAATTTCATTGAAACTAAATTAAATATAAAATAATCTAATTTCATAAACCAAATTACATATATCTAAATTCCTTAAAATAAAATAACTTAATATAATCCACATATATCTAAAACAAAAACCGCCCAAAAAAACATTAAATAATAATATAACCAATGTTTCAAAATCTGCAGACATTCTTTATGGCTTTGTGGGAACATTCCATAGCCGTGGACAAGCCCACGACTGTGGGTTTGGCTTCCCACAGTATGGGTAGAGTTGCCCATAGTGTGGGTGCTCCCCACGATGTGGGAGAGCCACCCACAACCATGGGTTTCCCCACGCTATTGGTTGGCTTCCATAAGTGTGGGCTCTTCCCACGAAGTCATGGCTTGAGCCACCATGCTATGGTACAACTCCCCACCCAAAACACAAATAATTTTTTTAATAAATTTAAAATTTATTTTTAAAACAAACACAAATAAATCTTTAATAAATATAAACTTTGATTTTAAAACCCGATAAAAATACAAACTTCCAACAAGGAAACATAAATAACAAAATTTGCTAATCCATACAAAATCTCATGATTGAAATCATGAATCCCAAAATTAAGTAGACTCAGGCATGCTACCAATTGCAATAAAATTTAATAAATTTTAAAAATAAAACTAGGAAGACTTGTAATCTGGAAACATTGGGAAATCAAAACAACCATGGGCAACACCAAAAATTATAACAATTGAAAACCTCAACCAAAGATTTATGCAGAGAGAAATAGCTAATATGATTACTCGATCAGATTTTCTCGAAAACCATAAACAAATGATTCAAACAATCTTTTAAACACCCAAACTAATTTCCTTTCAAACTATTCCAAAGAAAGCACAATCACAAATAGGATTTTAATCCCTACCTTAAATCGCAATCCTAGTAAAGAACTTGCAGGTGAAGCGTCTAGTTCCAGAGCCTAGCAACACATCCAGGCCACCTAAAAAGATAAACCCTCTCTGCAAATTTCCAATCTTTTGATGCCCATACTTGTTTCCCCAAAATCCTGAAAGGAAAAAAACAACCATAACAAAAAAACCCCTTATTCTGGAAATCTTCCCAAATATAAAGGGTTTTCCCAAAAATCATCTCGGGGAATGGAAATTTCCTAAAAAAACAACGCTCACATAGAAGATAAAAAAAAATTTCCTTATAGAATTTTTTTAATTAAATTCATTTAAAATTTCCAATAAACTTAATAACAAATAAATTTAATCAAACGTTAAAATACCACTCATGTAATTAATAAATAAATATTTTATTTAATTTATTTAAACAAAGCATTGTTATTTCATAAATACCTTTATACATATATACATGATATTCATGAATTATTAATTACTCATAAATAAAAATAATTAATTAGATTAATTTTAAATATAAACAAAACTTAATAACAAGTTAATAATTAAATTTCATCACAAAACATTAAACCCAAACTTAAAACGAAAGTAGACACATAACACATACCAAAGCATCAAATAATTGCCTAAGTGGCATTCCAATTAGGTTGACAATGGCAACAGATAATGCTCTAAAATTGAGCAAGGCTAAGGGTAACAGTGATGGACTTTATGATTATATCCCATAGCTTCCATCGGGATATTGTAGGCACGCTTAGACCTGTGAAACTAGGTGGAGTCAATGCCTTGTACCTGCAACCCTACATCATCAAGAAAAACATACATACATATATCCAACAATTACAGGGGAAGAACAATTACTACTTATTATAGTTGCCATTATTTTTATATCCAAAGTCATTCTATATACTCTAGTCAGTTACTACTACCGAAACATTCAATCAGTATGCACAGAGCAGTTGGTTATAGAAGAAAGTACTCACAGAGCCCAGTATACATCGAGCTGTCTATCGAGTAACATTCCATGTCTATCGAGCAACAATAATGATACACTGAGTTGATATACACCGAGTGAAACGTTTTACCAGATTCATTGAACCTAGACACACATGTGGAAACATGTTACAAGATCGAGGAGCAAGAGAACCATTATCACATTGGAAATTGCACTTAAGGATTGTGTATGATTTTGAGGTCATCTAACCAATGAAATATTTTGTATGGTTATTCATTCGATAAATCATGTTTGTAAGATCGAAGCAATGAATCATATCACCGACATAAGAGATCTATTTATACAACATGGATTAAGGATAAAAGTGTGACATAGAGAGATATAGAGGTGTATGAAGCAAGACATGTGTGATACATAAGAAAGAACTGAGTGTTATGACTGTTACAGAGACACAAAGGTCACTGAGACAGATTTCAGAGAACAATCAAAGAACAAAGTAAATAGAAGGGTTTACCGAGTTACTTCATGGGTTACCGAGGTATGCTATAAGCAAGGTAATCTCATTTTGAGCACATAGAATCTACTATAACATTTCAGATGTAAAGTTGCAGATATTTGTAAAGATTTTATTGTAATAATTTGAGTTGTAAGTGAAACCTTTAACAGGGTAAAAGACTCTAACAAAGTCTATAAATTGTAAAGCCTTTAACCAGGTGCAACATTTAGAATAAGTGTTGTAAAATCCTTTAGCAAGGTAGATCTAACGATCTTGATACTCCTAACAGAGTAAGCTATCAGAAATAGTTGAACATGTAGCTCTAACTGAGCACTCTTTATTATTGTAGTAGTGAAGTTGTGGGTGCCATCCCCACCGAAGTTTTTTTCTCTAACTAAGAGTTTCTGTGTAACCAAAATATATGTGTTATGGAGTGAATCATGTATGATTGTTATTTATTTATTTTAGCTTTATGTTATGTTGCATCAGTTTTTGGTTTATGCATAACAGTAAAGATATTATTGTTAAAAGGTTTTGAAGTACTGATTCACCCCTCCTCTCTCAGTACATTAGCTTTCCATATTGGGCCTAACAATTGGTATCAGAGGTTGAATCTTGGAAAAGGGTTTAACAACCTAAAGAGAAAGATCTTATCAATGGAAGGCTATAAACAATCTCAGAGAATTGTGTATCTACAAGAAGAGTTGGATCGTGCTAATCAAGTGATTGCAGACATGCAAAGACAAATGCAAAAATCATTGAAAGTGAGAAGAAGATTATCTGATGATTTACAAGACTCTCAAGAGCTAGTGGAACAAATTGAAACATCATCTGAGAACAGTATATCTGAAGAGACTGAAGAGGTGATTGGACAACTGAAAGAAAAGAACAAAGCACTGACTGATCAGCTAAAAGAAATGAAAAGAGGACATGAACATTTCAGCACATAGATGACTAAAAATCTTGATGCATTGAGGACAACCAAGGATAAAGTAAGAGATCTAGAAAGAGAAAAACAACTGCTTGAAGCATTAGTATCTGAAAAGAATAATGAAATCACTAGGATGACTGGAATACAAAGTAATCTATCAGATCAATTAGGTTATGCGCATCATGAAGAAAATCTGAAGGATGATGAGAATCAAGCATTGAAACTTGAAGTATCAAGGTTGACCGATGAACTTGAAATAGAAAAGAAATCCAAGGAAACACTGAAGAAGAGTTATGAAGCATCAAAGATGTTGGATGAACAATTGAATACAAGAAGACCCAACAAGGATGCAGGACTCAGTTACAAAGGAAAAAAAATCTATCGAGAAGGGAATTCATACAATCGAGAGAGGATAATCATCAAAGCAAGCTGGAAATAAGAAGGATATCAAAGGAAAGAAGCCTATTTGCAACTACTGTGGAAATCAAGGTCATACTACTAACTTGTGCCAAATCAGAAAAGGTAAGCAACCGAATGTCACTAAGTCTAATGGTTATTGTTACAATTACAATAAATATAGTCACACATCTAATCAATGTAGGACAAAGACTGTTAACAATTATCAGAAGGCAAAATTCAAAGGGTTTTGTAAAAACTGCAATAGATATGGACATAGTACCAAGAAGTGTTGGTTTAAGCAAAAGAACTATATGTGGTCTGCATACCGAGCAAATGCTAGAGGTTACTGAACTCACACATATCCTTACCAACAGTATTCTGCAGTACCATGGGATTACAATACAAGGATATGGTGTGAATGTTGTGGAAGATATGGACATATAAGTGCCAACTGCTTTATAAGGTTTGGAATGAACAACCGAAGATCATGGAGAAATCCTGGTATGGCATGTTTTCATTGTCACAAAATTGGACACTTGGCTAGAGATTGCAGAGATCAACCTAGAGGAGATATTGAAGAAATAAAAGGCAAATTACGGATGATTTGGAAAAAGAAGGAAATTGTGTCAAATGAAGAAAGCACCTTATCTACCGAGTTAGGTGCACCTATTCCAAATTAATCGGTAAAGGTATGAAGGGATTGCATTCTTTCAAAGGTCAAATCTTAACAGTTCCTATTTCATCCTGTACTTAATTCAAAATCTGCATAATTAAAGATGCATTAGGAAACTTGAAATTTTATCAAGTCTTTTTGAGCAATAGTCAAGTCGGTAAATATAAGAAGTCTAGCTACTCGGTAAAAGCATAAAAATAAGTAGTGGTACCGAGTGCATTTAATGTTTTCTGACCTAACTGCACGAAGCTCGATGAGGTACAATGATACTTAAAGCTATTGCACGGTCATTTTTCACTCACCAAGTTTTCAAGAGAGCAGAGCAAAGCGATTCAAAGGCGATCAAACCACCTCCCGAGCAAATTCAAAGGTATTTACATCAATCACAATGCATTATCAAGATAGTTTACCGATCATATCTAGTTGTTATTATTTGCTAAGTAGAAAGCGTCTGCCGTTTGAAAGTCTTCAAACCCTAAGGATCTTTTGCTAGTATTTATCTGAAATCTGCAATGGCACCTAAGATCCAGAATCCCATTGTTGTTGAGAACATTGAAAAGCCCTCACTGAAATACTCTTTAACTCCCAAAATTGCATCTGAACCGGATGACAAAACTGCATTTTCACTCATTCCGGATAGAGTTTTATTAGTTGAGGATGTGAGATTCTTCACTAAGTGTCGAGTTGAAGAACTAGGTCATGTTGAGATCAAAGACACATATGATGAATTGTGTACCGATGGTAAAATGGATAGCAAATATGAACACATCAAAATCAAGGGATTAACCGAAGCCCTAACTTATCCTCGTGTATTCAAACCCCAATGGGTCAAGTTTGTTCTAAGAAGAGTTCATGATGACTTCATGTGGTTAGAAGAGCAACCATTTAAGATCACCAAAGAAATCATTCATTTGATCACCGATTACCCTATTTATGATCATGCCTGAGCTTAGAAAATGATATCACATAAGGAATTGATCAGTTTAATCGGAGTAGAATTTGATTGCAGGGGATTGAAACTGAACAATGTCACAGATGCAGAGCTAAAGTTTGCCATTAGAGTAATAGGTTATTGTTTCTTCCAATCAGCAAGGGAAAATAGTGTACCCTGTGCAACAGTAGACTTAGCATATAAAATTGTAAAGAAAGGCATGAAAATTGATTTATGTGAGGTATTGTTGAAAAACTTATTTGAGAATCTCAATACCATAAGGAAGCCAAAGAAGAACAATTCGACTAATACACTAAAGTTTGGATCACTGTTAATATGCATATTTTTCTATTTTGAGAAATTCTTTCCATCAGTCGGTAAAGTTGTTTGGGAGCTACACCGACCAATCACCCATCAAATCAATGACTTCATCAAGAAGCTAGGTAATAATTTTAATGATATTATGGATGATTATTTTAGCAAGTTTCAAGAGAAGATGCATAACAGATATAGAATTCCACCCAAGCTAGTGGAGAAATACAAGGATGACATATGTTTTGAAGTGGACACCGATTACAGCTATGTTAATGTTGTGGAACTGAGAACCCAATCTTTACCACCTATGGGTTACGAGATTGATTTGACATCACACAACAGCAGATAGATGCTTTTTTGACATTACCAAGGCATTCTACTAAGCTGAGGTATGGAACATATGAAGAAGTGAAGGAAAAAGTAAAAATGAGCATTGTAGTACCCAAGGCTACAAGGAAGGCAACAAAGATGATTAAGACATTAACGGAGAAATTTGGAGAAGGTTCTTCCTCCACACCTATCAAGGGCACTATAGTAATCACCGAAGAGGAATCTGAAGCCCAAGAGGCAGCTATAACACTGAGTACTGAATTGCCTAAGGAAAAAGCATTGAAAAGAAAGAAACAGGATACATCAAAAGTATCACCGACTCATCCAACAAAGCGACCTAACACAAGAGCATCTGCAACATCACCAAGTAAGAAAACAAAGAGTGTTGCCGCACCCAAGGTAACAAAAACTTATAAGAAATCTACTCAGAGACTCATTTTGACCAAAGAGTCTAGTGACACTGAATCTGAAGATGCAAGTAAATTTTAGATTGTCAAGAGCAAAAAGGTAAATGAACATAGTGTTGAAAATTTTTATGCTAATTTGAAGCAATATGGTGGATTATTTGGAGCATTCAGATATGTTAAATATGAATCCAGATCTGATGATGAAAAGAGACAAATAGAAGAAGCTGTCATCTGCACACTATTGAAATTCTTATTGGCCCCATTGGAATTATCTAAATCTCTTCCAAATGAATTATATTTGCATATTGACAACAGGTGGAAGTATGCCATGAACTTAGAGAAACAGATGAGAGAAAGAAGTCTGGTACATCTTTTCCCAGACATGTCGGTAGATGAGATCACTGAACATCTGAAAAACTACCACACAAAATTCCTAGTCAAGCAAAGAGCCTTGAAATTGATGAATGGCCTTTACTTGGATGTAGAGAATGAGACCAAGGAAAAATGGCAGGACATATTTCACATCAAGAATGCTGGTGAACAAGCTGAAGCTGGAATAGTTGATGTCACCGAGCAAGATCTTGATATCACCAAGCAAGACCCTGCTGACACTATACAAATTGATGAGGATATCATGGACACCGAGGCACCAAAATAGGAAATGATAGAAGGGAATGCATATGCCAAAATGGTATCTAGTGAGTCAGTTTTGGAACAAGTTCAGCCCTATCCTCCGGTCACTTAGTCTACTTCAACCGAGGCCCCTCAAGATACTGAACAAGGGACAGAAGGTCACAAATCTACAGAAGGAGAAACTACTTCTCAGGCCACCAGGGAACAGTCTTCACAAGCTCCTTCTAGCACTAAAAATGTTATATCTGAGACCCCAAGCACTGAAGCACCAAAGGACACAACAAAGGCTACATCAGAGTCTAAAGAAACCGACCAAAGTGTTGCCTCTACCGAGCAACCTACCGAGGGTCATCAAGCCTCACAAGCCATTTTTCTTGTTCAACCGATCAAAGGTAAAAAAAAGAAGATGAAAAAGCATAGTTTCAAACTAGATTTGTCAAAACCAATAGTGTTGCCCAATGTTGATATATCCAAATTAAAAGGGCAAGCATTCATTGAATTCGGTGAACTATGCAAAGCCAAAGCCGAATAGGAGAAGCAAATGGTTATTCAAAAGAAAAATAAAGTATTTCAAAAGGTGAAAGCACTCTTAACCGATATGCTACCTGAAGCTATAGTAACCAAAGATGCAGCCATCCACATTCAACTAGATGAACTCCTAACCAAGATAGAGACATCTGGAGTAGATGCATCCAAATATTTGAGCAAGTTAAAAGACAATGAGCTCACTGCAAAAATGATTGAAGAGGTACAGAAAGCTATTGCCATTGGCAAAGTTAAACTTGTCAAATTTATTGCTGAGTTGACCCCTCAACTCAAGCACATTCTTTATTTATTTCAGAAACTCTGTACATTCTCTCTATTCATTAAGGACATAAAAAATAAAACAGAAGTAATTGAGAAAGATATCACCGATCTCTCTAACAAGTTGACCATTGAGCCACATTCCATTCAGAATTTCTATACCAAGCTACAAAAACTCATGACTCAACAATTGGAACTAAGGAATGAAGAACACAAGATAAGGATGGACATAATGACACTTCAAACATTATTCCTTCCTCATCTTTCATCTGTCCAAGAGCAGATCAACAAAGCTACCTCCCTATCCACTCAGCAAGAGGGAAGCACCTTAGATGGACTAATCTCACTGTTAGCTGACATTACAGCTCAGAATTCACTTATGGACAGTGTTAAGGATGCCCTCTCTGCCACCCTTACCGATGCAAAGACTAAGTACAAATCCATTTTTGACCAGTTGCCACCACCGAATGGTAACTATGCCAAAATGGGCGCTTTGGAACAGGGTATGGAAATTTAACAAGGCATATTGGAGCAGGGATTTTTATTAGATATTATAGTTGGAAATTCTTTGGTAGAGGCAAGGGACATTAATTGTGCCGTGAACACCTTTGCGAAATTGATGAAGATGAACATTCTTCTTAATATGTTTCGTGAATTGCACTTTCTGAATCATAGTTAGAAATTTGGCAACTAATCACACATAAAAACAAAACCCTAGAAACCGAAAATGTTATGTCATTTGAATTGAGCAGAATTATTTTGTCCTCCAAGGTCTTCTGCACCCAACCAGGGAAATCCCACACCCAACCAATCTAAACACATACTACATCAAGAAACCATTTAAAACCCTCATTTGCTTGCACTGCTTGCAAATTCAGTTCTCACTTAATGGATTTACTTCCTATTTTAAGTCAAAATGCATGAAGACGGCCTGAAAATGTACAGGAAGGTGTGTGGAAAATCCACATCCTATAATTGAGATGGATCCAACAAAATATCTACTTTACAAAATATGTATTTTGAATAGGTATTGTCACAAAAGATTTGCTGGACAAGCTCTGGCAATTGTCAAATTTTGATTCTGGCAGGGACTAACAAAATGTCTAAGCTGACCGAAAAATCCCAAATCTTATTCACACCAATATTTCAAACAACAATTTCTTTCACATTAAGGATGCGTTAAGCAGCCAGCCCTACCAAGGCAAAAGACGCCGCTAAACACCTAAAACCATTTTGACCATACGCAGGTCAACAATAGGATGTGGAGGACAACAAAACGATCAGGGACATCTCATAAAATATTACTGTAATAGGTTAAACATGATACGTATTAGACCCGATTCTCCATTCTCAAGTGAACAAGAAAAATGTGCATAACATGCTCCAAGCTTATCACAATGGTGAAAAAAGTTAGAAATACAAACAACAGAACAAGGAGGTCAAACATAATTGCCCATCATGAAGTTCTTAATCTGCATCGTTTTCCTGCTCTTCAAATCATCAGCAATCGTTTACGCTTCGAGGAACGATTTATTTTCATGTCTAAGTTCGAGTGGAATAGCGAACGTCACCACTCAATCCAATGCCCTACAATTTGATTCCCTTTTCCGATATTCACTCCTGAACCTGAGATTCACAGAGCCTTCTGTTCGCAGGCCGCAGTTGATAATAATCCCGCAAAGCAGAAATCAAGTGCAGAAGGCGGTGGGCTGCTCCATTCAATACGGTTGGGAGATTCGGGTGCGCAGCGGAGGGCACAGCTACGAGGGCCTCTCCTCCACCGCTGATGCTCCCAATTTTCTCATCGTTGATCTCATGGCCGTCGACAACGTACACGTGGACGTGACTTCCTCAACAGCTTGGGTAGAAGCAGGAGCCACGCTGGGTCAAGTGTACGCTGCCATTGCCGAAAAGACCGAAAGGCTCGGTTTCCCGGCCGGTACTTGTCCCACGGTTGGCTCCTCCGGCCATTTTGCCGGAGGTGGACTCGGCATTCTAACCAGAAAGTATGGCATGGCCGCCGACAACGTGATCGATGTATTCCTTCTCACGGCCGCCGGCAAGGTTTTGAACCGGAAAAGCATGGGGGAAGATCTGTTTTGGGCTGTACGAGGCGGCGGCGGAGGTAGCTGGGGTGTCGTCCTTGCCTGGAAAATCAGGCTTGTGAGCGTTCCTTCGACTGTCACGGTTTTTACAGTTTTAAAGACGGGACGAGATTCCGTAACAGAAACTGTGCATCGATGGCAATACGTGGCACCCAATATGGAAAAAGACCTGTTTATGCGTGTACGAGTTTTCGGAGTCGAACAAGGGGGGAACAAGACGATTCAGGCTTCTTTCCATGGTATGTACCTTGGCCCACAAGACGAACTGCTTAGTAAAGTCAAGGAAAGCTTTCCTGAGCTGGGTATAGCTGCTGCGGACTGCCAGGAGATGAGCTGGATTGAGTCGGTAGCCTATTTTGCTGGAACGAATCTGAGCGATTTGAGCACCAGATACTATTCAGGCAAATTATTCTTCAAAAATAAATCTGATTTTGCCAGGAAGCCTTTGCCCAAGTCAGCCCTGCGTGGTCTGTGGCCTATGCTGGAGAATGAGGTGGGTGGTAACATCATAATGTCCCCGCTGGGTGGATTTATGAATGAAACCCCGTCCACTGCCCTGCCCTTTCCTCATCGGGCAGGGAATTTATTCGACATTCAATATGTGTTGACATGGTATGAGGAAGGAAACGATGCCCGCCATGTTGAGTGGATGAGAAATCTTTACAAATATATGAGTCCATATGTTTCCCACTCACCGCGGGCTGCATATGTAAATTATCTGGATCTGGATTTGGGGTTTTCGTCGAGTGGGTCATCCTCCGTTGAAGAAGCGAGAAGTTGGGGAGAGAAGTATTTTCTGGGGAACTTTGATAGGCTTGTTAAGGTGAAGAGCCAGGTTGATCCTCACAACGTTTTCAGGAACGCTCAGAGCATTCCTGTAATGAAGTAAATGTCCGTGAATTGGAGATGACGACGTGGTCATTAATAATTGGTCAGCGTATAGAAGAATATCGACCAAGCTATCTTTTATTATATTTATCCAAATAAATCTTTAATATTAACTATAGCTATCTCAATCAACCATTCCACGGTTATATTTATTGAAATTCATTGTATTTTTAAACTTTGAATAATTCTAATAAGGTGATAAATATTTGACGGTATATTAGAGGTAATTTTAGTTTTCAAGAATTTTATGGATATGATAAATAGCTCTTGCATTTAAATGAGGTACAATGTTTTTTTTTTTTAATTAGTAAAAAGTTGTTAGTGGGCAATACTCTTGTATTAATAAAAGATCTTTACATTGAGAGTTCTTGCATATGCATATTCTACTACATTACTTTCTTCTATCTACAACCAACACACCTATCACCATTAACATGTACAATTCATTTCTATCTATATTGGATAATGTCCATATAGTAAAAAAAATTGGGCATAGACACCTAGAACTAGTAACCATTAACCGCTAAACACCAAAAAAAAGCATCTATCACAAAAATGGGATTCTATCCCAACAGACCCTTCACAAAAACTGAACCAAAAAAACAAAGCAAAGGATTGCCTAGTGGCAAAAACTACCCCTAGTCCTCATCAAACTCTAATTCGGCCTCCACATGAACCTTGTGCACTGCCATTGCTCTGGCAATCACTAGGCATTTTGGGTCGCACAACGCATGAGTCTAACCGGCAGCAATCTCCTCAACATCTCTAGCATCATTTGGAATCCACTCTTCCCCCAGTCCCATACCCTAGTCATTCTCTCCATCCTCATTTCCCCCCTCATCAATGGCGATGTCCCTACGACTAATAAGTCCTTCCTCCCGAACATAGCTTTCAAACCCACCATCTACAAGGCCCGCCTCAATGGTTGTTATTCTCAGAACAAAAGCAATATTTCGATTCTTCTCCTGCCAACATTGGTCTCTCTAACTCCAGGGTTTGAACAATCAGATATTTCTTGACTTCCACTACTCTCCCCAGTGACATATAATAGTTCTGTGCCAACGGGATGCGGAAATTCCCGTCAATGTTGTCCATGGCAACATCTATCTCCCCCAAGAAAGTATGCCTTAAGATTATTTGACACGCCTTCTTTTCCTTGTGCTTTCTCACCCCCATGTAGACTAACAGTGCCAAGAACATGGCAGGGATATCCACATTGACCCTATACAATGATATGCTTTTAGAAATTCATCCCCCATAATCTTTTTTATTGCGTGCAAGATATGGGGGTGACTGGTCTCCTTTACAAAGAGTAATCTCTTGTCCAAAATCTCCCCCAAGAATGCCATTTGTTGCTTTGAAGTGTCCAGCAGAATGGGTGTATCCATCTTTTGCATCTCACCACCACTCAACCACTCTTCAAATCTAGTGAGAAAATTTTGGTGTGTTCTTTCGCCAAGCCTTTCTCCTAAATAGCCGCCCATCATCTACAAATATTCCTTGGAATGAATTTAGCAATTATGATATCACTGTCTCTCTTTATCCTCCAAATCTTTCTCATTTAATTTGGGATATTTTCCAACCTTACTTGCCTATCCCAATCGTGGGATATGCCAATCTTGGTATAGAAGAATGAGGTGCAATGGTTAAGCCGATAGTAATTTATAAAACAGTAAATTTGACAAAAGTATAAATGCTTTATCAATTTATTGGCATTGAAATTGAAAATTTGACAAAAGATATATAATTAAATGTATAAATATTTTATCAAAATTAGATTACAATTGACCCTAAAAAGTATAAATAATTCATCAATTTCTTGGCATTGACATTGAGACTACTCACATCATACATTGAGAGATATTTATTTTGAAGAACAGACTTTTTAATCCTAATTGAACCATAAAGCTAACTCTATACCTAATTTTTAGACCAACTCTTATTGAAAAACTAATCAATTGTAAAGTCTTTGTGACAAACTCATTTTATGTATATCTTGCGTGTCATTTTATTTGCATTGAAGGCCAATTTACATTAATGGTAATGAATGACTCGGAGAGAGCTCTCAACACATAGTTATTCTAACATCATTTAAAATCATATGAAAAGACACACTGAAAAATATCATTAATTTAGACAACAACATTATTTATTCATTATTCCATTAAAATTAAATAATATATCATATCTTAGGATAGCATTTGGCATAATTTGACATTATTTACAAACTCCTTTCCACTTGTGCCAAATGGGTGCTTAGGAATTGTGTATGAGTATCCATAAAAGAACTTGATGTATGCCTTTTTTCACCAAACCACCATTCTAATTATATTTTTTATACCCTTCTATGGTAGGTCTTATTTTCTATTAACATAAGAAAATAAGTGATAATGCACGTTTCTATTGAAGTAAATGCATATATAAACATTCAAAATATCTTATGATTGTGATTGATCCTACATGAATATTGATTATTGTTAAATATTTTTCTTTGCACTTTTCATGTTATTTCACATGTTAACAATCTATCATATAGACCTCTTGATGTACTCTTCAAATACACTTAATATTTTTGATGTCATGAATGACATGAGAAAACCTTTCCACAAAAAAAATAATTCAAACATCAACATATAAATCTAAATACAATGCAAGCTCTCATCCTTCATATTCAATCAAAATGTAAGCAATAATCAATTAAGAATCAACAATGTTTCATTTTTCTATTTCTTTTGAATTAGAAAATATGATTTCTTCATCGAACCCCTAAGGAATACATATTGTATCCATTCAAATACTAAAGGATTTAAATCGGTTGACATATTTAGAAAGAACCCAAATCTATATTTTAATAGGCAAGAAAACTCTTTTTTTTTAAGAATATGTCGAACTCAATTTTTATCATTAAAGACAACTCTTACACAAATTTTTAACTTTCTTATATCAAGTGGAAGCATATCTTACTAAAAATTGGCTTTTGCATCATGTTTTTCAAAAGAAACTAATTGCTATTAAACAAAATTGTAATAAAATTTTATAACTTTCCCTAATCATAGAAAACTGTTTTTTTTTTCAAGTATAGAAATTTGAAAACTTTAGATAATCATAATGAACCAAAAAATCACACATAAGGCCTTGAAAGTATTAAAAGAAATATTAAAATTATAATAAATAGGAAAACAAATAACAATATTTTTAAATGACAAATTTTTTAAAATTTATGAAAATAATTCTAAACATCACCAATAAAAATGTAATGTTTAAATTATTTTTACAACCTTTGCAACTTCAAATGCTAATTTTAACAAAATAGATATTTATTTGCCACTAGTGAGATTTGTTTCTTGTATTTCAAATCATTCTAACATTGAACTAGCATTCATTTTTACATAATGGATTTGATTTTCTATAACTTACATTTTTCTAATAATGACTATATAATTGAAAAAAATTAACATTATGAATGATTGCATAGTTATTGAGTGAATTTTGTAATTATGAGAAGCTAATCCCATTGTTGAAATAGGGTCAACCTCTCTAATAACTAGAAAATGAGAAAAACATTGAGTTATGATAATATTTACTCATTTTTTAATTTTTTTTTAATAAAAGTGGATTATTCCACTAAACTTTTTTATTAATATTTTTTATTTTTTACACAAGATTCAAAGAGCATACCGGAGGAAAGAACCCTGGGAAGAAAACCTTTGGTCACAACTCATAAAATAAACCTGTAGTATCTAACAGATCAGTTTATGCACCCCGCCCAAAACCACATACAAAATGCGGTCACAACACATATATAATCAGTTTTGCATAGAGCCCATATGACAATTTGCCAAAAAAACCCATCGGATAATTTTCAAATGTAGACTCCACGACTGCTACCAATGGAAGAAGACAAAATTTTCCAAAGCCCTATGCCAAATCCCATGAGCTAAAAACCTTCCTGCCAAAAAAGAAAGTATCAAAAAACCTTTGGAAAAACACTATTGCATCAAATACCATCAGCTCGAACTCTCCTCTAGACAACGAACATGAATACTTGAAATGAAAGGGGAAAGCGGGAATAATTATCATCATAAAATTTTACATCAACATTACTCAAGAAAATCATATAACTATTGTTGCAAACCTTCCCATACCCTAGAAGGAATTTCCTCAAAACCCACCTCTCGTTGATTAGCATTACTATCAATGGCTAAGTTTGCCAAATAATCTGCAATCTTATTAACTTCTCTGTAACAATGGGATACCAAGAAAGATTCAAACAATTCTAATTTTTGTAAAATGGGATCAAGTATATACTGCAAATTCCAACAATTCGATTTCTTTTTCATAAAACATTGAATAATCACCATAGAATCTCCTTCAATTATTAAGTCCTTAATTCCCAAAGAGATTGCCATATCCAATCCAAAAGACAAAGCATGAAATTCCACATAATTGATAGTTTTAAAACCAATAGCATGACACTTAGCTCGAATAAAATTTGCATTGTGATCATAAATTACCATGCCTACCCCAGCCGGCCCAGGGTTACCACGAGAGGCCCCATCAAAATTCAGTTTAAAGTGCCCCTGCGGAGGAGGTTTCCATCTACCAGAGCATCTCTTACCTATTGCATCATTCTTTTTTAAAATTGAACCATGAGAGGGTAAAACTGACAACAACTTCCAAACTCTAGTAACTCTACTATCCCAGTGCAAAAAAGAATTAAGATTTTTCAAATTCTTATAAATAAATGACAAAGAAACCTCAGAGATTGAAGACTCAATTTTTAATAGAACCTCTGACACAAGAGACCTTGTTTTTTTAAATATCTTGTTGTTTCTCTCTAGCCAAACATTCCAAATCACAATAGATGGAGATATGATCCAAAGGCATGCATAAAAAGATGAGGCAAACATAAAGGGCCAAGATCTGAAATGGGAAATGAGATCCTTACCAATAACAAAGGATATATTTAACTTCTTAAACAATCACTGCCAACATTCATAAGCATAATCACAATGTAGGAACAAGTGTGAAGAAGATTCTAAATTTTTGTTACAAAGGACACAAGGGAAAATAGCAGTAATACCAAGCCTGTCTAGTCTCATACCTGTAAGGACTCTATCCTGAACTGCCAACCAAGCAAAGGCTCCAGCTTTAGGAAGGCAAGCAGAATGCCAAAACAACTTATAAGGCCAAGATGATAAATCTTTAGCAACCATAAGAGAGTTGTAACCATCTTTAACAGTGTACTTACTAGAAATATTCTTTGTCCAAATAAGTTCATCCTCAGAATCATAAAGAAATATAATTCTATCCCCCAAAATATTCTCAAAATCTAATTTCATGCTTTGATCAACATCTAAGAAATCAATCATCTTCCGTCTAGCTAGCTTAAGGGGTCCACTAGTCACAATTTCAAAATAATCTGCTACAAAAACACCCCAAAGGGAGGAAAGAACAGTGATCAGAGGAGACCAATCCCTAATATTCACCAAAGGTGTGTGTCCATTCCATACTTCATCCCAGAATCTGACCTTTCTACCATTATGAACAATCCATGAGAGATGAGGCAAAATAATTAATCTACATTTACAAAGGAAATTCCAAATAGCAGAACCCGAAGGCAAATTTGAGACTTTAAAAATATACTCTCTCGGTCCATTATTTAAATATTTGACAAACATAATTTGTGCCCATAAGGAGCTAGGCTTGTCATATATTTCCAAACCAACTTAGCACCTAAGGCTAAATTTTGATTTTCCAGACTCCGAATTCCTGTTCCCCCAAGTTCCTTAGGCAAACATACCTTATCCCATGCAACTAAAGGGAGTTTCTTCTTGCCATCTTTATTATTGTTCCAAAGAAAATCTTTAAGAGTATCCTGTAAACTAACAATAGCTGCTTTTGGAGACTTCAAAATAGACATGAGATATATGGGAACAACATTCAAAATAGACTTGATGAGAACAATTTTACCCGTTACCCGCCAAAGTTAACCATCTATGATTCCATGAGAGAATTCTTTTAGAAATGACCGAAATAATCTTATCCCAAAAACCAATCTTATCCTATTTAACAAAGAAAGGAATCCCAAGGTAAGTACATAGAAGATTTCCAGTCTCAAATCCCCAAAAGGATTGCAACCTATGCTGAACTAGTTGTGATGTATTAAGGAAAAAAATCTTTGATTTATCACCATTCACTTTCTGACCAGAAAATGATGCATAATTTTGTATTATTCCTTTAATCACTTTTTCCTCTACTAACGAAGCATGTCCAAACAACAGAGTATCATCTGCAAAGAGACAATGAGAAATACTTTGGGGAATATTTTGTATCCTTATACCTTTCCAAAGCCCCCCCACTTTAGCAGCCCTAATAGCCCAACTAAAGGTTTCAGCTAGGAGAATAAACAAAAAGGGAGAAAGGGGATCTCCCTGTCTCAAACCCCTAGAGGAAGTGAAAAAACCACAAGGACAACCATTAATTAAAACCAAGAATCTTGCAGAAGAAATACATGCACGAATCCATTTGATCCAGGCCTTGGAAAAACCTAACTTCTCAAGAACAACACATAAAGCCCCCCACTCTACTTTATCATAAGCCTTCATCATGTCTAGTTTAAGTATCATGGCTAGGGTTCTTTGGGTGGAAATAGAATGCAGCACCTCATGTGCTACAATTGCACCCTTTGATGTCTCCCTTCCGAGAACAAAACCACCTTGCTCCAATGAAATGATCCTAGGTAGAATTTTTGCCAACCTAAGGGAAATTGCCTTTGTAAATATCTTATACAAAGTGTTACATAAAGAAATGGGGCAGAAGTCAACAAAGTCTTAGTATCCTCTTTTTTAGGAATAATTGCAATCATTGTAGTATTAAGTTCTTTTAAAATAGACCTATTTCTCCTAGCTTCCTCGAGAGCCAATAAAACATCATTTCCCACAAAATCCCAACATTTCTGAAAAAATAAAGGAGTAAAACCATCTGGTCCCGAAGCTTTATCCAGATTCATGGCAAAGACAACACTCTTAACTTCTTCTAAGGAAAAGGGAGACATCAACATCTTATTGTCTTCCAAAGATACTAAAGGAGGAATATTAGATATAATATCATTGCTGAGATTTCCATTTTCCAAAGATAATAATGACTTAAAAAACCTAACTACCTCTGAAGCAATGTCCTCTGGCTCTGTCAATAAATTCCCATTCTGACACTGAATACAAGATATTCTATTCTTACATCTTTTAATCTTAGTTGAAGAATGAAAATTTTTTGTGTTCCTGTCACCATCTGAAAGCCATAACTCTCTAGATTTCTGTCTCCAATAGATTTCCTCTCTAGCTAACACCTCCTCAAGCTGTAATTTTAGTGACTTCAATTCATCAAACACTTGTGGCTCATACCATGTTGAAGCACATGAGTATTAAGACACTCAATCATATCTTGAATCCTTTGTTTCTCCTAAAAAATGTTCTTAAAATGCGAGATATTCCATTCCCCAATATTCAATTTCAAATAACTTAACTTCTTAGCAATCTGAAACATACGGGAATATTTACTCATTTTTAATTATATATGATGTTCATATTAATCTAGTTTTTAGATGTCTAGATATTTGAAATATAAAATGTCTGTCTATGTACATTTGATCTTATTTATTAATTAAATGAAATTTAAATTTATGTTATATTTTGAATTTTAAATAATTAATTAATAGATATTGTTCAAACTTTTTAGACAACTAAATTTAGAAGAAAAAAAAGTAAGGAAGACTTCAATATTTTTGCTTGTAATTAAAAAGATACATTTAAAGATTATATGAGAGAGAGAGAGCTTTGAAAAGGTATAGTAGACAATCAGCTTTTGGCCCTTGTAGGAAAGTTAATGAAATGTCTAGGTGACAAAAAAATATCAATCTTATCATCCAAAGGACTCAACTGTATGTTTTCATTGTCGAAAAGACTAGAAGACTTGATTTTCTAATGGAGTAGGTCTGCCAATAAGAAATTATGGCCTAGCCACAGACAATGTGATCAATTTATTACTTTTTATAGATGTGGGTTGTTAAACTTGGAGATTGAATATATTTTCTCTACATACAATAAGTGGATCATAAATATATTTAAACATGTAAAAATCATGAAGAGATGTGTGTCTTGCATGAGGCATGACTGTAGTTAAGTGTGAAAAAATCTAGTTTATTTTTAACACCTCCCATAAATTTAATTTATCACATGGTTAAACTAGATGATGGGGACCTCCTAAAAAATAGGATTTTTATCTTACACATTTACAAGTGATGAACATTTGACAACAATAGCTTCTTGAAAGTATACAAAATTATCCTTGCTCAAAGGTTTAGTGAAAATATCTGCAAGTTGTTCATTGGTTGGTGTATAGACTAGTTCAATTTCCTTATTGAGAACATGCTCACAAATAAAGTGATGGTGTACTTCAATATGTTTTGTGCGAGCATGAAACACTGGATTCTTAGACATCTTCAACACACTTTGATTATTACAATATATAATTGTTGGATCAAGTTGTAGATGTTGAAGATTCTCAAGAAGTCTTCTAAGCCATATTATTCCACAAGTTGTTGCAACAATTGCCTTGTACTTCACTTTAGTGGATGACAAAGAAATATTAGGCTGCTTCTTACAACTCCATGAGACAATACCAAATCCAAGATTGAAAAAATAACCATAGGTTGATTTTATAGAGTCTATGCAACGGGCCAAATTTGAGTTAAAAAAATCCAATAAGTTTAAAATCTTCTTTTCTCAAATATTCCAATCCAAATTTTTGTGTTTCTTGAAGATATCTCAAAACATTCTTTCCAGCTAACTAGTGACTTTGTTTACGATGAGCCATGAATACAGATAAGATTCCAAATGCATAAGATATGTTTGGATGAGTAGTAGTTAAGTAAAGCAATTTTCTTATCATACATCCTTTAATAAAAATATAATAAAGATCAATAATCGGAAAGAATAATTTATTATTATTTATTAAAGGATGTATATGATCAATAATATTATTTAATATATATTATACTTTAAAAAATATTATTGTGTATTATTTTTAAAACTGTGGATGTTTTTGTGTTATATACATATTATTAAATATATTGAGTGCATTTGAATATTTATTGTTTGATTATTATCACAATTTACTTCTATACAATTGCAATATGTTGTATATACAAATACTAAATGCATAAAGATTAAGTAAGATATTTAGATTAATAACATGATTGAAGTACATTTAAATCATGGCAATAGCTTATAGGAGACCATATTAAGACATTATATTATAATTAGTTGTGTAAGCATAACATCATATTAAAAAAATGTTTTACAAAATTAATTATATTGATACAATTGAATTTTGATGTAAATTTAATATTACAATTCATGAATTAGTGCAAAACTATTATATACTATTAATTTGACATCAATAGATTCAAAACATTATGAAGACAATGATGGAACTATACCAAGATTGTTTTAACATCTTAAATAAAAAAATACACTTGATGTATGACTTTTTATACCAAACCATCTTTCTAATTACATTTTTTTAACCTTGCTATTGTAGGTCTTATTTTTTATTAACATAAGAAAATAAGTGACAATGTATTCCTATTGAAGGAAATAAATATAACCATTTAAAATATGATTTGTGATTGTGATTGATCCTTGATAAATATTGATTGTACTTCAAAATATTTTTCTTTACATTTTTTATAGTATTTCATATATCAACAATCTCTCTTTTAGACCTCTTGATGTAATCTTCAAATATATTTAATATTTTGATGTCATGAATGACATAAAGAGTCTTCCAAAAAAATATCAATACAAACATCAAAATCTAGATCTAAAGACAATGCAAACTCTCGTCCTTTATATTTAGTCAAGAGGTCCTTTATATTCAATCAAGAGGTAAGCACAGATTGAGAAAACCCAACAACATGATTTTTGTTTTTCTATATTTTTTGAACTAGAAAATATGCTTTTTCCATTAATCCCCTAAGAAATACATTTCCTATCAGCTAGAAGATGATAGGATTTACATTAATTGGGTTATTCTAAAAGCACCTAGAGGTCTATGTCCTATAGACAAAGAAATACATTTTTCCAAAATATGTCAAGCTCATTAAAAACAACTCTTACACAAAAAGTTTTAACCATCTCATATCAAGTGGGGAAATATCTTTAAGACAATTGACTTTGCAACATCTTTTCCAAAAGCAAATTGCTATTAAACAAAATTACAATAAACTTTTATAACCCTTTCTAATCATAGAAATCTATTTTTATTTTTATTTATAGAAATTTGAGAACTTAATCATAAAACACCAAAAAAATTAGACTTTAAGGCCTTGGAAGTAATAAAAAAAAAATAGAACCCGTGTTTTATGAGTATTCAATCAATTATTGGCACGCAAGCATATAATCTTTAATATAAATTTTACAATCTCCGTGAGGCAATAAGAAGCCATCCACATGGAACATTGCTAGAATAATTTCGACCAGTAGTTGCACTTCTCTTTAGGAGAAATTTAGGAATGCCATATCCTACTTGGGAGCATGACAACAAAAAATACTTTAGAGCTGCGATCAATGGAAAGGCCAAAATTCTAATTGCACAACATTAAGGACTAGATCTCATCATTTGAGATCTGAAACAAGTAGATGGAAGGTGCCAAAAGAAGAGGGGGAAGAAAGAACATGCATTTTTTGCAGCAAGAAGGCAGTAGAAACAAAATGACATTTCATTATGGAGTGTGCAGCGTATGAAGATATTCACAGTCAGTATGATAACGAATTAAAAATGGACAATCTAAATGAACTTTTTGAAGAGCCAAGACTTCACAAAACAGCATATCTCTTAATCAAGAACGTTCTCGATTCCTTAGACCCTTAAGTCTCATAGACATCTCTGCCCACACAAGGTAAAAGGTAGGCGACTAAATATTTTGGCCGTTCTTTCTTACTTTAAAGAGATTTTGTACGCACGTTGGAGGATATATGGACTAAATGACCCGATTATTATTTAGCAAGTCAAGAAAAGTCTGCATAACGTGCTTCAAGCTTATCACAAATGGAGGAAAAGATTATAAATGCAAGCAACAGAACAAGGGGGTGAAGTGAAACATAATTGACCATCATGCAGCGCTTAATCTGCATCATCTTGTTGCTGTTGAAGTCATCAGCAATCGTTTACGGTTCGAGAACTGATTTGCTATCATGTCTAAGGTCGAGTGGGGTAACAAACGTCACCACTCAGTCCAATGCCCTACAATTTGATTCTCTTTTCCGATATTCACTCCAGAACCTGCGATTCACAGAGCCTTGTGTTCACAGGCCGCAGATGATAATAGTCCCGCAGAGCAAAATTCAAGTGCTGAAAGCGGTGGGCTGCTCTATTCAATACGGTTGGGAAATTCGGGTGCGCAGCGGAGGACACAGCTACGAGGGCCTCTCCTCCACCTCTGATGCTCCCCATTTTGTCATCATTGATCTCATGGCCGTCGACAACGTACACGTGGACGTGACTTCCTCTACAGCTTGGGTAGAAGCGGGAGCTACGCTGGGTCAAGTGTACGCTGCCATTGCGGAGAAGACCAGAAGGCTCGGTTTCCCTGCGGGCATATGTCCCACGGTGGGCTCCACTGGCCATTTTGCAGGCGGCGGACTCGGCATTCTAACCAGAAAATATGGCCTGGCCGCCGACAATGTGATTGATGTCTTACTTGTTACGGCCGCCGGCGAGGTTCTGAACCGAAAAAGCATGGGGAAACATCTGTTCTGGGCTGTACGAGGCGGCGGAGGAGGAAGTTGGGGTATCGTCCTTGCCTGGAAAATCAGGCTCGTGAGCGTTCCTTCCACTGTCACGGCGTTTACAGTTTTAAAGACGGGGCGAGATTCCGTAACAGAAGCTGTGCATCGATGGCAATACGTGGCACCCAATTTGGAAAAAGATCTGTTTATGCGTGTCCAAGTCTTCGGAGTCGAACAAATGGGGAAAAAAAAGATTCGGGCCTCGTTCCATGGTATGTACCTTGGCCCACAGGACGAATTGCTTAGTAAAGTCAAGGAAAGCTTTCCTGAGTTGGGTATGGCTGCCGCGGACTGCCAGGAGATGAGCTGGATCGAGTCGGTAGCCTATTTTGCTGGAACGAATCTGAGCGATTTGAGCAACAGATACTATTCAGGCAAAAACTTCTTCAAAAATAAGTCTGATTTTGCCAGGAAGCCTTTGCCCAAGTCAGCACTGCGAGGGCTGTGGCCGATGCTGGAGAATGAGGTGGGCGGTAACATTATAATGTCTCCGCTGGGTGGATTTATGAATGAAACCCCTTCCACTGCCCTGCCCTTTCCTCATCGAGCGGGGAATCTATTCGACATTCAGTATGTGTTGACATGGTATGAGGAAGGAAACAATGCCCGCCATGTTGAGTGGATGAGAAATCTTTACAGATATATGAGTCCCTATGTTTCCCACTCACCCCGGGCTGCATATGTAAATTATCCTGATCTGGATTTGGGGTTTTCGGCCAATGGGTTGTCCTCTGTTGAAGAAGCTAAAGCCTGGGGAGAGAAGTATTTTCTCGGGAACTTTGACAGGCTTGTTAAGGTGAAGAGCCAAATTGATCCTCACAACATTTTCAGGAACGCTCAGAGCATTCCTGTACTGAAGTAGATGTCTGTGAATGGGAGGATGACTACGTGGTCATTAATAATTGGTCAGCGTATAGGAGATTCTCGATTAAGTGTATTGTCTTTTTATGATTTATTTAATAAACATCAAGAGAAGCCCTCTCAGTCAACCACTCCACAATTATATACATTTTTAAAATATATATATATTTTTAATGGATATGATACATTGAAAGATATCATACTTGTTTATTATTCTATTTTAATAAAATTATTATATTATTAATTAAAATTAAATTATTATTATGTTGAAATTGATAATTTGATATCAATGTATTATGAACATCATGGAAATAATGATGGAATTACATTAAGAGAGTATTATCTTAGATAAAAAATGTTACTTATGTATGTCTTTTTTAATACCAAACCATCTTTCAAATTACATCATTTTGACCCTACTAAAATAAATCTTATTTTCTATTAACACAAACAAATGAGTGGCAATGTGTTTCTATAGAAGGAAATGCATATAACCATTCAAAATATAACTTGTGACTATAATCAACCTAGACTAAAATTGATTATACTTAGATTAAAAAAATTGCATTTTTTAATGCATTGCACATATCAACAAGTTGTCTGGAATGATGAGAAAACCTTCCCATGGAAAAAATAATTCAAATATCAAATTCTAAATATAAAGATAATGTAAGATCTCGTCCTCCATATCCAGTCAAAAGGTAGGCAAGAACCAATTGAATATCAGCAAGTGAACATTCTATTTTTCTATTTCTTTTGGACTAGAAAACACAGTTTGGTTATTAATTCCTAAGAGATGCATGTTCTATTAATCCATAGATGAAAGGATTTGCATTAATTGACTTAATTCAAAAATCACATGTGTTTTTGTCTTAAAAGACAATGAATACACATTTAAAAAACATCTCGAGCTCAACTTTCACCATAAAAACAACTCCACCAAAAAGTTCAACTTTCTCATACCAAATGGGAAGATATCTCTAAAAGAAATGGCTTTGCAACATCTTTTCCAAAAGAAAGTAGTTTCTACTAAACAAAATTTTAATAAATTTTTTGTTTTAATTTATAGAAATTTGAAAGTTTTAAAAAAAATAAAGAAATAAAAATTTGCATTTAAGACCTTGGAGCTAGTAAAAGAATATAAAAAATTATAATAAAATATGGAAACAAAAATTGTACTTTTTAAAATTATAGAAATGTTAAAACTTTTGAAAATCATTTCAAAAACATCAAGAAAAATAAATTCAAAATATGATATTTAAAAGTTTTTTTTATGAATCTTGTAGTTTTTTTATTTAATAAAACTTGTAGTTTTATATGCTTATTTTTACATAATACATATTTATTTGGACTCCTTTGTTGTATCTAAAATATTTCTTATATTTAACTTAGATTCATTTTAGAGTACGTAGAATTGATTCAATATTGACTATGTAAAATAATTAACATTATGAATGATTGCATAATTGTTGAGTAATTGTTATAATTATTAGAAACCAACCTTATTATTGAAATAGAATTATTTTCTCTAATAACTAAAAAATGAATAAAAACATTAAATTATAAAGACATTTTCCCATTCTTAATGATGTATGATTTTCATATTAACCTAATAGTTAAATGCATAGATATTTGGAAAGTAAAATGTCTATGTATGCACATTTGACCCTATTTAAATTAATATAAATTTTAAAATAATATTATATTTTAAATTTTATTTAATTAATTGATAAATAGACATTTTTCAAATTTAGAGAAAAAAAAGGAGGCGGTCTAAGATGTTACTATCCTTTCTTAGGAGAAAAGATTGCCACTGTGGGGATTAATAAAATGTGTAGCTGAGAGGAAAATCCCCAATCTTATCATCTAAAGGAGTAGACATCTAGGGGAGAAGACATTATGGAACAAGGAACCTATCTTTTACGTTCACAACGTTTTCAGCGATGCTTAGAGTATTTCCGTAATCAAGTAAATGTTTGTGAATGGTCATTATTTCTTGGTCAGCGTATAGGAGATTCTCGACGAAATTATCTTTTATATAGAGAGAGATATTTAAATAAATCCTTAATAACTAGCAAGAGCAGCTCTCTCAATTAACCACTACACAATTATATTTCTAAAAATTCACTGTATGTTTGTATTTTAAATTCATTATGTGTGAGTTTCTTAAAAAATTGTTATCTTTTGTAACAATTTTATGATTTGTATTCAATTTTTTTTGTAATTTATAATATACTTCATTTTAGAGAAAACATTTTATATATTATCTTAATTTGTATTAATATCAATTAAGAATTGAGATTATCATTAATATTGTAAATGATTTTTTCCTTTTAGCATATTTTGAAGATTATCTTGAATATTTTTTAATATCAATTCAAATTTAAGATTTTTTTTTAAGAATATAAATGAATGATTTTTTCTTTTAGAAGATTATCTTAAATACTTTTTAATATCTTATTTAAATTTTTGAGATTTATGTGTTGTGTGCAACTTTTTGTAATTTATTACGCCGAAGGCATTTCCTCTTTGAAGTTGAACTACCTACTTTACGAAATTAATGGCTCAAAATAATCTAAAGAGGATGCAAGATGATTAACAAGAACTCGGTCATCGACATGTTTTTTTTTATCTAATGAATTGTTCAATATTCTACCTGGTATTTTTGTCAAACTTGCTATTTCCAGTGAAGAGGCGTATATCATAGGAGAAGATATATAATCCTATTAAATAGAATAGGATAGAGCCTCCACCACACCATGAAATCTACCATTCTAGATATATATTAATTTGAAAAACAAAAATAACATGTGGCAAACTGTAATACTCCAATTTTTAACTATTTTCAATCATTGTTGCTTCCTTTCTTTATTGTCAACTCCAACCTATATGTCATTTTTGGGTGCTTTTAATCACTACCTTTTTGCTTCTCTAAATATGAGGCAATCTTCTCCATATTCAAACCATCAACAACGTTGTTTCTTTTCATGTGCAACCACTTTGAACAATTTAAGAGGTAAGTTCTTCGCTTGTCTTTATAATATTTATATTGTCAATATGTATTGTCTCTTTTGTTCTTGTAATGGGCATCGTTAATTTCTGAGTTTGCATTTTCCTTACGATTTTTGAATTTTAGTGGGTGATTATCAAGGTTGTGCTTTACTCGTTCAATTATATACAACATAAGAAGAAGAAAGACAAACCATATTAACTTGGGTTTTATCCGGGAAACCCCAAGGTGGGAAAAACCAATTGGAAGCGACAATTTTTCATTTTCCTTTTCCTCTTGTCTTTCTGATGTTGGTTTGAGAAATTTACAATGCATAGAATAGTTTTAGCCAAGTATAGTTGGTTACTTCTATATATTCAATAATTCACTTTGTTTGCACTCATTTTTCATCCATGGTCTCAACTAGAGTCTACATATTATTCATAATGTTGAGAGATCCTATCATACACTTAAGAATTCTCAAGCGACTTGGAAGAAAATAGAAATTTTTATTTGTCATTACTTTGCTTGTATGACTTCTTGTGACAAAACCACCACAATAAGCAGTGACAGTGATAGAGTCGCCACTTTATACAGATGGCAAAGACAGAGAGACTACTTTTACAGAACCACTCCTTCATGTACAACACTAGTTTCAAAATTGCCACTCTATTATTGTGAAACCATTTGTCATTGTTCATAAAGTCTTTTAACTTGTAGGTGCCATAAATTAAATTGTATTCAAAGTTGAAATAAGGTGCTTTTTTTTTTGGTAAGTACATATTTTTGGATGAATACAAATTGAAATATGTAAATAAAATAAACTTTTGATGAAGCCTAACCCATGTTTCACTTCCTGAAGTCTAAGGAGTGATTTAGCTAGAACTAATGATGAACAATATTTTCATATATGATGAATACATTTTGCTAGGTATTTGGATTAGTTTGTAAGATATATGAAAGAGATTCAATCATTGAAAGCTCTATAGCCCCTATCATTTGCCACCTATTGATCCTAGAAGTGACTGGTTTTTTCTTGCATGCATCCTCTGGAGTTTCCTACATCTCAATGCATGTCATGATAATGCAATCCCACTTCCCTACATATTAACTTAAAGTCATTACTACGATGGCCAAGAAGCAATAAGTGGATGCTTGGCATGTGTCCCCAAACTTTGTCAAGTTGTTTTTTAAGTTCTTTCAATTCCTACACATGTATCACCAGATGAAGTGAAATTTGTAATGGTCCAATTTAAATATTTTTTCATCCTAATTAAGGATATATTTTTTCTTTTCAAAAATCTTCAATTGATATTTGAAAACCTATCTTCCTCTCTAAAGATTCCACAGATCCAAGATTTGATGCAATCCAATTTAGTTCCATTTTGAGATCTGTATGTTTTCTAGTTTGCATCTAATGACTATTTTAATCATGTGTTGAATGTAGACATACAACTTAGTCAAAGATAATACATTAGTAGACTCTGAATCTCCATAGATAACTATTCAATGGTTCACTATAAATTTAATGCCTACTTGGAAAGCCTAGAAATAATAAGGTCTTGAGTCTTCCTTGCCTACTTTAATTCTTCTTCATCTCATCTTTTATAGTTTGTGTAAGGGTAAGCTTATGTATAAATGAGCTTAAATTGATTTCTTTTAGCACATGACTAAGTGAATTTAACATAAGCTTATCTATGAGTAAGCTTAATTTGATCTTACATAAAATAAAGTAAACTTATTTATTTTTAATAATATTTATTGATTAGAAAGAGTTTCAAAATCTCTATTGTCTTCATTAGACACAACAAATGATTTTAGTACAGAAACCAATTCATTTACACAATTACTCGCTAAGTGGTACCTGCCACATACTCTTAGATAAACGTTAGATAAAGAGGGAGAGCCTTCTTTAGATTTGGGCAGTTTCATGAGACTAATTTACCAACACAAATAAGTGTTCAAAATCCATAGTTTCCAACCTACAATGCTGGATATTTTTCTCATGGGTAAAAAATAACATCCACAACATAAATACCCCTATAGCCATTCCATCTAAAGTAGCAAGTTTGAATTCTGTTACCTATCCCTATTATAGGGTGCCAGTTGGTAGTCAAGCTAATTTAGTCTTCTTTTGTTTGATATTTTTCAACTCAACAATTAAATATAAAATTGAATTTTGGTAGATGAAATCATTGGCAACCTTTTCTTCCCCTCTGCTCTAGAAAATCTACATACAAAGGCTACAAAATTTATTTTCTTGTTCTAGACTAGATGTATATTTAATGGCTCTCTTCATCTTAAATTTTGTATGGATAAATAAAAACAACAAAGATCATACAAATTGTCAAATTTAAACTTTGATGGAACTTTCACTTCCAGTAAATGGGTATCTAAGGATCGTAGTATCCGACATAACATATAAGCCTTTTTTCACTAGAGTCAAACAATAGAATTTTCCTAACCTTATTATTCTACTTAATGGTTTCTTCTTTAACAATGGGTCTAGGTAGTTACAAATGAGTCCTTTGATTCCAACTAATAATATTTCGTATTACTCAAAGTGATGACGCAGTCAAGGTAAGGAGATCCAATGAAGGATAGCCCAACCTTGCAGCTTAACACATAACTCATGTACAATATACCGGTAACCGGTAACAAGATGCCAGAAACAATAGAAAGAACAACGGGTAACAACATAGCATGCATAACCAATAAATAACTTGAATAAATCTTATTACAATTTGAAGAGTTACACATGCCACATGTTGGATCGCAGTCCAGGATACAAACAATGCTTACAACACAATTACAAGATCTACAGATCATCCACATAACAGATCGGCTTCCAAGAACAGCCTGTCAGTTCTACCCTAATCCAGACCTTAGCCTTCTAGCCTCCGTCCAATTGGTTCAAAATATCGCCAGATCTACATCTTCGCTCAGTCTCATAACTTTGTCCTATATCTTCTAACTTCTATATATCCTCAAATGATTCACCAACTTCCATTTATACCATCCACAAATAATTACAACTCAATCAAGTTGGCCCAAAGACCAACTGGTTCATGAAATGTGCAATGGTAACATGTCGGCTCAAATCACTAAGAACAAACAAAAAACATAAAACAATGTGCGGACCTCCAGGAATATTGGCCAAGGCCCAAAGCAACATCTCCAATGATCTGCAAGTCACAAAGATCAAGTGCAACCCGATCCAACCTCGCTCAACACACTGTTGGGCTAACCTGTAAGAACATATCAATCGGGCCAATACCGAAATCAATCACTCACCAGGAACAAGGCCAAATGCCATGAAACTCGAACATGACAAAGACCACAAACATAAGGGAATCAAACCAAAACTACAACGCTAAACACTCAAACATGAAGAAATGCCACGATCTCAAGCAACTCCACTAAAAACTGCCCAATCAATAAGAACTAGACTGGTGCTCCTACATCAGACTCTCGGAGTTAATTGAAAAGTGAGTCCCATAACTTGATCTGGTTCGGTGATTTGCCAGCAGGTACTTGCAACTGCCTCAGGGAGGTTCGATGATCTGACTATAGCTTTCAATTGCCTCTCCACAGCGATCTACCGGTCCAAACTGCGGCTTGCCTCAATTGACAATATGCTCAACTCTTTACCCACTAACTGCCTCAAGCTCAAGCTCTAGGATTGGCGATCTACGTACGAACCTTGCTCTACCTCACGTTTGGTGATCTGAACAAGTCCACAAGTTGCCTCAACTTCCTCTCCATCCAACTGGTGCATAACCGGGTCTTCCTCCAACAAGTTCACAAACCAGCTCTGATACCATTTGACGCAGTCAAGGCAGGGAGATCAAATGAAGGACATCCCAACCTTGCAGCTTAACACATAACTCATGCACAATATATCGGTAACCGGTAACAAGATGCCTAAAACAATAGAAAGAACAACTGGTAACAACATAGAACACATAGCCGGTAAATAAATTGAATAAATCTTATTACAATCTGAAGAGTTACACATGCCACATGTTGGATCGCGGTCCAGAATACAAACAATGATTACAACACAATTACAAGATCCGCAGATCATCCACATAACAGATCAGCTTCTGGGAACAACCTGTCGGTTCTACCCTAATCCGGACCTCAGCCTTCCGACCTCAGTCCAACCGGTTTAGAATCTCGTCGGATCTACATCTTCACTCAGTCTCATAACTTTGTCCTCTATCTTCTGACTTCTATATCTCCTCAAATGATTCACCAACTTCTATTTATACCTTTCACAAATAATTACAACTCAATCAAGTCAGCGCAAAGACCAATCGGTTCATGAAACGTGCAATGGTAACATGTCGGCTCAAATCACTAAGAACAAACACAAAACATAAAACGATGCATGGACCTCCGGGAATATCGGCCAAGGCCCAAAGAAACATCTCCAACAATCCCCAAGTCACAGAGATCAACCGCAACCCGATCCAACCTCGCTTAACACATTATCGGGATAATCGGTAAGAACGTATCAACCGGACCAATACTGGAATCAATAACTCACCAGGAACAAGGCTAAATGCCATGAAACTCGAACATGAAAAAGACCTTGAACATAAGGGAATAAACCCAAAACCAAAATGCTAAACACTCAAACATGAAGAAATGTCATGATCTCAAGCAACTCCATTGAAAACTGCCCAATCGGTAAGAACTAGAACGGTGCTCCTGCATCAAGTGATGTCTAATGGATAGTATGTGTATGTTTATATGTTCATATTATTCAAAGTGATTTCTAATGGATAGTATGTGTATGTTTATATGTGAGGTAAGGCTGAAATGATCTTTGTCACAATATCTATTGTGATAATTTTAGCATCTCTTGTTCTGGAAAACGTCTCAAGGGCCAAAGAGTGGAAGGATGAAGTCCTACTTGATGGCTCTAGGTTTTGAAATATGGCAATCTATTTTGGATGGATATGAGTTCCCTAAGAATACTCCATTATCCATAAGAATACTCCATAGGATTAGGCTGGTAAGAAAGCTTGTAAGAATAATGTTAGGGATAGGAATGCAATTATTTATGGTTTGACTAACTCTAAGTATGTGAAAGTGATGCACTAAAAAATAGATAACGATGTATGGTTCAAAATTCATACAATCTATGAGAGATGAAAAGGTCAAGGAAGCAAAACTTTTGATTTACAAAGCTCAGTTTGAAGGTCTAAGAATGAAGGAGGATGAAAACATTGTTGCATTTTTTCTTTGGGTTGATGACATACTTTGTTCTATTAAAGGACTTGGTCATGAAATACAAGGATTAGTTATTGTGAAGAAGATTCTCAAATTCCTATTACCAATATTTTATCTTGAGATGGTTGCAATTAAGGAAGCTAAAGATTGAAACAAGTTGACTATGGATGAATAACATGGGTCCTTAACTACCTTTGAGAGGAGATTCAACAATGGCAGATCTATGAGGAAAGAGGTTGCTTTCAAGTTATCTAAGAAGGTAGATGAGTCAAGTTCTAATTATGAATCAAATTTAGAAGAAGCAAACTTAGTTTGAAGATTACATAGAGGTTTCGGTAAGTACAAAGATAAATTGTCTTTCATATGTTTCAATTATGGAATGATAGGATATTTTATGACTAAATGCCCCTATAAAGATACTAACAATGAAGGTCAAAAGAATAGGACAAAACACTTCAATAAGAATTTTAACAAAAATCAAATGAGTTTCTTTGTGAATGAAGATAGTGGAACATTTGATGAATAAGAAGATCAAGACACTTCTGGGAATAATGGTGAGAAATATCCATTCATGGCTATGTAGACTCCAGACAAAAATACCAAAATAAGGGCAAATGATGATGATGATGATGATGAATTTAATCTTGTGAATGAATTACTTTGTGCTAACAAAGAGGTTAAATGACTAAAAAGGAGGATAACTGAAGAAGTGAAGAACTTTGACAAGTTGACTCAGAAACTTGAAAAAATAGAGAGGACGGTATTTGAGTTGAAAGTTGAATGAGAAAAAGCTAGAAGGATTAAAGAAGATTTGACAAAGAGGATGTTAAATAGAGACAAGGACCATGTGAAACTAGAAGAAGAGATTGTTGAACTAAGAAAAGATCTTGAAAAAATAGATCATAACCAATTGAAGATGAAATTTGAGATGTTGGATTAGATTATTGGAAGTCAGAGATCATTGCATATCAAAACCGACATTGGTTTTACTAAAGAATAGAAAGAAAAGAGTGTAGAGAAATTGAAGTCAAAAGCAATGAATCTAGAAGTTCAATACTAGAATAAGGTGTGGCAACTAAATAAAACAAAAGGATGAATGATAGTTTCATTCAGTTTCGAAGACAAAATAGGAGATCTAGAAGGCAATCACCAAGAGGACAAGGACTCAATACTAGGTTCAATCATTCTTTTTTGGCTACTATTTTAATTGCAATCATTTTGGTCAGAAGGTTGTGGATTGTAGTAAAGATCTAGTTAGAATAAATAGCTTTTAGCATTAATATGTCTTCTCTGTTATTTGATTTTATTATCATTTGCCATAAGTGAAACAAATATGGTCATATTGCAAGAAACTATAGAAACAATTTTGTGAGTTGTCCTATGTCAGAAATCAAAGGAAACAACTTTGTTAGTCAGAATTGTGACTCCATAAAGGTTTGGAAGAAGAAATCATAAGAACAAAAGAATAAAATGTCTCTAGTGGCTCAAACTACACTTCATGCTAAAAGGGAGAAAAAAGTGTGGATCATTAATAGTGGGTGTTCAAGTCACATGGCTTGAAATAAGAGTAAGCTCATGAATTTCAAAAAGTTTGATGGTGGAGATTTTACTCTTAGTAACAATTCTATTGTTGGGATTGCCAAAAAGGGTACATTGAGTCTTGATGGCACTAGTAAGACAAGAACCTACAATGTTTAGTATGTAAAAGGCTTGAAACATAATCTTCTACGTGTTAGTTAAATGTGTGACAATGACTACAATTTTGCATTCAATGAGAAAGGATGTGAAATCAGGAATAACGATACCAGAGAATTGGTTGTGCAAGGAAGTAGAACTGATAGTGATGTCTATAATCTGAGTGAGGTAAATGGATAAAATTGTTTCATCATACAAAGAGAAGAGATTTGGCTTTGGCACAAAAGAATTGGACATGCCAATTTTGATGATCTTGTAAGAATTAGGTCAAAGGGAATGGTGAGAGACATGCTTAAGATCAAAAATCCCCCAACTACCAATTGAAAATCATGTTATGAAATAAAGAAGACAAAGACTAGATTCTACTAAGGAGTATTCTATCGCAAAGCCATTAGACCTGATTCATGCAAATTTGTATGGTCATATGAGGACAAATAGTTTGTAAGGTGATAGGTATTTCATTATGCTTATTGATGATTATTATAGAATGCCCGAGATTAGTTTTCTAAAGAGGAAATCAAATGCTTTTGAGAAGTCTAAATTTGTAAGGGATGCGATTGAAAATGAAACTGATAGAATAATCAAGTGTTTTAGATTGGATAAAGGCAAAGAGTTAACTTTTGATAGATATGAAGAGTATTGTGCAAAGCATGGAATCCGGAGACAATATTCAACACCTAGGACTCTATAGCAAAATGGAGTGGCAAAAAGGAAGAATCGAGGAGATGGCTAGAATTATGTTGAAGCGGGCACAATTACCGAATGTGTACTAGAGAGAAGCTTGTCAGAAAATAATATGCATTTCAACAAAGATCAAAGCAAGCCAAGGATAGCAAAGAAACCATATGAACTATGGAATGGGAGACCATCATCTATGAGGCATTTTAAAAAATTTGGAATTAAGTGCTATATCAAAATAGATTCCAAGTTTTCTCAAATATTCTTGCGGTCATGCTCATGTTTATTAGTCTTCTTGTTAGGCCCCTTCTAAAGCCTCATACTTAAAGGTGGAAAAGATCTTGCATGATTTTCTATGGGCCTTTGCTAAAACCACAAGGGTTTCCATAGAGTAGCCTGGGAATTTTGATGCCTTCCTCATAAGTATGGCGCTTTGTGCTAAGTGGGTTATTCGTGCCATCTCTAGCATTGAAGCTTGGGAATTTTTTCTCAGGCATTGTAATTCTTCTAGTTTTCTGGTCAATGGACCTACTTGGAAGGGGATTGGGTTTCAAACTCTTTTGGTTATAAAATATTTTTTTTATATTGAGGGCACCTTTGTGGCCAAAAGTATTTGACATGCCTGGGAGATGGTTAAGATTTGGCTTTGGTGAGCCAGTTTTGGATTTTTTGATGGTCTTTCTTTTAACCAACACAATATTTGGTGATCTCCACTCAATTAGATTCAAGGGATTCCTCTTACTTGGGTGTCATGGATTTGTGCTATGTGTTTTCATAAACATGACATTTGCACACCTCAAGACCTTTTTTGTATATACACTATGAGCCTTCATTCTTGGGAACATATGAAAGCTTAGTTTTAGCTCTCTCAGTTGGATTGTGAGACTTTCAACACAGTTTTATCTGCTCTACCTCTGAATATGATTAAAAAAAATGGAGTCCACTCTATCAAGCCTTGGTGGAAAGATTAACGGCGGTACCCTAATATCGCCTTTTGTAATTACAGGTCACCGTTGGATTATTGTTGGCTCTCTCTGCATCTTCCTATCATAGATGTGTTGAATCTTCGGGCATCTACAATCACCTCTTCCTGTATGACATCAACGATTTTGTAACATTTGGGCTACCATTATTGAGCCTAAACTTACCCACTTTTCCTAGTATATTCTTTTTTAAGGTTTTCCTTTAGGACCTTGCCTTCAACATTTGGTTGTCAAGGATCCTCGTGTCCTTTTTGTGGTCAACTAGAGTCTTTAAGCATTTTTTCTGGTTCTGTCACCCTGCTCAAAATTTGTGGAATTGGATTCATGATTTTTTTGCCTCTTCCAGCTAGAGCCTTTCTCTTGGCATATGGCTCTTTTGGGGATCAGCCTTGATTTCCTTTCAAGTATACCCAAATTTGGCAATGCTTTCAAGGTAAAATTTTTGTTTTGTTTGTGGAAAGATAGAAACTATATTTTATTTGCTCGCAGTTCCATTTCCACTAATGTGTCATTTTTTAATAAAGTGTTTATTTGCACTAAAGTGATTCTTTAGACTCGAGTTCAATCAAATAAGGTGGCGTTAGAGGTTTCTCAAATCTAGGAGTTTTTTTCTCATTGGGGTAATGCCCCCTATACTATTGTTAGGGTCCCTCTAGACAACTCTACCTCTTGTGGTCTTTCTCCACCTCGTGGATGATGGCAAGGTTGTAGCTCTTCCACCAAGGATTCTTAAACCCCTCAGTCCTAGGCTCCTCATTGCCACTTTCAATGATGGTCTTCCTCTCCCTCATGCAAAGGTTTTACCTTTGGGTGGGGTTTGGCAGGGGTAGGGTTAGACACTAGTGGTGGGAGTGGATGGTTGGCTTTCCATGGTGGTTGTGGCTGGCTTGATTCTTCCAAGTATTTTCCTTATTTGGCATCGATTATTTCACTTGCTTGTGATTTCAGAGATAAAGAAGAAGGATAAGTTATTGCTGACAAGAGGTGGTTGTTTCTTGACATCACTTCAGACCTTGTTAATGTATGGGGCTACTCGAATGACCCCTCCTCTGCCCTCCAGGATTGCTCTCACTACTTAGGTGGTTGGTTTTCTTTATTTTTTTGCTTCTCGAGTGTTGCTTGTTTGTTGTTTATATGTTTATATGGTTACTAGGTTCGGTCCATATACTTTTGATCTAGATTTTTGGGCTCTACCTATTTGAACTCTAAGGGGTGATCTTGTGTCCCTCTACCCCTTTTTTGTGGATATATATGTACTATAAATTTTAATTAATAGATACACACATATATTAATAAAAAAAATAGATGAAGAGAATTTGGGTAAGTTTGATTCTAGATCCAATGAAGGTATTTTTTCTTGGTTATTCAAAGACAAGAAAAGCATACAAATGTAACAACAAGAGATTGAAGAGAGTAGTAGAAAGTGGAAATGTAAGTGTTGATGAAATACTACAATCATTTTGAGGCTCTAGAAAATGATGATGTAAAAGTTGATTCAGTCCACAGAAGTGAGGAAGACTCCAAAAGTGAGCTACAAATAACAAGTAATAAGACTCTAATAAGTTATGTGCAGAAGAATCATTTTGAAGATCATATTATAAGAGATAAAGATAGTGGTGTTTAGACTTGGAGAAGAGCTCAAAGAATAGGTGAAGAAGTACATTTTTCTCTATTATCAAAACTTGAACCAAGTAATTATGCAAAAATAAAGTAAGGAAAAAGGTTGGTAATATGCTACGAAAGAATAACTATCACAGATCAAGAAAAATGAGACATGGGAGTTAGTTCCAAAACCTAAAGAAAAGAATATCATAGGTACTAAGTGGGTCCTTAGAAACAAGTTGAATGAAGAAGGTAGGGTATTCTAGAATAAAGCTAGATTAGTATGTAAAGGTTATGCTTAGGTTGAAGATGTGGATTTTGAGGAGATATTTTCTCTAATAGCTAGACTAGAGGCTATCAAAATGTTTTTGGCATTACCAGTAATCCAAAATTTTAAAGTGTATCAGATGGATTTTAAGTTTTCATTTATGAATGAAGAACGAGGAGTGTATATTGAACAATTGGAAGGATTTCAGTGCTCAAACAAATCAAATTTTGTATGTAGATTAAAAAAAACTCTATATGGACTCAAGCACACTCCAAGAGCTTGGTATTCTAGGCTAGACAATTATCTACAACAACAAAGTTTCATGAGAAGTTGTGCAAATAATAATATTTAGAATAAATCAAATGATGATGAATTATTAATTGTTGTGGTTTATGTTGATGACATTATCTTTGGAGAAAGTAGTAATATTGTGTAAAGAGTTCCAAAATTCAATGCAAAAGGACTTTGAGATGTCAATGCTTGGTAAGTTAACTTTCTTTCTTGGTTTATCGGTCTCCTATTTAGAAAAAATTTATATATGTTTCTTAAAACAATTACATTAAGGAGATGTTGAGAAAATTCAAGATTGAAGAGTGCAAACTGGTAGGTACACCTATGATTATCTAATGTAAGTTGAGTAAGGATGATGATTCTGCTAGATCAATGATTGAAAACTTGTTGTGTGTGATTGCATCTAGACCAATATCATGCAAGCAATCAGAATGGTTGCTAGGTTTTAGGCAACACCCAAGGAAACTCATGTCAAGGCTATGAAGAGGATTTTTTGGTACTTGAAAACTATAATGGATTTTGGATCATAGCATGCTAAGAGGAAAAAATTCAGTTTGACTGCATAAAATGATGTAGATTGTGCCATATGCGTTGATGACTGAAAGAGTACAAGTGGATGAACATTCTTTCTTGGCAATAGTCTATTATCATGGTTTAGTAATAATAAATATTCAATGTCCATGTCTACCACAAAATCAGAATGCATTGCAGTAGTTTCTTGTTCCACTTAAGTATTATGGAGGAAGCAAAGATTGAAGGAGATGAAGGTAAAATTAGATGAACCTATTTCAACTATTTTAATAATTTAAGTGCTATCAATATCTCAAAGAATCCAGTAATGTATTCAAGGACAAATCACATTGCAATTAAATATCATTTTCTAAGAGAAAAGGTTACAAACAAGGGAGTAAAATTGGAATATTTTGAGACTAATGAATAGATTGTAGATACCTTCACAAAACCTCTTCCTAAGGATGCTTTTGAGTGTCTCCTGAAGAAGTTGGGAGTGGTTGCTCCCTCCCCTTTAATCAAGAGGAAGTATAGATGAAGGGGGAGTGTTGACACCTTATCACAAGAAGGCTTGGTGGTCTTACAGAGTATTTCAAAAGTGTTTATGCTAAAAACAAAATTATGTTTCAGAGCTATATTGGTGTATGGACTCAGGGGGAGTATTTCTAGGAGATAGGTTTTTTGGACTAATTTTGAAATGGAAAATTGACCTTTTCCATTAGTGTCGAAGGGGGAGAAATGGACAAAAAATTCTAAAATTCCTTGAAGGTGAATGGAACTCAAGTTGTTTCAAATGGGAGTGGGTTCTTGGTCTTGACATATTGGATTTATCATATTTGTGTTGATGTGCCAACAACATTTTGTTATTTTTCATTAATGAGAAAAGGGGAGATTTTTGGACATATGTTGTCATTGATGTCAAAAGGATGTTGTCTCTATGGGAGATTGTTAGACGTATGTTATCAGTTGAGTATTAGACATGTTGCTTACTTTTGTGACATTTGGAAGGTTGAATAAAATGTAATATTGTCTTGTCCTGTTAGTGCATTTTGAGTTGCAATGGTACTATTGATTGATATCATTGTGGAATTAGTTGGGATATGTTTGTAATACCTTGTTGCATCTACTCATTCTATTGGAAGTATTTTGAAAGTATAATCCTGAGTGATTGAAGTATGTTACCCAAATAGGAAGCTTGGTATGGTAACCTGTTATGATTCACATTTTTTTGTGGCTAGTAGTTATGTCTTATAGTTTGAATGGAGAGTGTTCCTATACATGCTTTATCTTTACCCAAATTTTCCAGAGTTAGGGCACAATAGAACATAATGTTTAATTTGTCAGTTGGGTTACTATGTTGCTAGCTGAATTGGTGTGTGTTTTGAAATGATACAACAACAGTCTAATGCTTGTGCTATCAAATATTAAGGTTGGATGTTCCTAGAAACCAGATAGATCCTCATTAGGATCCACATGTTGTGTTCCCTCATGTGGAACTATGCATGACTTTATTGGGCTAGACCTAATACATGTTTGATGAAGCCAACTTGCAAATGAAGAGTAGCATGTGTGTCTACCAAAGATTGCACATAAACAGCCTTTTGGACCAGATTAAGCTATTTTGCAGAGCGTGTAGCGTGTTCCTTTATTTTTGTGTAGCATGTGGGCTAATTTGACCTAGCCTATTATACATTTAGTGAAGAATAGTTTATGTGGTTAACTTGTAAATAGTTAATTGTTTTGGGTCGACCTATGAATGTAATTGTAATTGTAACACACACAGACATGTGTGTGTGTGTGTGCGTCTCTTAGATTCAGTTACATGTAATAGTTGTGAAGTTATATATGTTCTTCTAAGGATATAAGTTCATATCATGCGAGTTGGACAAGAAGTTTGAGTGTAATTTCTTGTTTTATGTGTGTCATTATCAGAACATCATATGTTATGAAGGAGAACATTTGAAGGTTGATCAGATTAGATACAAATTGCATTCTTAATTTGAAGGTCCTCAATTCATGTCATTCATATTTTTGAGATTGAAGTCTTAGTTACTAAGTTGTCACTCAGTCTAGGTATATGAGATAGGTGTCTCCAATAGGTTGGTGCTCACAATTACGTTGAGGGGATTGGTGTCTCTGGTGTAGGTCTTAATCATTGTAAGTGATTCATTATTTTGTGAGGTTGGATTTGAGAAGTAGATCCAAGCACCTATTCTCATTGTGGTTTTTCCCATCTTGGGTTTCCACAAATATCTAGTGTTTATTGTGTGAATGTGTGTTGGTTTATGTGTTTTAAATGGTTCTTCATTAAGGATTAAGTTAAGAAAATTTAATAATTGTTGAACATTGCTTGGAGAATTTATTTATGGTAACGGGTTAGTGCAGGATCATGGGGGGCCAAAAAGTAGCGATGTGAAAAAAATAGCCTTTTCCACTCGCCTAAAAACGCGAAAATATGTGTTGACATTTTGCTTGGTCGGGGTGTCAGTACACCTTGGCATGGTAAACACCTAAGCAAATCGGATATCCGATTAAATATCCGAGAATATCGAATATCCAATTTTTATAGGTAATTTTAAATTAAAAAATAAATTATATAATATATAATGTAATATAATAATATATTATATATTACATATTATATAATATATAATATATTATTATATTATATTATATATTATGTATTATATAATATTATGTTATATTAATATTTGTTGTTGATAAAATATGTGTTTTCCCATTTCACAAAGTGATGCGAAAATGCGAATAGTAGATGTCTATGCGAAAAGCAGATTCATTTCTGCAATACCCTCGAAACATCCTCGAAAGTAGGGGAGGATTAATGGCAATTGGCATAGCAAAACAAATTTTCATAAGGTCCATAAAAATGTTGTGGGCACCTCAAACCGATTTGCAGCTCTGAATGCCTCTCAATCATGCGCTACAGGAGCAAATTTGATTAATTTATAGCCTAATGATATATGCAAAAGGGTTGTCGGGGTTCCAAGGTGCCCCCCATCCGGCCAGAGAAATATAGGTGAATTGGCATCTTCCTCAATTATGATAGCTAACCCAGCTTGGAGAAGGACACAACGGAACCCTAGGGCACCATTAAAGAGACAGGAAAATCCTTTATCACAGCAGAGAGTGGATTTTCTTACCATCTTGAAGGCTTCTCTGGATAATTGTTATCCTAACAAAGGCATTGTTTCATATTCACCATACATTCATGTGGAGAGATTCTCTCGAGCCCAAAACGATGTTGCATTAGGGGCAAATAGAATAAATTAGGGTTAAGAAAACCCACCACAATAAGTTCAAAGTCAGGGGTCCAACATCTGTGCAAGGAAGGATATAACCCAAAATCAGAGGAGATGGAAACCTCTGGTCGTCACAATTCTAAGGAAATTAAGCACCCTATGTCGGTTCTACCTTCAAATTCCCCAGCTACTCCTAACAAGTTGGTCATTGAAATTGATAATTATACTCAGGCTAGGTATCAAATGCATTACAGCGATAGAATGATCTTAACTCAGTGGAAAGGCTGGGGGATCCCATCAGAACAAATTGCTAACTGGGTGTCATCCTCCTTCAATAACCAGGTAAGAATTGACATCCTTCCCGATAATTTCTTAGCTATTGAATGCGGTAATAAGAATATTTGAAATTCATTTCTTAATGAGGATATATTAAAATTTAAAGGTCTAGGGTTTGATTGCTAGGAATGGCAACCTCTCTTTCTCCCATCTCAATTCAAATCCTGCATGGTTAATAGAGCAACTTCACTTGATAAATTCCCTGTAGAATTACCCAATAATGACTTTTTAAGAATAATAGGCAACAAAATAGGTAAATTTGTAGAAGTCAAAAAATCATCCCTAAGCTTCTTTAACCAGCTCTTAATCGTTAAAATGAATATTAACATTAAATCTTTAGAGCCTATAACTCTGAAATGTGATAAATCTTATTTAACCCTAGAATTACCCTTTTATAATGGTCCCTTCAAATATTCTATGCCAAGGAAGATCCCCTCCGAGAAACCTTTCCCTGTATCGTTGCTCAAGTCTAATGGCACTCCATTCAGATTCGTGGAAGGAGGGAGTTTTACCCTAGAAGGCTATAAGACTGATATTAACCCTAATCATCTTACCTCTAACCTATATCCTCATAGCTCCCTTGTTAAGCCCTCTCGCTCCCCTCTTCCTTCACTACTAACTATAAATTCACCTATAGCTGACTCTCTTCTGGGGGATCGAAATTTGGAAGATGGTGAAATCAATGAGGTTATCCTCCAGAAAGAGTAGCTCGGCCTGACAAATTTATCATCATCTATCTCTCTCATTCCACCAGAGAGGCTGAGTCCCTTGGGGTCTCCCCCTTTAATGGAACAAATTGCCTCTGAGCAATCAACAGAGCTGGATAGGCTTTCCCCAGATCCAAGATTGGCATCCTTGCAAGGTCAAACAATCTCTCTAGTCTCAAGTATGGAGAGCTTTGAGGAGGTAGAGGTTTGCCCTCCATCTCTAAAGGTTGTTTCTGATCCAATTGTAGAATCTGAGAATGATCGAGTGGCTAGGGAAGTTAAAATCATTGCCAATTTTGTAGGGGAAGAAGTAGTAAACGACCTCATAGACCTATTGATTGATGAAATCTGTGATGATGAGGAGTTGGAAAGACAAAAGGATTTCTTGGTACTCTTTGTAGCATTAGATAACTTAGAAAATGATAACCCAAATATTTTAGGCATTCTTAGCTCTAATAGAAGCAGAGACTCTCCTGACTGTGCTAAACACAGTAAGAGAAGAGGTAGGAGATCCCTTGCTGAACTAAGATCAAATGATGGAGAAGCCAAGGGTCAGTCTAAAATATCTACTCTTTTTAATGCAGGTGGGGGGAAGTTCCTCCTCACGGAGCCATGAAAATCATTACTTGGAATGTTAGGGGTCTGAATGCCCCTAACAAACAGCGCATCTTAAAGCGCTGCATCTCTAATTCTAAACCAGATATAATGTTAATCCAAGAAACCAAAATGAACTCCTCGGATATAGCCCTTTTTGAGAAAAAACTAGGCATTAGATATCTAAAATACTCCCCTGCATCAGGGGCCTCAGGGGGTTTATCCATCATTTGGGACTCTAGATTCATCTCGTTTACACCTTTAGAGATTAAGAAAAACTGGATGGGAGGAGAAGTAGTAAGTTATAAAAATAACCTAAGATTCAAATTGATTAACATTTATGGTCCTATCCAAAATAGGGATAAGGCTAGGGTGTGGGTGGAACTGGAGTCTTTCCTTAGAAGTTTCCCAAATGATGTATGCATTATTGGGGGAGATTTCAATGCTATCACTAAGGTAGCAGACAAAAGAGGAGGTAGCAACAAACTTCCTCCAGCGGCTGTAGATTTCAATCATTGGATCAATAGGAACTCCCTATTGGAAATCCAGATGGCAGATAATACCTTCACCTGGAACAACAGAAGGCTTGGTTTATGTAACATTGCTGAGAAACTAGATAGGTTCTTTATCCATGGAGGGCTCTCGGAGCTTAACTTTACCCTGAATGTAGAACCCCTCCCTTTAGCAGGATCTGACCATTTCCCACTCCATCTAATCTTATTATTTGACCACTCCCCTAAAAAATGTCCCTTCAAATTTGAGAGCATGTGGTTCAGAGATGATGACTTTTTAAACTTAATTGAGAATTGGTGGAAAAGCTTTGTTTTCTCTAGTTCAAAGATGTTTATTATCACAAGCAGGTTAAAGCTTATCAAAAGGAAGCTCTTAGAATGGAACAGGACTAATTTTGGAAATATTTTTGATAAAAAACTCCTAATAGAAAATGATCTTAAGAATGTTAACATTGAGGTTCTTGAGAAGGGGATGGATGAACATCTCTTCCTCAAAGAAAAGGCTCTACTCTCTGAGTATGAAAAGACACTCTCAAATGAAGAGATCTTTTGGAAACAAAAATCGAGGGAGAATTTCGAGGGTTCCATCCTGTCTAAACCGGATGATGTTGCCTCCGAGGCAACAAGGTTTTTTGATAAGATCTTAAACAATATTGAAGGCTCCAACCTCAGAGGCCAACTCAATATTATCAAGAATCTTCCAAAACTCATTAACGACGACCACAACAAAATCTTGTCAAAGAAATTCTCTGAGGAGGAGGTTAAATCTGTCTATATGAAGATGAATCCCGATAAGGTCCTAACCTCAAATGGCTTTTCCAAAAATGTTGGGGTTTTATGGGGACAGAGATCACGGATGCCTTAGAAGGTATTAGGAACTCTAGTAAGATTCTCAAATAAATCAACAATACCTTCTTATCTCTCATCCCCAAAAAAGAGAATCCTGAAAGCTTTAATGACTTCAGACTAATAGCCCTTTGCAACACTCTGTACAAACTCTTAACCAAAACCCTAGCAGCTAGACTCCAAAATCTTCTCCCCATTATCATTAGTGAAGAACAAACTAGCTTCGTAGTAGATAGATCAATCTATGATGGGGTTATTATAGCCCAAGAAGCCATTCATTCGGTCCAGCTCAACAGGGCCCCAAGTATGCTAGTCAAATTAGACATAAGCAAAGCTTACAACAAAGTTGATTGGCACTTCCTATGCAAATGTTTGGAGGCCTTTATATTTTCCAAATCCTGGATCAACCTAATCTTTCAATGTATATCCACCCCCAAATTCTCGGTCTTGGTTAATGGTTCCTCGGAAGGTTTCTTCAACAGCTCAAGAGGGCTCAGGCAAGGAGATCCTATGTCTCCCTTCCTCTTCATCATCATGGTTGAAGCCCTAGGTCGATCCATCTCTAAGGCCAAAGAGGAAGGTGGGACCCAAGGAATCCCCATTACCAGTGGCCTCCCTCCCTTTACGCACCAGCAATTTGTCAACAACACGATGCTTTTTAGGCAGGGAAGTATAAAGGAAGCGAGAGCCTTCAAAGGCATCCTTAATTCCTATATGCTAGCCTCGGGTCAAGAGGTGAATCTGGCCAAGTCTGCGGTTTTTATGTTCAACATAGACCCCTCCTTAGGAAAAGTGATCAGCAATGTCTTGGAGATTAGTGAAGGAACTCTTCCTTGCAAATACCTAGGCATTCCCCTTGACAAGGGTAGAAGACCCTCAAAATTATGGGAAAACTTGGTGGATAAAATCAAGTCTAGGATTAACACTTGAAAAGGAAAATGGCTCTCATCTGCAGGTAGAGACACCTTGGTTAGATCGGTCTTGTCAGCTATGCCCATTTACCAGCTCTCCTGTCAACATTTATCTTCTTCTAAACTTATAGAGCTCAATAAGCATCTCAGGACTTTCTTTTGGCAAGGTGCTAATGACAATCATAAAATATCACTCATATCTTGGGACAAGATATGCAAACCTAAAGAAGAAGAAGGAGTTGGCATTAAAAACCTTCACGATCAGGGCAAAGCCTTAGGTGCCAAGTTGGTCTGGAGGATGTTCAGAACCCCCCACCTCAAATGGGCTCGCTTGCTGCACCACAAATACCTTAATGGAGGGAATCATATCCAAATCTTCAGAGAAACCAACCCTCCTAGAGGGTCCTGCCTATGGAATTTTATGATAGACTATAGGAGGATTATCTCAGACAGACTTTCTTGGAACCTGGGGTCTGAGGATAAAGCTCTTTTCTAGTCAGATTCATGGGGTGGATATAAGGCTATTGATAATATCCATGACTTTGGTGCTACTCGTATGCTTCTTGAATCTCATAGAGGACCCCTGTTAAACAACTATATCTCCCCTTCATAGGATGGGGTTGGTTGGCAGTGGATCGAGAAGGAAGATGAGGATATCCCAGTAAGGGATAAACAAAAACTTATGGCAATTCTTAAATCAAGGAACATTGCCCTAGGTCAGAATGAGGACAAGCTCATCTAGGATGGCTCCCTAAGAGGAGAATACAACTCCAAGGATGGGTACTCTCTCATCTCCAAATCGTTTATAAGACCTATTTCTGAGCTTCCCTTGAAACTTTGCTTGGATAAATATTGTTTGCCTAAGGCAGGTATCTTCTCCTGGCTTGCGGTTTAGAACAAGTTCCTAACTGCAGACAAATTTAGAAGAATGGGGTATGAGGTCCCTAGTAGATGTCCTCTTTGCAAGGCAGACGAGGAAGACACCAATCATATCCTCCTTAACTGCCCCTTTGCTCACAAATGTTGGATCTGGTTCACCAACAAACCTGAATGGTCTGCGGCCTTTCCCCACACCAACTTTGGAATGCTCAAGGCTTGGCCTCTCCTTAGGTGTGGTTGCCTCTTTGAAGGTTTATGGACAGCTCTTCCTTCTTCCATTATGTGGGAACTATGGAAGGAGAGAAATAGACGTCTCTTTAAAAATGAAAAATTAGAGGTTCCCAGAATCATTAACAGGATAGAGTCAGCTATCACTGAGCTCATGATCATCAGGCACATTGAAGAATGTCTCTATCACTTATTGGGATGAAAAGATGAAAAAATGATGGGAAGGCTTATCCTTTCCTCCCTTTGTAGGTGATGGTCCTATTGCAAGTCTTCGATCAAGGGATGCATGCAGATGGCAACCCCCAGGCGAAGGTTGGGTGAAGCTAAAATTTGATGGGGCATCCCGTGGCAACCCAGGGCAAGTAGGGATAGGTTGTGTTGTTCATAATTGGGAAGGCAAGGAACTAGCAACCCTTGCCTCTCCGATTGGCATCAACACCAACAATTGGGCAGAACTTATGGCCCCAGTGGAGGGTCTGCATTTATGCAAGAAACTAGGAGTTAAGAACTTGGAAATTGAAGGAGATTCGGCTATAATTGCCAATGCTCTGAGGAAAGGTAGTATTCCTAATTGCAGACTAAATACTTTGTTGTCAAAAGCTCTTGACTTATGCAGAGATTTTGATAGGTTCACAATCAATCATATTTATAGGGAGGGCAATAAAAGAGCAGATGAGTTGGCCAACTTGGGAGCCGATGGCATCAATCTCCTATTTGTGCCTCCTTAAGGCAACCCCCTCTTTTGTTTTCGTGTCCTAAGTGGTCGTTAGCATGTTCCTCCTTTCATCCCCTTATGTTTCTCTTGCCCAAACTCTGTTTTAACCCCCTTATTTATTCCTCGACCTGCCCCTTGTATTTACGTATAGATACTCAGACAAACATTTAGTTTAAATATGCCCATATATCTGTTCTCCCAGACTTTAACTCAGGTAGTTAGGCTCAATCCATGGTCGGATATAATCATTAAAACACAAATCTCAATCATAGATTTTATTCCTTTCCTTCATAGCCATTTAGTCTTCCATCCTTTTGCCCAAGGAGAGGCCCCTCGTCTAATATTTTTGTATATACTTATCTGGAAACTTTCATTTTCAGACCCTCACCTTGATTCATTCATCCATCCTCATATTCAGCCTCTCATTGGCACACACACACACACACACACACACACACACACACACAGATATATATATATATATATATATATATATATATATATATATATATATATATATATATTTACATATGTATACATATTTGCAGGTTTTATCTTACATTCTTGCAGCCCAAGACCCTTTCATGAATTATCTAGGACAGATAAGCACTCTCAACGCATGTATTCTTCTTTCATTGAAATACTGTATTCGGTCACTATGGTTGTTTCCTCACCGATACCTATCTGTTATCCATTGGGTTTTATTTCGATGAAACCTCGGGCTTTGGTGACCTCCTTTATTTTTCCATTGAAACACTTCTTCCATCGAAATCATCATGCCCTGTCGGTGAATGGGTCTATTGTCTCACCGAAGCCTTTCTTTATCCTCCCTTATCATCCCCCACCGATAAAGTCGCATCGGTGAAATCTTGCGTATCAGAGGCATGCCTTTTCGCTTCCTCGAAACCTATTTCCTCATCGATACCTTTTATCAATGTAGCTTCCTTTGGTCTGATCGACTTTATTCTTTCAATGAGAACATTCCTTTTGGTGAGTCCTTTTTATGTTACACCGAGGGTACTATCTCCTCGAAGACCTTTTTCCGTCGATAAAAACCATCTCCTCTCTCCTCGATATCTTTTGTCGATGGATTTACTGTCTTCAATGAGTATTTTCTGAAGTTCATCAACGCTTCCTTTCTTCGATGGCCCTTCTATATCGATGAGACATCATTGGGTCTCATCGATATTTTTTGAACCCGGATATCTTAATGTGTAGGGGAAAAAGTGACACTAAGCAAACATGCCCTAATCTCACTTTCAACCACACACACTTGTGGAATACGAAAGAGCCTAGAGGTATCACACAATTGGCTACTTCTTTTTGTGGAAGAGAGAGCCACGGGCTACCTATTAGGATTTCTATTCCTTTGTTGCAATTGAAAGATAAAATGATGCAAGTTCAATCCCTAACCCCAAAGTGCAAGTATGAACTAATAACAAGATTGCAGAATTGAACTTAAACAATGGAAAGCTGTAAACACAAGGACAAGACAAGAATGTAAATGCGTACCCGGAGTCAAAATCTAAGTGAAAATGTTCGGGACGGGGGCGCGGGCACCACTGTCCTGATTCTGCCCCTGAAACTACTTCGGAAACTGTTGTTTTGCAACCTGAAAAGCTGTCAAAATGCTGAAACTTGCTGTCTGTCAGGAGGACCAGGGCGCCCAGCGCCCCTGTCCCAGGGACCAGGACACCTAGCGCCCCTGTCCTGGCAGGACCAGGGCGCCCCACGCCCCTGTCCTAGCTTTCTAGGCTGGAATTTGGTGTGAAGTTCTGTCTCGGTCTGCTTCTTTCGGATCTGCAACTTGCGGCGTCGTCTGAATTCTGAAACCTGCACTTATATCTGAAAAGGTGTGGTGGGCGGCTATATAGGGTTTTGCCTTAGTCAAACCCCCGCTTTGGTGATTTCCACCTCCACGAATAGCCAAGTTGTATTGTAAAAGTAGTGTGTGTGCAGACCTTGTGTGTGTGCAAGATCCTAAAATGAAAGTAAGCAAGCTAGAGCAACCTAGAAAGTAAACCCTAATTGCTTGTAAATGATAACGTAAATGCTCCAAATCAAGATGCCAAGTGATCTAAAGCATGAATGTAAGTGACATAATGAGGCTTATGCAAAGACATGAAAACAACATGAAATCATACCCAACCCCAAGGGAGGGGTACAAGCCAATCTTCAGTCGGTGATCCCTTATTGCTCTTCAATGCCTTCAAAGCCTTAAATGAATGAAATTGATGAATGCTTGATTGATGGATGTTAAATGTTGTTGAAGTCTTCAAAGATCTGCTCTTTCGCTGCATAGAAGGTCCTTGAAACCAAAAATTCTGATCCTTTCAAATGAAGAAAGAGAGCTCTTATATATGAAACCCTAGGTCTTAATTTCACTTTAGGCCGACTTAGAGATTGAATCTCCCACCAATTTCTTGGGGTTAAGCTTTATTTTATGATTGGATTGTGCTCCTAAAATTTTGGGAAAAATGTTCGGGACCATGTGCACTCCGGGCGCCATGGTCCTCTCCGGGCGCCATGGTCCCGACAACTTTTCACCAAATTTTCAGGGCCGTCGGATATGATGATTTTAGAGAGAATCCCGAAGTTACAGGTGATTTCGAGATGTTTTGACCCCCGAAATCAAGCCCCCAAGTTCAAAATAGGACCTAATTAGGGTTTTTGATTAAATGATGTATTGGAGGAATAAAATGAAAGGGGCACACTTTAATGAAAAGGGCCCAACCTTATGATATGGGAGATGATAAAATAGAACCTTAGACCTAATTAATTTAATTAATTAAGTGCTAAAGGGGAAATGCAATGCAAAATGCAAAATGCGCCAAGGCGGGTGCTAAACTAGGTGTGAAATTGTACCACCCTAGCAAGTGCGTACAATTTACGACGCTACATTTAGCCCCCACTTTAGCGGTCATATGAACACTATGTGCATATGCAAGCTAAAGTACAGAAAAGTAAACATTATTTGAAAAAGGATATATCCATAAGTTGTCGGACGAAGCCCCCAGCGGTATCTATAGTACACAGTTAGGAACCGCACCCTACAAAACACACGTTAGATCACAAAATCACCTAATGCTTACTAAGGAAGGTGATGAAAATTCGAGGGTAGCTATATGCCCCCCCTGTTTCGACTTGCTAATTTTAGTGAGTTGAAATAGGGTATCATGTTTACCACTTCGAATTGTTAAAGAATATTGATGACAAATGCTCACAAGAAGATTTGATATGAGATCAAAAACTAATTGAGAATCATTTGGTAAGAAAGAGGACTAAATCTCAATTCCAACACAACAAAGAGTGTGAGGATTTGAGAGTTCTCTAACACAAGATGAAGGATGTAAATGGAAACAAAATGCAAAGAGAAGAAAAGAAAGGAAAAAAGCATGAATACACACATTGGTGATCCGTGAGAAGAATAGTGAGAGAGAAAACATGGACTTCTCGCCCCTAGATCTTGTCTAGGTGATCCATGGGAAAAGGACATGGAAAACTAGCCCCTAGAGTCTGTCTAGGTGATCCATGTAAGGGAGGAGAGTGAGAAAGTCTAGCCTTATGCCGCTAGTTCCACTCAACCTCGTGCATGTGTGTGTAAGGGAGGTTAGAAGCACCTCATAGGAGTCTATGCCCGAGTATGCTACAACCTGTATATGTATAGTACAAAAGCATAACATCTCGCTCTAAGAGTCTGTGCTCTGGTTCTGAGAATGACCCATTGCTCAAAAAGTGTAATGTTTATGTCATAAGAAAAGTAGAATAAGGATACCTACCTTCATCACAAAAGAAGATACCCCAAAAATGCAACAATGTCATAGATCCAAGCAAGAGAGTTTTGCACTCTTTAAGCAAGGATAAGATAGTTGAAAAGGGATATCTTGTAGTATGCGTAAAGGAGATCCTTAGAGGAGAAGAGATCTTTGTACAAAAGACACCTATCCCTGAGAGGAATTGTCTTAGACAACTATAACATCTTCTAGAATAAGACAAAGAAGAGAGTAAGAATGCAATACTTCTTTCTTTTGCAAGGTGAAAGTGATTCTTAATGAAGGATGACGCTCTTTTTAACCCAATTGGGAGAGTGAATTCATTATAGATGTATTTTACCAAGTGCAAAAGAGGTTGTAGTCAAGGACTTACACCTCTTGTGAGAGAGAATCCTTGAACAAACAACAAAAAATGCATACAAGGAATAACATCAAGTAATAAAGTTCACACCATCCACTAAATAGGAAAAAGTGGATCCTTAGATAAAAATAAGGAAAGATCATTGCCTCCCAAGGATAAGGACAATGAGAAGGACTTACACAATCTTCTAGGGAGAGATTTAGACATAAGAAAAATGTACTACATACTCACATGAGTTCATGCAAGCAAGACATGCTCCTCACAAGAAGTGGGTAGGATAAGAAAGAGAATACACATCTTCTCCCGTATCTAGGAAAAGAGGATTCTAAAGCAAAGATGATCAATATTTCCACACTATTATCCCAAAGGGAAATTTTAACCATAAAAAGAAGAGATGTATGAAGTCACTCTTGTCCCCATAGGAACAAGAGATGACATAGAAAATTAGGCTATTATGTTGCTTCAAAAATATGATTGCACTTGAAATTGTACCATCATGAATGACAATGATCCCCCAGTAAATGAGCTGCCAATGTCACATAATGATGAGCAACATAATAGCCATTAATGTTATTTAAAGACATGATAGACTGAATGAGGTATTTGAATATGACATGCTAAATTCTCAACTATAAGTGAGATAAAAAACATGTATAAAGTGATAAAAATTGAAGAAGAAAAGTCACAAGAAATCTTAGAAGAGGGATGAGTGTAATTTATTAGAGCCTTATCCCTGGAGGAAAGGACTTTATGATGAATAGGAGATAAAGATTCATAATTGGATTTATAAATTTGAGGGGAGTCATAAAGAGATTTGTTCATCGCCAAGATTTCCTTATGGGGGGAATGAGAGTTGATAGAAGTAGAAGATAATTTAGTTGAAGTGAGATCATCATCACTACTAAATATAGCATTCACATTGAGAGATGGTCTTTTAGATGCTTTGGTGGGCTTAGAAAGATTATATCCAAGTCCAAATGAATATTCATGCATGTTATGTTCTAAAGGAACTTTAATTCCTTGTTCATTTGCGCCACAACCATTTCCACTATAGCCACTCTTAGCCAAAATATGAAAACCACGACCATAACGATTAGCCATTTCAGAAAGAGAAGGATGTTTTTCATAAGACAAAGAATCAAATTCTTCAGAATTAGAGGTGTGAGGAGAAGAAGTTTGAGAAGCGGCCACAAAATTATTGCTCATAGGTTCAGGTAAGACTGATTGATCTCTAGTTTCTTCCTTCTTTTTAACTTTAAGCTCTCTAGGAGGAACCCTATACTCACCTACAAAGGTGGGATTGAAATCAAGAGATCCCCAATCGTCTTCTGCGAGAACCTTCTCAGGATCAAAAGCCTTTTCATGTGCAGACTCATCCAAAGAATTTTGATTATCAAAGGGTAATGATTCATCCATAGGTATCTTGTTTAACGAGTCATCACTAGAAGAGGAAGGCTTAGAAGAACTCCCTTTGGAAGTAGATGTTTGCAAACAAGTTTGAAAATTAGTATCACCTATCAAGGTATATGTCTTATTGTTATAAATAAATTTAACTTGTCTATGCAATGTAGAGGGGACAGCTTGCATACTGTGAATCCAAGGTCTCCCTAATAACAAGTTGTATGTTAGATTTCCCGACATAACATGGATAGGAGTAGGCAAAGTAATAGGTCCCACTGTGATGGGTAAGGTGATAATACCTAATGAAGACTTAGCCACGTTATCAAAGCCTCGAATGGGACGAGAGTCAGGCTCAATAAGGGATGTATCCACATTCATCTTATGCAATAGATTAATGCTACAGACATTAAGGCCAGAACCATTATCTACCAGTGTTCGTCTTATAGCAGTGTCATTTATGATAACCACAATCATCAAGGGATCATATTGATGTTGAATTTCACTAGTAGGCAACTCATCTTGAGTAAACACAATTTGAGCTTTAGGATTCATCACAGAGTTAACCAAAGACACTATATTACTAGATGTATTAGGTGGAGGAACATTCAAATCTTTCAAGGCATCTTGTAACATTCCATGATGAGCGGAAGAGGTTTGGATCAAATCCCAAAGGGATATCTTAGCAGGGGTAGCTTTAAGTTGTTCTATGAGATCATATTCCTTACCAAGAACTTGTGAAATACGTGGAGCTTGGGAAAGAATAGGTTGGGAAGGAGGAAGTGAAGTTGGGATAACTGGAGGAGGATTAGGTTGCCTATTGTTTCTTGTGTTATAGGTATGAGCAACCGCATTATAACTCTCTCTAGTCAGTTGCTTAGCATACTCATAAGGGCTCTTAGTAGAATAACCTCCTTGCACAGTAATAATAGGTTTCTTAGGAGTGCAAAAAGAATCATTAGCATAACCACCTTGAACCACTAAGATAGGCTTACTTAAAGGTTGAGAATTTTGAGAAGGACAAGCACCTTGGACAGTGAAGAGAGGTTTGTTAGGTGTTTCATTCACATGTACCAAATTGATTGAGGATGGTTTAGAGGAATGAACAAAAGTGTTGGAAGAATTATTGATAGTCTTCTCTTGCACTAAAATCTTATCACGGATTAAATCAATTTTAGGAGAGAGACAAGGGGTAGGCATTGATGTTCTAGTAGGAAGAGTAATACTAGGAAAGGTCATATCATCCTCTATCATCAAAGGATCTACATGGGGAATAAACTCTCTAGGAGAAGGATCAACATTACTCTCTAAAGTCTCACTTTTGAGAGGGAGATCTTTGAAAGAGATGTTAACCATCTTGCTTTGAACTAGGGTATCCTTATGAGTAAAACCAAGTTGAGGAGAGGGAGATGCTTTATTTTTAGAGGGAGAATAATTGAGATTCAAGGAAGGTGAGAAACTATCAAGGGAATTTTCAATCTTGATTTCATCCCCTTTGGCTAGGGGTAGAGAATAATCTATACCTTCTTCTAATGGTTCATCCCAAATAGTGAGGTTGTTGAAAGGAATGTTTGAAGTATTGTCAATTTCGGGAGAGGAGATAACATTGTTTATTAATTCCTCATCCTTAGGAGGGAGAGCATCAATAGATGTGTTAAACTCATCCTCTTTCCTCAAAATATGTTCAATATGATCTCTAGGGGAGAGAGAATTAAGGAAATTGCTTATTATTTCATCTTCTTTCTCTAAGGGATGCTTATGGGTAAGACAAACTTTAGGAGAAGGGTAAGCATTTATCATTAATTCATCATCTATAGTGGGAATTTTGTTGGAAAAGGAAATGCCATCACTAGGAAATGTAGGGATAATGTCATCTTCTTGCACAAAAGGATCCTCATGAAGGGAGTGTTTTTTAGGAGGAACATGAACATATTTCTCCAAAGAGTCATGCCTAGGAAGGAGATCTTTGAAAGAAGTGTTCATAACCTCTTGTTGTACTAACATGCCCCCATTGGAAGGACCAACTTTAGGAGAAAATAAGTCAATATCCATCAATACCTTTTCACTTAGAGAGGCATCATGTAGGGAAGGTGAAGTAACATTAAGAAAGGTGTTTATGATATCATTCTCTTCCTCTAGGATAGCTAAATAGGAAGGGCACATTTTAGGAGAATTGTCAAGATCACTCTTAAAGTCTTCATCCTTAGAGCATGGGAGAGTCTCAAAGGGATTGGTAGCAACTCTTTTAGGCACTAAAATGTTGTTATAGATGGGGGGAGGTTCTTTAGGAGAAGGAAAAATTGAAACAAGGGAAGCTAACCCATTATCACATCTATGAAATGATTGCATCATGACAACAATTTTCCTCTTTCAAATGATAACACATACAAAATAGAAGGAAATGTTTAATTTTAACCAATGCAAGCACTTAGAATGTAGATTTAGAAAATTAAATTTATGATTCAAATGAGTTCCTAAATCAGATTTGAAATTATTTAAGCTATCCACAAGTTCAACTTTGAATTTTAGCAAAAATTTCCTCTAAATTTTTGAATTTTGCAAGAAATTAAAACTTGTAAATACAAATTTGAATTTGAAATAGCATAAACACATAAATCAGAATTAGAGAAGATTGGAATTCACGTTGGGTTCACCAAAATGTGTAGGGGAAAAAGTGACACTAAGCAAACATGCCCTAATCTCACTTTCAACCACACACACTTGTGGAATACGAAAGAGCCTAGAGGTATCACACAATTGGCTACTTCTTTTTGTGGAAGAGAGAGCCACGGGCTACCTATTAGGATTTCTATTCCTTTGTTGCAATTGAAAGATAAAATGATGCAAGTTCAATCCCTAACCCCAAAGTGCAAGTATGAACTAATAACAAGAGTGCAGAATTGAACTTAAACAATGGAAAGTTGTAAACACAAGGACAAGACAAGAATGTAAATGCGTACCCAGAGTCAAAATCTGAGTGAAAATGTTCGGGATAGGGGCGCGGGCGCCACTGTCCTGATTCTGCCCCTGAAACTGCTCCGGAAACTGCTGTTTTGCAACCTGAAAAGCTGTCAAAATGTTGAAACTTGTTGTCTGTCAGGAGGACCAGGGCGCCCAGCGCCCCTGTCCCAGGGACCAGGACACCTAGCGCCCCTGTCCTGGTAGGACCAGGGTGCCCCACGCCCCTGTCCTAGCTTTCTAGGCTAGAATTTGGTGTGAAGTTCTGTCTCGGTCTGCTTCTTTCGGATCTGCAACTTGCGGCGTCGTCTGAATTCTGAAACCTGCACTTATATCTGAAAAGGTGTGGTGGGCGGCTATATAGGGTTTTGCCTTAGTCAAACCCCCGCTTTGGTGATTTCCACCTCCACGAATAGCCAAGTTGTATTGTAAAAGTAGTGTGTGTGCAGACCTTGTGTGTGTGCAAGATCCTAAAATGAAAGTAAGCAAGCTAGAGCAACCTAGAAAGTAAACCCTAATTGCTTGTAAATGATAACGTAAATGCTCCAAATCAAGATGCCAAGTGATCTAAAGCATGAATGTAAGTGACATAATGAGGCTTATGCAAAGACATGAAAACAACATGAAATCATACCCAACCCCAAGGGAGGGGTACAAGCCAATCTTCAGTCGGTGATCCCTTATTGCTCTTCAATGCCTTCAAAGCCTTAAATGAATGAAATTGATGAATGCTTGATTGATGGATGTTAAATGTTGTTGAAGTCTTCAAAGATCTGCTCTTTCGCTGCATAGAAGGTCCTTGAAACCAAAAATTCTGATCCTTTCAAATGAAGAAAGAGAGCTCTTATATATGAAACCCTAGGTCTTAATTTCACTTTAGGCCGACTTAGAGATTGAATCTCCCACCAATTTCTTGGGGTTAAGCTTTATTTTATGATTGGATTGTGCTCCTAAAATTTTGGGAAAAATGTTCGGGACCATGTGCACTCCGGGCGCCATGGTCCTCTCCGGGCGCCATGGTCCCGACAACTTTTCACCAAATTTTCAGGGCCGTCGGATATGATGATTTTAGAGAGAATCCCGAAGTTACAGGTGATTTCGAGATGTTTTGACCCCCGAAATCAAGCCCCCAAGTTCAAAATAGGACCTAATTAGGGTTTTTGATTAAATGATGTATTGGAGGAATAAAATGAAAGGGGCACACTTTAATGAAAAGGGCCCAACCTTATGATATGGGAGATGATAAAATAGAACCTTAGACCTAATTAATTTAATTAATTAAGTGCTAAAGGGGAAATGCAATGCAAAATGCAAAATGCGCCAAGGCGGGTGCTAAACTAGGTGTGAAATTGTACCACCCTAGCAAGTGCGTACAATTTACGACGCTACACTTAAATAGGATGCTTTTTCACCCGCTTGATGACTTGTGGGCTACCATGGTTTTCGTTTTCGATCACTATGGCTGTTTCTCACCGACACATGCCCTGTCGGTGAACAGCTCTATTGTCTCATCATAGCCTTTCTTTTTCTTCCCTTATCATCTTCCACCGATAAAGTCGCATCGGTGAAACCATGCATTTTGGAGGCATGCCTTTTTGCCTCCTCGAAACCTTTTTCCTCATCTATATCTTTTATCGATGTTGCCTTCTTTTGTTTGATCGACATTTTTCTTTCGATGAGAACATTCCTTTCGGTGAGTCCTTTTTATGTTACACCAATGGTACTATCTCCTCGTAGACCTTCCCGTCGATGAAAACCATCTCCACTTTCCTCGATATCTTTTGTCAATGGAATTTTTGTCCTCGATGAGCCTTTTCTAGAAGTTCATCGGTGCTTCCTTTCTTCGATGGCCCTTCTATATCGATGAGACATCATTGGGTCTCATTGATATTATTTGAACCCGGATATCTTAAATAAGATGTTATTTCACCCACTTGATGACTTGTGGGCAAATGGTTGTCTCCTTACCATCACCTATCTAATATCCAGTGGGTTTTTATGTCGAAAAAATCGCGAGCTTCAATGACCTCCTTTATTTTCTCCACCGAAACACTTCCATCGAAAAGCCCTATCGATGAATGGATATTTTGCCTCACCATAGCCTTTCTTTATCCTCCCTTTAAGCCACTTCGATGAAACCTTGCGTATCGGAAGCATGCCTTTTAGCCTCCTCATAACCTATTTCCTCATCGATATCTTTTATTGAGGTAGCCTCCTTTTATCTAATCAACTTTATTCTTTCGATGAGAACATTCCTTTCGGTGAAGTCACACTGATGGTATTATCTCCTCGTAGACCTTCTCTCGTCGATGAAAACCATCTCCACTTTCCTCGATATCTTTTGTCGATGGAACTTCTATCTTCGATGAGTCTTTTTTGAAGTTCATCGGCGCTTCCTTTCTTCGATGGCCCTTCTATATCGATGAAGTCATTGTTGGGTCGCATCAATTTTTTCACCCTCCCTTATCATCCTTCACTGATAAAGTTGCATCGTTGACACCATGTGTATCGGAGGCATGCCTTTTTGCTTCCTCGAAACCTACTTTCTCATCGATATCTTTTATCGATGTAGCTTCCTTTTGTCTGATCGACTTTATTCTTTAGATGAGAGCATTCCTTTCAGTGATTATGTTTCACTGATGGTTCTATCCCCTCGAAGCCTGTTTCCCGTCAATAAAAACCATATCTTCTTTCCTCGATATCTTTCGTCGATGGAATTACTATCATCGATGAGTTTTTTTCTTAAGTTCATCAGCAGTTCCTTTCTTCGATGGCCCTTCTATAACGATGAGACATCATTGGGTCCCATCATTTTTATTTGAACCTGGATCTCTTTATTAGGATGCTATTTCACCCTCTTGATGACTTATGGGCTACCTTGGTATTAATGAAAATGACAATTTCTTTTAACAATAGGGGGCTTTTTAATTTAACTTCACAGATAATCCTTCTTCATCGATATACTATATTCGGTCACTATGGTTGTTTCCCCACTGATACCTATTTGATATCCATTAGGTTTTTATGTCGAAGAAACCCTGGGCTCCGGTGACCTTTTTTCCACCGAAACACTCCTTCCATCAAAATCATCATGCCCTATCGATGAATGGATCTATTGTCTCACCGAAGCCTTTCTTTATCCTCCCTTATAATCTTCCACCGATATAGGCTATTCAGTGAAACCATGCATATCGGAGGCATGCCTTTTAGCGTCCGCGATACCTATTTGCTCATTGATATCTTTATCGATGTAGCTTCCTTTTGTCTAATCAACATTTTTCTTTCGATGAGAACTTTCCTTTCAGTGAACCCTTTTTATGTTACACCGATGGTATTATCTCCTCGAAGACCTTCTCCCGTCGATGAAAACCATCTTCACTCTCTTCATTATCTTTTGACAATGGAATTTCTGTCTTCGATGAGTCTTTTCTGAGGTTCATCACTGCTCGGCCAGGGTAAGTTTTAAGACTAGAAGGAGGCAAGACCTTACATTAATGAGTATAGGTATATAAACATGTTGGCATATCTCTCCCAAATTTATGTGATCACGGATATATAGGTATTATTATTTATGTAGATATTGCCTTCTTTTAGGACTAACACTTACTGAGCTATCCTCATCTCTATTTTACCTTTTTCGGTCCCCTATATTCTTGATGTTTTGTCTCTTGTTTTGTTCTTAAGAAGCTTTCAGGCCTCAATGTCTCTAGGTTGCTTTAACTTAGCTTTGTAATCTTGTTAAGCTATGTATATTCTTTAAGATGGTAGCTCCCCGCAATCTCTTTGCAGGCATACTTATGGAATTTGCCTCGTTAATATTTATTGAGTTTATGCTCTCCGATGGGTAATCACTCTTGCATTATGTTCTGTAGGGCTTTTGAGACTAAAATTTTGAGTTGTGTATCCTAACATGGTGACCATCCAGGCAGGTATGATATATTGTATAGGTTGACCTGTTCGGTTTTCCTTTTCCTAACATTCTCGTGAGAGATTTTCTCAAGATTTTGTGCAGCATATGGAGCAGAGCATGCTTAACCCTGTGTTTTAGGAATAGCAAGAACTTTCGCCCACAAATGGCAGCAATACCCCAAGAAATGGGCAATCTAATGCTCAACCTTACATAAAGGATTTCTACAGACAATCTTCATTATTCTAGACAAGTTCCCTTTGTGATCTTGTATCTCCATTTTGTATCGCATTCTTAATTTTTTATGATCCTTGAGGGATCTGGGCTAGACCGGAGGTTTTCTTCCCTCCATTCTTTCCTACCGGTGCCCACACCGAATGGAGGTGTAAATGTAATTCTATCTATTTTTTAAAATTAATAAAATTCTTTGGCCTCGGCCTTTTATCAATCAAAAAAACAAAAAACAAAAAAAATATTATATAATATATAATATATAATATAATATAATATTATAAATTATATAATACGTATTATATAATATATTATATAATATATAATATATAATACATTATTATATTATTATATAATATATATTATATAATATAATATAATGTTATTTTAAAATAATTTAAGTATAAAAATCCGATATCTGATTTCCTCGGATATCCAATTTTCTGAGACAATATAAGTGGAATATGACAGCCCGTGAGTTATTTTTCACCCACGGGCTCCACGATTTTTTAAAATCCGATATCCAGTTGGACTCAATATTCGATTTTTTGACCCAAATTTGCAAAAACCATCCATTAAAAGGTAGGATTTTTATTGTTTTTCATCATTTTCATTCAAATTTTTTTATTTTTTTAATGTTTATTTGTTTTTTCATTCAAAATATGTTTTTTTTATGAAAAGTAGGTTTTTTTAAATCAAATACAAAATTGTTCAAATTTGTTAACTAAATTCAATTGTTTACATTCAATTAGGTTAAAAATGGGGGATAACAGTGAAAACATTTATCAACCACAACTGCAACAACCAAACCCTCCTGCACAAAACCCTCCTTTGCCAACCCCCCCCTCAATTCAGGATTTAATTGCACAAAATTTGAACCAATTGAGGGGGATTGCAGATGTCTATCATAGGATCCCTCACCTGAACCTAATGTTTGATCCTCTCACATCGATCATAAAGAGTATAGAAACTGTCACTAAGGAGAACGATGTCACTCTTTTGTGGTGAGATTCTATGAGGGAACAATATACAGATGGCTTGTCCTATAAGGAGATCAAGGATCTCGAGATATCCAAAGCCTCTATCACCGCATTGTTTGTGAATCCCCGCACCGGTCAACCCGTAGACCCAAAAAAAATAAAAATTTCTATTAAATGGTGCACAAATGATGGTATTGTGAAAAAATTTGGGGATCGTTGGTGGATGGTTTTCGATAAACCACCCAACAACAATCTTGATGCCCCCTTCTACTTCATCAAAAAATTGTATGTTGAGTTTGTTTTAGGAAAACATGTGAACTACTTTGACATCCAATCTTTCTAGGGTGTGGGTTTAGGTATGCCCCAAAATAGACCTGAGGCAGTCAGAGTAGTCCGGGGCCCATATGTCCCCCCCCCTCCTATTGATCCCCCACCTCCAGTACAACATCCAGATATCATCTATGAGGAAACATCATAGACCATATCGTCTATTCACTGTTTGAGTAGCCTGTTGGTTTCTCAGGTTGGGGCAGTAGCTCAGCCTACTTTTGATGGTAGCGGTGCATCTCGTGGTGCTAACACATCCTCCTCGGCTCCACACATTTGTGTGCCCCATAGTTGTGTCATGTGTGGGCACATATGCTTGGGTCTAATTGGACAACCTATTGATCCTCATGCACACACTACAGATTATGAGGTGCATGAGATGCACGATGCACCAGATGTTATGACACAGACTAGAGGATACTCTAGAGAGTCCTCGCATGCTAGAGGCGAGGAGGCACCTTCATCATACATTGATGATGTAGTGGTAAGATTTGTATTTTCAAAGTTCATTCTATATTTTAAATGAATATTTATAATCTAGATAATATTAAGTACAAATTTTTCTTTACATGGTCTATTTAACAATTGATGACAGAGGAGGAGTTGACACAGATCCAAGAGGGCACCTTGACAATCATTTCATTTGGCCTTGGTAGCTTTACGGTACATATATTATTGCACCTAGTTGTTTGTATTTTATTGTACATACATGCTCATCATTTATATTGGTATTAATTATATTATGTAGTAACTTGCATGTATATCTTATTTTACTCTTGTAGGGCACAAGTAGCATGAGTGTGGGGCTGTGTGATTCAGGATAGTGCAATTGGAGACAAGGGAAAGGTAATTTAATGCAAATATGATTGAATGAATAGTTTAAATAACTTATAATGATTATACACGTCTAGACATAGATTGATAGTTTCATATACTTGTTGTGTATATGTACAGAGAATTCTTGGCTTCACATCTTTGTTGACTACACCCACTATACCTGAAGATGAAGAAGAAGAAGAAGATGAAGAAGAGATGCCTCGAGTACATGTGTGTTTATTTTATTTTGTGTTTAGTAGATATAATTCGTTATTATCAATGACAATTATATGCTAACTTTTATCAATGTCATGTTTGTGAACATATGTAGGTTGTGTATGAAAATATTGAAAACATACCTCCTGTACCAAAGACATACATCAAGAGTCCTGCAAAGCCAAAGAGAAAATGTGGAGATGAGGTAAACAAGAATGGTTCAATTATGGTTCATTTTTATGTTAACTTTTTGAATGTGAGTTATATAATATAACTAATCTTAATCGTGGTTTGTTTTTTCTTGTGTGGGATCCTTTAGAGCCGAGCAGTGCGGTGAAGAGGATTGATTTTGATGATCCATTAGTAGCTTAGGATGTTATAGATAGTTTTGGGATGCTTACATGTCTATTTGGCATGTATATTTTATATATGGACATACATTCACGTATATAGACATACATTTTGTTTGAGTTGGTGTTTATGCCATATTTGTGTATGGACATACACTTGTAATCATTTGACATTTTCATATATACAAAATTTGATATTTGATCATATAAATTGTTGCTCATGTGTGCATGGTGTTATCATGGAAAACTTTAATCTTCAATCCAATAATTAACAATGGTTAATAATGGTTATTTAATGAAAAATACAATTCATTTCATTTCATCGTAAGTGTTGTTTGTATAATGAACAATACAATTCATTTAATGAAAAATACAATACAATTCATTTAATTTACAATACAATTCATTATTGCCCTATGCATGCTCCTATTCCCCCCCCCCCCCCCACTCGGTTAAACGCTCAGGGTCATACCCTACTGGTGTCGTCCCTTGAGCACCCTAAGTGCTAAAAATTGTCAAACTTTGACAGGCCCTAACTCAGAATTTGTGGCACCTCCGAATGATCCATTTGAATCTATGGGGCCATGAGAGGGGTCCCTACAAAAGCCTATCTCGGTTTTTCAATTTTCCCTATGCTTTTATTAGGGCAACATTTTTTCAATTGGCGAAAAAATCGTCAGCCTCATTCAATCGAATGTTGTCGCATGACCAATTTCTCGTTCTGCTTCTTGTGATAACAAACCGTCAGTTCTAACATGTACAGTTAGTCATTATTACCCTATGCATGCTCCTATTTTTCCGCCCCCACTCGGTTGAATGCTCGGGGTCATACCCTACCGACATCATCCCTTGAGCACCCTAAGTGCTAAAAATTGTCAAACTTTGACGGGCCCTAACTCGGAATTTGTGGCACCTACGAACAATCCGTTTGAACCTCCAGGGCCACAGGAGGGGTCTCTACAAAATCCTATCTCGGTTTTTCAAGTTTTCCTATGGTTTTACTAGGGAAGCACTTTTTCAGTTGGCAAAAAAATTATCAATCTCATTCAATCGAATGTTGTCACGTGGCCAATTTCTCATTCTGCTCGTCGTGATAACGAACTGTCAGTTTTGACATGTCCAGTTAGGCATTATTACCCTATGAATGCTCCTATTTTTCTCCCCCCCCCCCCACTCGGTCGAATGCTCAGGGTCATACCCTACTGGCGTCGTCCCTTGAGCACCCTATGTGCTAGAAACTGTCAAACTTTGACAAGGCCTAACTCAGAATCTGTGGCACCTGCAAATTATACGTTTGAACCTTCGGTGCCATGAGAGGGGTCCCTACAAAAGCCTATCTCGGTTTTTTAATTTTTCCTATGGTTTTATTAGGGCAGCATTTTTTCAGTTGGCGAAAAAATCATCAGTCTCATTCAAACGAATGTTGTCGCGTGGACAATTTCTCGTTTTGCTCATCGTGATAACGAACCGTCAGTTTCGACATGTCCATTTAGGAATTATTACCCTATGCATGCTCCCATTTCCTACCCCCACTTAGTTGAACGCTCGGGGTCATACCCTACCAGCGTTGTCCCTTGAGCACCCTAAGTGCTAAAAATTGTCAAACTTTAATAGGCCCTAACTAGGAATCTGTGGCACCTACGAACAATCCGTTTGAACCTACGCGGCCATGAGAGTGGTCCCTACCAAATTATATCTTGGTTTTTCAAGTTTCCCTATAGTTTTATTAGGGTAGCATTTTTTCAATTGGCGAAAAAATTGTCAGTCTCATTCATTTGAATGTTGTCGTGTGGCCAATTTTGCATTTTTCTTGTCATGATATCGAACCGTTGGTTTCGAAATGTCCAGTTAGGCATTATTACCCTATGAATACTCCTATTTCCCCCCACCCCCCCCACTCAGTCGAACACTCTGGGTCATACCCTACCGACGTCGTCCATTAAGCACCCTAAGTGCTAAAAATTATCAAACTTTGACGACCCCTAACTCGGAATCCGTGGCACATGCAAACGATCTATTTGAACCTATGGAGCCACGAGAGGGGTCCCTACAAAATCCTATCTCAATTTTTCAATTTTCCTTATGATTTTATTATAGAATCATTTTTTCAGTTAGCGAAAAATCATCAGTCTCATTCAATCGAATGTTGTCGTGTGGCCAATTTCTCGTTCTTCTCATCGTGATAAGGAACCATCAATTCCAAGATGTCCAGTTAGGCAATATTACCCAATTCATGCTCCTATTTCCCCCCCCCACTCAGTTGAATGCTCGGGTTCATGCCGTACCGACGTCATCCCTTGAGCACCCTAAGTGCTAAAAATTGTCAAACTTTGACGGGCCCTAACTCAGAATGTGTGGCACCTACGAAGAATCTGTTTATTTTGGCATTTGTGTTGAGTATGTTGACATGATGATATTAAATTGTCATTGATGTCAATATGTTGGAGAGTGAACCGACAATATGCTGAAATGTGAACCGGTACAATGTGGTGAACTGGTATATGTGCAAAGAAGTGAACAGGTATATTGAAGCTAAACAGTTGGCAAAGTGAACCAGTATAGTGGTATAAACTGGTATATTAAACAACAGGTGAAGTGGTATGTTTGTCCAAGAGAACTGGTATGATGAAATGTGAACTGGCATATGGAATGTTCTCTATGAAGACTTAACATGATATGACTACCGGTTGGTAGTCTTAGCTTAAGGGTTTCCGGTTGAAGTGTTCCAAGCCTGTGTGACTCAACCGATGACATTGTGTGTTGACTTATCATTGTAATGAAGATCTGATCGTGTTGCCACATCAACTTGAGTGTGTGAAGGATCTTGCATGAAGAAGATCGATCCTATCTACCTCGGGAATATGCAAAGTCTCTGTAAACGGTGGAGAATGCGTGATGGGTTACAAGCCGCCATGAAAGCGGTGAAGAATGAGCGATGGAGAATGTCTTGAGATATGTTCAAGACCGTTGTATTCAAATGCAAAGTGTTCAATGGCCAGGATTGAACCGCTTGAATTGCTTAACCTAAATGTTTAGGGTTTAGGGTTTATGCTACCGACCTATCTATTTCCTATAAGGTCGATGTTGTGTTCTTTCTGAGGTTGTTGGAAAATGGTGTGTGTGTATCTAAGTGAAGAGATACGTGATTCTTGCTAGACTAGATGAGATAAGAGGATTGATTCCTGCATTGTGTGTGTGTAGAAGGAAGGAACTTAAGCAGATCTGCATTAGGCATTGAGTGCTATTATCAGATCATTGTAATACCTATTGATCTTTAACCACTTCAATAGTTGGAAAATCCCTTAATCGAGTAGCTTTAATTAGCTTGTTGTAAATCCTTTGATAGGGTGACTCAAACTAGTTGAGTTCTTGAAATCTTCTAACAAGGTAACCTCTAATAGGGTTTAACCCTTAACCGGGTATTTAGCCATCCCTTAACCGGGTGATCTCTAACAGGATTGGTTCCTAGCAGAACCTGTTGTAACAGTCTTTAACCGGACTAGGCTCCTAACAGAGCGGACTTCTAAAGAGTTCAAAAGTAGCTTGTGGGTATTCATCCCCACCGTGGTTTTTCCCAGTTGGGTTTCCACGTGAAAAATTTGTGTGTCATGTGTAGTATTTTTCATGTGATGATTTAAGTGATTTGTGTCTGAAGGTAAAACATGTTGAGCTAGCTGTTATTATATTTTAGATTACCTATTCATGCATAAAGGTGAAATGGAAGTGTAGTATTAAGATTGAGTGGAAAACTAAGTGATTAACCGGTTAACGCTTGTCACAGTCATTCCTAGCCTTACCGGTTGCATTCTGTTTCAGACCAGTGTTACTATCTGTCAGACATTTGTAGTGTTTGTAGTCAAACCGGTTCAAGAAAAGTTTTTGTGACTGTACTGATTCACCCCCCCCCCCCCTCTCAGTACCGGTTTGGTACTTATTGTTCATCATTGAGTTATCAATTGGTATCAGAATGTCCTCCAGGTCCTCTATGTTGTAAGCTTAACCACTTGAGGGAAAGATCCTATTGTAATGATGAAGAGAGAAGGTCCAAAGTTCAACAGAGATAACTTCAAAATTTGGAAGGACAGAATGAAGATTTACATCAGAAGCATGGGTGCTCAACACTGGAGCTATGTTGGGAATGTTTTTGTTATTCCTACCGGTACTCTCACCAATGATCAAAAGAGAGAAATATAGGAGAATGGGCAAGTCATGGAAGCCCTAATCAGCAGCTTATCTGACATTGAGTTTATTGATGTCCAGGATAAAGGTAATCCCAAAGAAGTATGAGACACTCTTGAGAATATCTATGGAAGTGATGAGCATGTAAAACAAGCTAAGGAAGAAAGCCTTAGAGGGAAGTTTGAAGACATGCGGATGGTTGAAGGTGAGACCAGTCAACAGTCTGGAATAAGAATCAAAACTATTGTTGGAGATATCAAGAGTGCAGGTGGTAAAATGGATGATTCCATTGTGGTAAGAAAAGTTCTGAGATCCTTATTACCGGTCTATGCAATAAGGGTTGCTGCTATTCAGGAGTTGAGATCAATAGACAAGACTAAGGTATCCCTAGACTCCATTATTGCAAAGTTGACAGAATATGAGCTAAATAGTTTTGATGGCAGTGTTCAAAAGACTGAATTAGCTTTTAGAGCTTCTGTTGTACCATCCAGAAAAGGAAAAGAAGCAAGCACCAATGGTGAACCAAGACAGAGTGGAGAAATGGATGATGAGGAGATCCTGATGGAATTTGAAGCTCTTCTTGCCAGGTAACTTCCTAAAGGAACCGATAAATACAGAGGTAAGCTCCCTTTGAAATGCTTTTCTTGTAATCGGATAGGACATATTGCTACAAACTGTCCTAATGGTGATAGCAAGGACAAAACGGAGAGGTTCAAGAAATTCAAAGGAGGAAACCGGAGAAACTGTTTTGTTGCAGTTGATGAGGGTGTCACAGATGAGGAATCAGAAGATGAAGAGAATGAAGATATTGTGTTTGTTGCAGTAAAGGAAGATGTGTCAAACAAGAAGGCTCTTGTCTCCCGCTTTGATAATTCCAATGAGTGGATTATTGACAATGATTGTTCTCACCATATGACTAGTGACCAGAGCAAGTTTCTATCTTTGGAAGAATATGATGGTGGTGTGGTTCACTTTGGTAATGATGCACCATGTATGGTTAAAGGAAGAGGGTCCATCTCTCTGAATGGAAAGAGCAGTGCCGACAATGTGTATTAGGTGGAAGGTCTCAGACACAATCTATTGAGTGTTGCCCAGCTGAATGATAGTGGACTCATTCTGAAATTCAAAAATGGAGTGTGCAAAATCAAAGGAAAGAATGGTGAATTGATGGCCACCTGTATGCAGACCAAAGGTAACTTATTTCAGCTGAATGCAAGTGTAAGTACATGTCTTATGGCTAAATTTTATGATAGTTGGATATGGCATAGGAGACTCTGCCATGTAAACTTTGATAACATTGTGAAGGCCAGTAAGACCAAGCCAGTCAGAGGATTGTCGGTGCTGAGCAAACCAAAAAATCCTTTGTGCAGGGAATGTCAGCTGGGGAAAATGTCTTCCTCAACTTTCAAAGGTAAATCTTTCACAACAGACAATTTACTTGATCTTGTGCATATTGATTTGTGTGGTCCTATGAAAACTAGGAGTGTGCGGGGAGATAGGTATTTTATGATTCTTATAGATGATTGCTCAAGAGAGATGTGGGTCACATTCTTGAAGGACAAGTCTGAAGCCTTTGGAAAGTTCAAAGCTTTCAAAGCATTGGTAGAAAAGGAAAGTGGTAGAAGAATAAAATTCCTTAGAACTGATCAAGGAGGGGAATTCACTTCCGATGAATTCAACAAATATTGTGAAGAGAATGGTATCAAGAGGCAACTGTCTGCCCCCTGGACTCCATAGTAGAATGGCTTAGCAGAGAGAAACAACCGGACTATGGTTGAAGCAGCTAGAACTATGTTGATCCAAGGAAAAGTTGCTCACATCTTTTGGAGAGAAGCGGTGAGCACTGCAGTATACACAATGAACCGGGTACTCATCAAGAAAGGAAATGATAAGACTCCTTATGAGTATTGGACTCGTAAGACACCAGTGGTAAGTACTTTAGAATGTTTGGTAGTAGATGTTATATCAAGAGAAGTGAACATCAAAGAAAGTTCGATGCAAAATGTGATGAAGGAATATTCCTAGGATATTCCACCAAGAGCAAAGCTCTCAAATGTTTCAATAATAGGACTCAGAGAATTGTTGAAAGCATCAATGTTAGAGTTGATGAAAATTATGGAAAACCTGAGGAAACAGGCAGTAAGCAAGTAAGAGATGAACCGGTAGTAACCTTCTGGGAACCGGTTGCTAATCAGCCAAGTACTGGTAACAGTGTTCCTACACCAGTAGATGTTGATGCTAATGAAGATGAGGATGAAGAAGAAAAGCAAGAGGAATTAGTCAAGAGAATTCCTCGATATGTCAAATTGAATTATGATCCAAAGCAGATCATAGGAGATAAGGATGCAGGAATCCTTACGAGAAGAAAGGTCAAAGAGAATTCTTGTATGATCTTTGAATTTGAGCCTAAATCATTCAAAGAGTCACACAAAGATGAAGAGTGGATCAAGGCAATGGAGGAGGAACTTGATCAGATAGAGAAGAATGGTACATGGTCTTTGGTACCCAGACCGGAGCATAAAAATGTCATTGGTACCAAATGGGTTTTCAAAAACAAGTTGAATGAGGATGGCACAGTGGTAAGGAACAAAGCCATACTAGTATGTAAAGGATATGCTCAAGAAGAAGGAGAAGACTATGGAGAAACCTTTGCCCCAGTAGCCAAATTGGAAGGAGTTCGTATGCTTCTTGTATATGCAGCTTTTAAAGGATTCAAGGTATACCAAATGGATCTAAAATTTGCATTCCTAAATGGAATACTTGAAGAGGAGGTGTATATAGAGCAACCAGATGGGTCTGCCCTATCAGAAGATAGTGACATGGTGTGTAGGCTACATAAAGACTTGTATGGACTGAAGAAGGCACCTAGAGCATGGTATGAACGCTTGCACTCCCATCTTGTGAAGATTGGATTTGAAAGAACAAGTGAAGATAGCAATATCTACTTGAAATCAAAAGGAGATCAGATTCTGATCTGTGAAGTATTTGTTGATGACATCATCTTTGGAGGTGATGACAAGATGAGTCATGAATTTGCTGATGAGATGAAAAAGGAGTTTGAAATGTCACTCATAGGGGAGATTATGTTCTTCATTGGACTACAAATTCAACAAATGAAAGATGGAATCTTTATTATTTAGTCCAAGTATGTCAAAGAGGTGTTGAAGACCTTTGGCATGGAAGATAGTAAACCAGTTGGTACACCAATGGTGACCGGTTGTAAGCTATCAAAAGAAGATGACTCGGCGATGGTAAATGAGAAGGATTACTGATCAATGATTGGTAAGTTACATTATGTAGTGCATAGCAGATCGGACATTGCATATGTAGTGGGTATTACTGCTCAGTTTCAGCAAAGCCCTAGAGAATCCCACTTGGTAGCAGTCAAGCGGATTCTTAGATATCTGAAGGGAACTATTGACTATGGGTTATGGTATCCATACAATAATGATTTCAACCTGAAAGTGTTCACAGATGCTGATTGGGCTGGTAATGTAGATGACCAGAAGAGCACAACCGGTGGTGCATTCTTCCTTGGTGGTAGACTGGTCTCATGGATGAGTAAAAAGCAGAGTTGTATCTCTCAGTCTACAGTAGAAGTGGAGTATGTTGTAGCTTTTATGAACTACGCCCAGACTATTTGGATGAAGCATGTATTGAATGGCTTCAAAGTTCCTATATCTGAACCGGTAAGCATATTTTGTGACAATACAAGTGCAATTAACATTTCCAAGAATTTGGTTTTACATGCTAGAACCAAGCACTTTGAGCTCAAGTATCATTTCTTGAGGAAGAAGGTTTAGAATAAGGAGGTTGTGTTGGAACATGTTTCCAGTAAGGAGCAGTTAGCAAATATATTCACCAAGCCTCTACCAAAGGCTTCATTTACCTATTTAAGAGGTGAATTAGGGGTGTTGCCCCTTCAAGAGGTGAACTGAAAGTATGTACTCCACATCAGTCAGTTATTGCAGTGTCCAAATTTTTCCAGATTGATGTGTTGAAGGATGGTACTCCTCAAGGGGAGCAGCATAGTGGAACAGGAAAGTTTGTGCCTCCACTTTGGCATTGTTGTCAAAGGAGGAGAAGATATCTGCAGCAATGTGGAGAAGATGTGATGCAGAAAGAGAGATCTTTGTATATTGCCATCAATGCCAAAGGGGGAGATTGTTGGCATTTGTGCTAAGTATGTTGACATGATGATATTATGTTGTCATTGATGTCAATATGTTGGAGAGTGAACCGGCAATATGCTGAAATATGAACCGGTACAATGTGGTGAACCGGTATATGTGCAAAGAAGTGAACAGGTATATTGAAGCTAAACAGTTGGCAAAGTGAACCGATATAGTGGTATAAACCGATATATTGAGCAACAGGTGAAGTGGTATGTTTGTCCAAGAGAATCGGTATGATGAAATGTGAACCAGCATATGGAATGTTCTCTATTAAGACTTAACATGATATGACTACCAGTTGAAATGTTCCAAGCCTGTGTGACTCAACCAATGACATTGTGTGATGAGTTAGCATTGTAATGAAGATTCGATCGTGTTGCCACGTCAGCTTGAGTGTGTGAACGATCTTGCATGAAGGATATCGATCCTATCTACCTCAGGAATATGTGAAGTCTCTGTAAACGGTGGAGAATGCGTGATGGGTTACAAGCCGCCATGAAAGCGGTGAAGAATGAATGATGGAGAATGTCTTGAGATATGTTCAAGACTGTTGTATTCAAATGCAAAGTGTTCAATGGCCAAGATTGAACCGCCTGAATTGCTTAACCTAAACATTTAGGGTTTAGGGTTTATGCTACCGACCTATCTATTTCCTATAAGGTCGATGTTGTGTTTCTTTCTGAGGTTGTTGGCAAATGGTGTGTGTGTATCTAAGTGAAGAGATACGTGATTCTTGCCAAACCAGATGAGATACGAGGATTGATTCCTGCATTGTGTGTGTGCAGAAGGAGGGAACTTAAGCGGATCTGGATTAGGCATTGAGTGCTATTATCAGATCATTGTAATACTTGTTGATTAATACTTGTTGATCTTTAACCACTTCAACAGTTGGAAAATCCCTTAACCGGGAGCTTTAATTAGCTTGTTGTTAATCCTTTAACAGGGTGACTCAAACTAATTGAGTTCTTGAAATCCTCTAACAAGGTAACCTCTAACAGGGTTTAACCCTTAACCGGGTATTTAGCCATCCCTTAACCAGGTGATCTCTAATAGGATCGGTTCCTAGCAGAACCTATTGTAACAGTCTTTAACCGAACTAGGCTCCTAACAGAGCGAACTTCTAAAGAGTTCAAAAGCAGCTTGTGGGTATTCATCCCCACCGTGGTTTTTCCTAGTTGGGTTTCCATGTGAAAAATCTATGTGTCTTGTGTAGTATTTTTCATGTGATGATTTAAGTGATGTGTGTCTGAAGGTAAAACATGTTGAGCTAGCTGTTATTATATTTTAGATTACCTATTCATGCACAAAGGTGAAATGGAAGTGTAGTATTAAGATTGAGTGGAAAACTAAGTGATTAACTGGTTAACACTTGTCACAATCATTCCTAGCCTTACCGGTTGCATTCTGTTTCAGACCAGTGTTACTGTCTGTCAGACATTTGCAGTGTTTGCAGTCAAACCAGTTCAAGAAAAGTTTTTGTGACTGTACTGATTCACTCCCCCCCTCTCAGTACCAGTTTGGTACTTATTGTTCATCATTGAGTTATCAATTGGTATCAGAGCATCCTCCAGGTCCTCTTTGTTGTAAGCTTAACTGCTTGAGGGAAAGATCCTATTGTAATGATGAAGAGAGAGGGTCCAAAGTTCAACAGAGATAACTTCAAAATTTGGAAGGACAGAATGAATATTTACATCAGAAGCACAGGTGCTCAACACTAGAGCTATGTTGAGAATGTTTTTGTTATTCCTACCGGTACTCTCACCGATGATCAAAAGAGAGAAATACAGGTGAATGGGCAAGTTATGGAAGCCCTAATCAACAGCTTATCTGACATTGAGTTGAGAATGTTGAGAATGTTTTTGTTATTCCTAACTCGAAATCCGTGGCACCTACGAACAATCTGGTTGAACCTACGGGGCCACGAGAGGAGTCCCTACAAAATCCTATCTTGGGTTTTCAATTTTCCCTACAGTTTTATTAGGGCAGCATTTTTTCAATTGGCAAAAAATCTGTCTGTCTCATTCAATGAAAAAATATAGATAAACAAGCATTACACTGTAGACACATAATGATCATCAATATTTCCATGTATTGTATACACATAATTACCATTACACTTGCATGTGACATCCATGAACGAATATGCAAACATGATTTTTCATCATTATCAATACAACTACACCAATGTACTCATGTACAGATACATTGTATATCATCAATATAACTAAACCAATTTGCTCATGGACATTTTATATAATCATCATAACAAAGTTACATCAATTCACATCCATATACAAATACAACATCCCACTTCATCTGCATCAGACATCCTCATGTCCTAAGAGAAAAGCTTACGTACAACAATGCCTGAATAAAAATGAAGACCAAAATAGGCAACCTTTTTATGTGGAATGAATGTGCTATAAGAAACAAATTATAACACTTAATACAAATTATTTTGTCAAATTATAAATAGATAATTTGAAACATTTTTAAGATGTACAAGATTGTATAATTACGAAACTTACCAGTTTCTCTGCAAAGGCTACAAGCATAACTTTGAAGAAAGACGCTTGTTGATTAAAGCCCTTCTCACTGCATTTCTCTGCATGGTTGAAGACGATGGTAGATATTGTCATTTCTAAATGGCAGTACATTCACTTCACTTAGTGCTTATGCATGAAATTTAATCTCAGTAATGCACAAAGGAATATGTACCATCACCAAGAGTAAACTAGTCAACGACGAATGATCTAGCATGACCCTATATTTTAAAGAATTGTTAGTCTACACATAAAATGCATGCATGAACATAAAGGCTTTATGATAATCACTTCAACTGAAATACATGATAATAAATTAAAAGGTGGGATTATACACCATAAAAATATGTCCCTTCGAATTATATCAAGAGAACCCACTATGTTGACGCAAAAATCATAATGTGATAGTGTTGTATATCATCAAAAAGACTTGCATGAGCATAAAGGTTTTGCTATAATTATATCATCAAAAATTGTCAAATAGTGTTGTCTAATAACAAAAATTGTAAAGCTCATCAAATGCATGATAATAAGTCGTGTTGCAAAAATATGTCCCTTCGAATTATATCGAGTGTACCCGCTATGTGCATGCAAAAACCGTGTTGCCAAAAAAAATGTTCATCAATAGACCTGCATTTTGAACACATCCTTAATATACACGTAACAAACTTGAACATTAAGGTTTAATGACCATTGTTTGAAATGAAATGCATGATAAAAAAAATAAGGCACCGTTAAAGACCTACTACTCAAGTATGTCTGAAGGGTCATCTCTTTGCTTAAGAGTATCCAGTATTGCATCATGATTAGCAGTAGTCACTGTCCATAGGTCTTTGGTCTTTGGTTTTTCTTGATGCTTCAACAACTTGAAATTTGTAGCTATAATAAGGTGTGAATACATGAGAATGGTTTTGTGTCTCTCATAGTCTTCAAATGCAGGTATGCCATTCTTTCTAATCATGTATGTTCACAACCAAGTTCCCACAACAACAACTGAACTTGTTGGAGACCAAGAACACTGAGACTAGGGGGGTGAATCAATGTTCTACCGGAATGGAGAAATTTAATCTCATTAATACAACAACTTATCAACCGGTAAATATAAAAGCATATAACAATAAGCAACAATGAAACCAAAAAGGATGATCACCATAACACCGTATATTTTTATGTGGAAAACTTCAAAGAGGAAAAACCATGGTGGGATTGGAGACCCACAATATCTATCCACTGATCAGATGAATAAATATTACAATAAGGGGCTTGCACATGTAGGAAGGCCAACAGCCTAAAGCACACTGCTCATCACAAAAGTAGTCTCACTGACTACAGAGAGATTATAACCACCTCAATATAATTGGACAACAATCCAGAAGAGTGAATTGCCAATGATAGCATCTACCATGCCTAATTTGAGTCCCAGTTAAGCTCAATACCAGAGGCCTTAAACCTCTTCCGCAAACCCAACTCGATCTCCAATGATCGATCAAATCCTCTTCTTAATGAATATTGCATTGTTTGCTCCTTACATATCCATATCACTTACATCATGATCTACAATGAGATCTTACATCATATTTATACCAACCCTAAGGCCTAAACCAATTAGGTCAGCCACCTAAAAGATATTACAATAAGATCATTACATACATCCACATTACAATGATATGTCATGCCGGCTTGAGACCAAAACAACATTAACCAATCCATAAATCATCCCGGTAACGTGTAGAGAACACGTTATATGATACCGGTCCATAACCTAGATAGGTACCAGACCTAATCTAGGTCCAGCATGCCAAAGTGATGTCTCCAATCGGTCGAGGTACGATCAAGGATCAACTTTAGCATCCTGAATTCCATCTAGAAGCTGCACCAACACCACTTATGCATTCTATCAAAGATTCTCAGTAAAAGCTCTGTCGGTAAAACCTTAAACTCTTATCAATATAGGCTTACTAGAGTGTATGACATCATCCAATCACCAAGTCAATACCAACTGACCAAAAGATACACCAGAAACATGTTACACATCAAACCAAACATATTCCATTGATCCAAACATGTTGATAGTATCCAACTGATAGTCCCTTATGTCAGTAACACTAGTTCTTCTACTAGTAACCAAAACGTGTTTGGCGGTAACCAACCATAACAGCTAGTGTTGACATCAATGAAAAAACATCAATGTAACACATAATCAATTCCTTCATATTGCCAACAATCTCCCCCTTTGGCATTGATGGAAACACTAGATGTAAAGAACATCCAAGTTCCAAGAAATGCCAAACAAGTCTCCCCCAATGGAAGATAGCCAACAATCTCCCACAAAATAATATGACAATGAGATTCTGAACAAATTAACCATCCATAGACCTGAACCAAACTCCCCCAATGAGATACATCCAATCTGAAATTTTGTTCCTCCTCTTTGTGCCAATAAACTCCCCCTTAGACTGATATCTCTGTTAAGATCTATATTTCACATAAGTATATTTCCCCTTAATGTATATAACTCCTTAATAACTCCTTAAGTTTTTACATCAATATCTCTCCCCCTTTGACATCAATGCCAGAAATCTAGCATAAATATTAAAAAAAAACATAAACCACTTAATCACAAGGCTAACTACTCCCCTAGAGTAGTAGCATCTCCACATCAGTCTGGAATTAATAATAGCTCTGATAATGCATACTAGATTGATGCCAAATAGCATCACTCGGGTCTCTACCGGAGGGCAGAAAACCTCAACCTATCTCTCAAATGCTCAAAAAGATTCTCCAAACCAATCTAACTTCATTTGCTTCCACCAACTCCTTCAAAAAGTTATACTTGATAGAAATACCATATTCTTGATATGTCTATAGCAGTAGAGCCATCACAGTGAATAATTACTTGTACATACAATATCCTTCAACATATGATTCACCCATAGAACCTGTGTACAGTTATTAGCAATAGCAACATACTCAACTTCAGCCGTAGATAAAGAAGTACATGATTGCTTCTACTGATCCATAAACCAAGTTTCTTTCCAAGAAAGAAAGCTTCACCGAATGAACCTATCCGATAACCTGTATCTCTAACCCATTTCGCATCTGAACATGATCAAAGTGTAAAGTCATCATAAAACAAAAAGCCATACTAGATAATCCTTGAAAACATCTGAAAATCCTAGCTATCATAATCAAATCCTTCTTTCTGAGAATATCCATTGCAAACTAATTAAGCTTTATTCCAATAACATCCAAGTCCATGTATCTGATCCAATTCCTCTTTCATAGCTTTCATCCAACATTCATCCTTACAAACTTCAATTACTAATGTCGGTACAATTAAATAAATCAAGCATACCTCATCAACTACCAACCTTCTCCTTGTCCAAATTTATGATCTCCTAAATGATTCAGCCCAGGAGTCTTTTGACTCTCTGTTCCACTTCCCTAATATTCAGTTACTGATGAGTTTTCTAATATTGTCGGAGTAACTGATTCAACATTTTTTTCTAGTAAAAGGTGTTACCAGTTCAGTTAAGACCATTTCCACTGTCGGTTCCTACTCATAAATTTGATTTGACCTTAATACCACTCATCCATCTTGACATTAGTTCTCTCCACAATTCTCTGCGATCTCTTTTTATAACATCTATATGCCTTGCATTCGTTAGAATAATCAAGAAAAATTCCTTCATCACATCTAGGATCAAATTTGCCAATGAAATCATCTCTCCTGATATAACATTTACTACCAAAGATTATGAAATACTTAACTATAGGTGTATTGCCAAACCATAATTCATAAGGTTTCTTACCGATGAACCAAACTAAGATCAAAGATCAAAGATCCAAGATCCAACAAGTCTTTGCCGGTTAACCTCCAAATTGACTTCCAAAGATCTGAAATAGGTTTTTAGACCACTACCATAGGCAATGCAAGATCTGTCATTAATTTGCCTCCCCCTAAGGTGAATGCCTTAGTTACCGAATGAGTTTCCTGTCGGTGCAGGAACATTTTGCTCTGTCAGTTGAGTAACCGGGTTATATCGTTCAACCAAAAGAAAATCTGGGGCATTTGATTTTGTCGGTTGAACATCAGACTTCATAACCCACTTCTTCTCATGCTCCTTTCGAATGTCATTAACCTTCTTCTTTCCCTTCTCATTAGATTTATCACTTCGTACCAGTGGATCCTTGCTTCTACAAAATTTAGGAATATGTCCCATTTTGTTGCATACATAACAAGTCACATTGTTCTTCTGAATTGCCTTACTGTAACCTTGACCATTCCTTGACCTCCATTGATTAGCCATATGTCCAAACTTTCCACATGCATGATATTTCACATTCATTCTACAATCTTTTGTCCTATGACCGTACTTCTTACAATTTGAACACTGACCGGGAACTGCATTATTATTCCAATTTCCTCTATTTCTACAATGTCTTTCCATATGACCAAATTTATTACAAACAAAGCATCTACCATTAAACTTATGCGCATTGGGTTTCCTTATCGGTGACCTCTGATTCCGGTTGACCTTCTGATCATCATGCATTCCGGGTGTCTGATCTTCATTTGTAGTACCGGAGCATTCTCCATGCTTTAATCCAAGACCACTGGTATCTCTGGTGTCCCTTTGATCCTTCAATAATTCATCAAGCTTAGCTGAATTAATCTTGATTTTTTCTTTATACTCACTTGCAGTAGTCAGATCATTTCTCAGAGTTATTATTTGTCTTTCCAGCTCTTGTTCATTAATCCGAGATTGTACCAAATCAGTTCTCAACATATCATTCACATGAACCAACCTAATACATTCCTCAGATCTGTCTTTCAAAGATATAGCAAGATTGTCTTCCTTCTTCTTCTGGTCTTCAATCTCCTTTGACATCCTCATAGTTAAGCCTTGCATTTCATTCTTCAAGACCATATTCTCCTGACTCAGCTTCTGACAGTGTTCCTTAAGGGCATCCTTCTCTTCATCATCCTCATTTTGTAAAAGTTCCTTCCTTCTAGCTTGTGTAGTTGACAACCTCTCCTGCAGAGTAAAAATGAATTCCTTTGTAGATCTCAACTCATCTTGCAACTTCATGTTTCTCAATATTTCAGCATCATAGTCTTCAAGAGCTACTTGAAGTTCATTCCTTAAACTGGTCTCCATAGATTCCAGAAACATAATCTTCCTCAAGCTATTAAACTTCCTCCGAGGCACCAGGCTCTGATACCAATTGTTGGAAACCAAGAACACTGAGAGGGGGGGTGAATCAGTGTTCTATTGAAATGGAGAAATTTAATCTTATTAATACAACTTATCAACCGGTAAACATAAAAGCATATAACAATAAGCAACAATGAAACCAAAAAGGATGAACACCATAACACCATAGATTTATATGTGGAAAACCTCAAAGAGGAAAAACAATGGTGGGATTGGAGACCCACAATATCTATCCACTGATCAGATGAATAAATATTACCATAAGGGGCCTGCACATGCAGGAAGGCCAACAGCCTAGAGCACAGTTCTCATCACAAAAGGAGTCTCACTAACTACAGAGAGGTTATAACCACCTCAATATAATTGGATAGCAATCTAGAAGAGTGAACTGCCAATGATGGCATCTACCATGCCTGATTACAGTCTTGGTTAAGCTCAATACCAGAGGCCTTAAACTTCTTTCGCAAACCCAACTCGATCTCCAATGATTGACCAAATCCTCTTCTCAATGAATATTACATTGTTCGCTCCTTACATATCCATATCACTTACATCAAGATCTACAATGAGATCTTACATCATATTTATACCAACCCTAAGGCCTAAACCAATTAGGTCGGCCACCTAAAAGATATTACAATAAGATCATTACATACATCCACATTACAATTATATGCAATGTCGGCTTGAGACCAAAACAAAATTAACCAATCTATAAATCATCCTAGTAATGTGTAGATAACACCTTATATGATACTGGTCCATAACCTAGATAGGTACCAGACCTAATCTGGGTCCACCACGCCAAAGCGATGTCTCCAATCAGTCAAGGCATGATCAAGGATCACCTTTAGCATCCTAAATTCCATCTAGAAGCCGCACCAACACCACTTATGCATTTTGTCAAAGATTCTTAGTAAAAGCTCTGTCGATAAAACCTTAAAACCCATACCGGTATAGGCTTACTAGAGTGTATGACAACATCCGATCACCATGTCAATACCAACTAACCAAAACATACTCCAGAAACATGTAACACATCAAACGAAACATATTCCATTGATCCAAACATGTTGATAGTATCCAACTGATAGTCCCTTCTGGCGGTAACACTAGTTCTTCTACTGGTAACCAAAAGTTGTATGTCGGTAACCAACCATAACAGCTAGTGTTGACATCAATGACAAAACATCAATGCAACACATAATAAATTCCTTCCTATTGCCAACAGTTCCCACAACAACAACTGAACCTGTAGGATATGTGAACTCATCATCATCTGTCATTGGTTGTGTTAGCTTTTATTTTCCTTGTACACATCGTGCCAACCAATATTCTGATCTCTCTTCATTCCCTTGCTGTGCAACAACTGCAAAAAATGTCTTGATTGTACAAGATCTGATAGAAGGTCATATTCAAGTGAACTTTCCATGTCATCGTTTCACAAGGATATTATTTGAGATAAAGGAGCTAGATATTGGGGAACCCACGTATCAACCAACTCACTTGACTCGCGCTGATCCCAATCACACTGAACACAACTATGACAAAAATAAGTCAATGCTCATGTCCAAATGGTCAATGTACTTGCATCGGAGCTGAGAAATGAATGCATCTTTGAAGAATCTTTAATAGTTTTACAATCCAATTTGTATCCCATTGTGCCCTCCTCAACCAACCAAAAGAATCTGGTCATTGCTGAATCAAGAGTACCTCCATGTGACAATGCTAAACTACACCAAACAACAATAGAGCGTGCATCAGAGAAATTTGCACCTGAAATCCTCAATTGCTCCTTAACTAGAGCTCTCTTCAAACATGCACTTGCTCCATCATGCTCCCCCTTCCCGTGCCCTGCCTAAATAAAACACCAAATATGAGGTATACACCTCTCTACATGCATTCTACTCAACCAATAAAACATACAGGAATTCTTGAATTGACCCGTATTGTTATCTAACCATGTGATATGTCGATCAGTTGCAATATCTTTCTCATGCAAGAACTCAAAAAAATTCTTGAAAGAATGTTGTACATACTCGGAGGAGTGTGATCTATCATCACTCATAGAAATGATACTCCCTAATTATCTTCTTATCCTCTTTTGTACTATTAGGAGCATGTCTATATGTAATGTGAACAGAAATAGCAATCTAGATTGAATTGTAGTACTGAGAGTGTACCTCATTCTGTGGTTCCAATGTATATTTCTTTGCAAAATCAACCACCGATACAATAGTGCCAATCGGAAAAGAGTTCTTACACATCCTGAACTATTGATCCAACCACTGAGACCTATGGGTGTGCCTTGCATACTTGTAGAAAAGATTTTCCTTAAAATACAAAGTAAAATCAGCAACACTCACTTCTCTTGAGACTAATTCGCATCTAGAACCTTCAACTCCACTCTTCAAAGTATATTTCACTATCTCATATCTTTTTTTCTCAACATAATTCTTTCCAAACTCGTGTTCGCTACCCTCATGAAAACATGAAACAAACTTTGATAACTCACCACATTGTGAGTACTTCTCATTCAAACAATCATTTCTATAGAAATAGCAGCCATCACCTCTAAGGCATAAAAATAGATCTTGCAAGTCTCTTGATGATCTTGGAAATAGCATTGCACCACACTCCTGCAACATCTCATTAGTATGCATCGTAGAACGAATATGGCATAAAAGTTCATGGCACACTGAAAACTCCACATGGTACTTGCAACAACAAGTATTACGAATCTTAAGAGGTACACAATAAAATGGCTTCAAAGATTCAAAGGCCCTTTGTGATATTTGCAAAGTTGGATGTACTTCACAATTTTTTTTGTACAACATTGTTTGGCTTGATTCCAAAAAATGTTTGGGATGCAGTGTGCAATCTCGGTTGTCGATTCTTAATTTCAAAATGTTCTTTACATTAGGTGATACTCTAGAATTAGAGTGCCAAAATTGTTGAATCTCCTCCTTCACATTGTCAGTCAACTTTCTATCAACACGTGGAAGCCTCCCACCAAAAGCCCATGTATCATGTTGAAGTGTATCATCAAGTCTTTGTCTTCATGCAAGTGCTCTGTCAAAAGTTTTACGGTTTATGTTCAAATCAACACAAGTTTGTCTCATTTGACAAGCCTTCCTCAATTGATGGCTTACTAAGGAGGTTGTAATCACTCTTCGAGTGGCTCTCTTATCTCTTTCCTTAGTATTCTTTCCAATAGAATTGAGAGCATAAAATAGATTTTTGGCAATAATAGAATTTCTCTCCATATTCTTGTTCATACGAATTTTCAATTTGTTTAGAAATGGTCTCATCTTTATCATCTTTAGCAATTGAACAAAAAGTTGGCATTGCTCGGTCAATGTCTTATTGCTAAAATTTTGGTCGAAAAGTTGTGTAGCCCACAATCAAACGGTTTTTGTTGACCTCTTGCCTTCAAGATTTGCAATAATGTTCTCATCAATTTCAAGTAACCATTTTGGGGTTCTTGAAGGTGTTGGATTTGGAATTTGTCTTTCATTAAAGAGAGGGTCTTCATTTCTAAAGTAATTAGGTGTTACATATTGTTCACTTGGTTGAGCAATTCCACCTTCAATATCAAAGTTTTCCACATTTTCACCTCCAATGTCAAAACTTTCCACATGTTCACCTCCTATGTCAAAATTTTCTACATTTTCACCTACAATGTCAAAAAAAATCATATTTACACAAAAATTGTGGACACCTTCATTGTCAACTCCCAAATTTTCACTTTCCATTCTCACGTCATGGTGAGCATTTTCATTATCACTTTCAACATTTTCAACATATTCAAAATTTTCACTTTCAAAATCTAAATGTTTATTTTCAATAACTTGTTCAACATTTTCAAATTCAATTTCCTCTTCACTTGAAGTAACATTAGCAATATTTAACATACCTTGTCTTCTCCTCCTATGACCTTCTGTATCTCTTTCTCTATACACTTCAATTTGGTCATTTGAAAGTTTTCTTTTGCGTTTAGACTTCCGATGACTACTGCTCCCCATTTACCTCCACAAAGATGCTCCTAAATGATTGACAATGTAAGATTTGACTTTAAGAATCTCTCAAAAGCACAAATTTGTCTCAACCTATCTGAAAACCCATGATTGCTGACAGGAAAACAGATTGTGAAGAATGTGGGCCGTCGGAATCCACAAAATGGCCCACAAGGCTCTTTTTTATTTACAGAAATCCGATATCCGATAAAATCGGATATCGGATTATATCGGATATCCGATTTTAATGTATAAATTTGTGGTCCCAAAAATTATTCCCGTTGCCGCCCTTTTTTTTTACCTGTTGCCACATTAATTGCAGTGGCAGAAATCGAATATCCGATAAAATCCGATATCCGATTTCAATACTCATATTTTATAGAGAGAGAGATTATGGGAGAGGGAGAGAGAGATATATTGGGGAGAGAGAGAGAGAGAGAGAGAGATTAGGGAAAAGGGGGAGAGAGAAATATTAGGGGAGAGAGGAGGAGGGGAGAGAGGGAGAGAGGGAGAGAGGAGGGAGACAGATAGAGAGATAGATAGAGAGAGATAGAGACAGAAAAAGAGAGAGAGATATATTAAGGGAGGGAGAGAGAGAGATTAGGGGAGAGGGGGGGAGGGGTAGGGGGGAGAGAGAAATATTAGGGGAGAGGGGAGAGAGAAATATTAGGGGGAGAAGGGGAGGGGGGGAGAGGGAGAGAGAGAGAGAGAGATATTAGGGGAGGGGGAGAGAGAGATTAGGGGAGGAAGGGAGGGGGTAGGGGGAGAGAGAGAAAGATTAGGGGAGAGGGGAGAGAGAGAGATTAGGGTTGTAAAGGGTCATATTGTGTCGTAAGGGGTCATATGGTGTCTTAAAGGGGTCATATGACACAATATGACCCCTTAGGACACAATATGACCTCTAACGACACAATTTGGTGTCTTAAGGGGTTATATGGTGTTGTAAGGGGTTGTAGGACATAATATGACCCCTTAGGACACCATAGGACCCATAACGACCCAATATGGTGTCATAAGGGGTCATATGTTATCCTTAGGGATCATACGGTGTCCCATGACCCCTTAGGACACCATAGGACCCATAACAACCCAATATGGTGTCATAAGGGGTCATATGTTATCCTTAGGGATCATATGGTGTCCCATGACCCCTTAGGACACCATATGACCCCTAACAACACCATATGGTGTCATAAGGGGTCATATGACACATAACGACAACATATAGAATTGTAAAGGGTCATATTGTGTTGTAAGGGGTCATATGACACAATATGACCCCTTAGAACACAATATGACCCATAATGACACAATTTGGTGTCTTAAGGGGTTATATAATGTGCTAAGGGGTCGTAGGACACAATATGACCCCTTAGGACATCATAGGACTCATAACAACCCAATATGGTGTCATATGTTGTCCTTAGGGGTCATATGGTGTCCCATGACCCCTTAGGACACCATATGACCCCTAACGACACCATATATTGTCATAAGGGGTCATATGACCCATAACGACACTATATAGAGCCGTAAAGGGTCATATTATGTCCCAAGGGGTCATATGGTGTCTCAAAGGGGTCATATGACACAATATGGCCCCTTAGGACACAATATGACCCATAACAACACAATTTGGTGTCTTAAGGGGTTATATGGTGTCCTAAGCGGTCGTAGGACACAATATGACTCCTTAGGACACCATAGGACCCATAACAACCCAACATGGTGTAATATATTGTCCTTAGGGGTCATATGCTATCCCATGACCCCTTAGGACACCATATGACCCCTAACAACACCATATGGTGTCATAAGAGGTCATATGACCCATAACGACACCGTATAGAGTCGTAAAGGGTCATATTGTGTCCTAATGGGTCATATAATACAACATGGCCCCTTAAGACACAATATAACCTATAACGACACAATTTGGTGCCTTAAGGGGTTATATGGTATCCTAAGGGATCGTAGGACACAATATGAGCCCTTAGGACACCATAGGACCCATAACGACCTAATATGGTGTCATAAGGGGTCATATGTTGTCCTTAGAGTTCACATAGTGTCCCATCACCCCTTAGGACACCATATGACCCCTAACGACACCATATGGCGTTGTAAGGGGTCATATGACCCATACCGACACTATATAGAGTCGTAAAGGGTCATATTGTGTCCTAAGGGGTCATATGGTGTCTTAAAGGGGTCATATGACACAATATGACCCATAACAACACAATTTGGTGTTTTAAGGGGTTATATGGTATCCTGAGGGGTCATAGGACACAATATGACCCCTTAGGACACCATAGGACCCATAAAGACACCAATATGGTGTCATAAGGGGTCATATGTTGTCCTTAGGGGTCATATGGTGTCCCATGACCCTTTAGGACAATATATGACCTCTAACAACACCATATGGTGTCATAAGGGTTCATATGACCCATAACGACACCATATAGAGTTGTAAAGGGTCATATTATGTCATAAGGGGTCATATGGTGTTTTAAATGGGTCATATGACACAATATGGCTCCTTCGGATACAATATGACCCATAACGACACAATTTGGTATCATAACGCATTATATGATGTCCTAAGGGGTCGTAGGACACAATATGACCCCTTGGGACACCATATGACCCATAACGACACCAATATGGTGTCATAAGGGGTCATATGTTTTCCTTAGGGGTCATATGGTGTCCTATACCCCCTTAGGACACCATATGACCCCTAACGATACCATATGGTGTCATAAGGGATCATATGACCCATAACGACACCGTATAAAGTCGTAAAGGGTCATATTGTGTCCTAAGGGGTCATATGGTGTCTTAAAGGGGTCATATGACACAATATGGCCCCTTAGGACACAATATGACCCATAACGACATAATTTGGTGTCTTAAGGGGTTATATGGTGTCGTAAGGGGTCATAGGACATAATATGACCCCTTAGGACACCATAGGACCCATAACGACCCAATATGGTGTCATAAGGGGTCATATGTTGTCCTTAGGGGTCATATGGTGTCCCATGACACCTTAGGACACCATATGACCCCTAACGACACCATATGGTGTCATAAGGGGTCATATGACTCATAACAACACCATATAGAGTCGTAAAGGGTCATATTGTGTCCTAAGGGGTCATATGGTGTCTTAAAGGGGTCATATGACACAATATGGTCCCTTAGGACACAATATGATCCATAAGGACATAATTTGGTGTCTTAAGGGGTTATATGGTATTCTAAGGGGTCGTAGGACACAATATGACCCCTTAGGACACCATAGGACCCATAACGACCCAATATTGTGTCATAAGGGCTCATAAGGTGTCCTTAGGGGTCATATGGTGTCCCATGACCCCTTAAGACAACATATGACCCCTAATGACACCATATGGTGTCATAAGGGGTCATATGACCTATAACGACACTGTATAGAGTCGTAAAGGGTCATATTGTGTCTTAAGGGGTCATATGGTGTTTTAAAGGGGTCATATGACATAATATGACCCCTTAGGACACAATATGACCCATAACGACATAATTTGGTGTCTTAAGGGGTTATATGGTGTCCTAAGGGGTCGCAGGACATACTATGACCCCTTAGAACACCATAGGACCCATAACAATACCATATGGTGTCATAAGGGGTCATATGACCCATAACGACACCATATAGAGTTGCAAAGGATCATATTGTGTCCTAAGGGGTCATATGGTGTCTTAAAGGGGTCATATGTCACAATATGACCCATAACGACACAATTTGGTGTCGTAAGGGGTCATATGGTGTCCTCAGGGGTCGTCGGACACAATATGACCTCTTAGAACACCATAGGACTCATAACGACCCAATATGGTGTCATAAGAGGTCATATGTTGTCCTTAGGGGTCATATGGTATCCCATGACCCCTTAGGACACCATATAACCTCTAACAACACCATATGGTGTCATAAGGGGTCATAGTGTGTCATAAGGTGGCAAGATGAACCATTATTACAATATAAAAAGTAGTGCCAATATTGCTTACAAAAATTTGACACCTTAGGACACCATAGGATCCATAACGACCCAATATAGTGTCATAAGGGGTCATATGGTGTCTCATGACCCCTTAGGACACCATATGACCCCTAACAACACCATATGGTGTCATAAGGGATCATATGACCCATAACGACACTGTATAGAGTCGTAAAGGGTCATATTGTATCTTAAGGGGTCATATGGTGTCTTAAAGGGGTCATATGACACAATATGACCCCTTAGAACATAATAAGACCCATAACAACACAATTTGGTGTCTTAAGGGGTTATATGGTGTCCTAAGGGGTCGTAGGACACAACATGACCCCTTAGAACACCATAGGACCCATAACGATACCATATGGTGTCATAAGGGGTCATATGACCCATAACAACACCATATAGAGTCGTAAAGGGTCATATTATGTCCTAAGGGGTCATATGGTGTCTTAAAGGGGTCATATGACACAATATGACCCATAACGACACTATTTGGTGTCGTAAGGGGTCCTAGGACACAATATGACCCCTTAGGACACCATAGGACTCATAACAACCCAATATGGTGTCATAAGGGGTCATATGTTGTCCTTAGAGGTCATATGGTATCCCATGACCCCTTAGGACACCATATGACCTCTAACGACACCATATGGTGTCATAAGGGGTCATAGTGTGTCATAAGGTGGCAAGATGAACCTTTATTATAATATAAAAAGCAGTGCCAATATTGCTTACAAAAATTTGACACCTAAGGGGTCATATGGTGTCGTAATGGGTCATAGCACACAATATGACCCCTTAGGACATAATATGACCCCTTAGGACACAATATGACCCTTTCTCTATCCCCCTCTCTATCTATCTCTCTCCCCCCTCTCCCCTAATCTCTCTCTCTCTTCCCCTCTCTCTCTCTCTCCCCTAATCTCTCTATCTCTCTATATCTCTCTCCCTCCCTCTCCCCTAATCTCTCTCCCTCCCTCCCTCTCCCCTAATCTCTCTCCCTCCCTTCCGTCTCTCTCTCTCTCTCACCTAATCTCTCTATCTCTCTCCCTTCCCCCTCCCCATCTCTCTCTCTCTCTCTCTCTCTCTCTCCCCCCCCCCTCTCCCTAATATCATATACTAATTTATTTATAATTTAATATATTGTATATTAATATATTATATATTAATGTATCATATATTAATATATTAATAAACAATAGATTAATTATGTGCAAATTTAGTTATTGAATTTACATATTAAAATCGGATATCCGATTGTACCGGATATCTGATTCTATCTAATATCCGATTTTTGTTGTACAAATTTCAAATTTGAAATTTTGGCTCGAGAATGCTTTGGGATTTGGCTTGGAAGTGACAAGCCTAGAAAGTCAACTGAAAAAACGTGTTTTTCAGTATTCCTTGATTTTCTAGACTTTACACTGGTGGCTGACGACTTTTTTAATAGCCAAAATTGATAAAACGAAAAGGGTTTTTTCAGGACATTCTCAGCTTTCCAACAATATAAGGCTTGTCTTATTTTGACTTTAATAAATAATAATCACACAAATTTGGGCATGCTCTCCATCATGTTTGCACGTGTTTCAATACAAATTTAAAAAATATCACGATGGCTTTAAGCTCTCTCTTAACTATCTAACAATATTTTTTTTCACATTTGGAGTATGTTAAATTTTTTATCATTAATTTATTTTGTTAGTGTGTCAAAAACCAACATGTGGCATTTTGGGTATAGTTTTTTACTCTTTCATTGAATTTTGAAACAATTTACATTTTTAGAAACTAGACTCCATTTTTTATGCATTGAATTTTTTTATTTTTGATTAGTTTTCAAAAAATTTAAGGAAAACTTGCTCAAATTTTGGTTTTCCAAGATGCATCCACTTCAAAAATTAGTAAAAACCAATATATTCATTTAAAAAATAGCCAAAAAATTAACAAAAACTACATGGTGTTAGCTAACTTCTCACTAGGGCAATTTTTGAAATTCTAAAAAAGGTTAATCTTTTAGGGGGGCCACAATAGACGCCATGTCATGTTTTTTTGAGAAAAACATGACCACTTTGTGTGGCCCCCCTTTTTGAAACCTTCAATCTCTACCATTTAAAAAATATATATTTTTTAGAAAGTAGATTCAGAGCACTACAACTCTTATTCTTGTTGCATCTTTAAATTTTGAGCATTAATATCTTCAATTTCTCGTTGAAGATTAGACTTTACTAATTTCAGAAGAAAAAAAAGTGACATCTTAAGACTTTCTTTTGGTCCCCCACCTTAGTGCACTAACCCCATAGATATGTCTTCTTGAGTCAAATGCAGGTTCCATTAACAATCTCAACGACCTTGGTAATTTATGCAACAAACATAAAAAAGTAATTTGTCTTATATGGGATAGTTTCGCCTTAGTGGCATATTCTTATTATGTTGCTTGTCAAATGTAAATGCAACATTAGTACAAGGCTTTAAGCTTGTTTTGCTCCCATGTCTCTATAAAAGCGAATTATAAGACTTATATAAGGATTCTAATTTTTTTGTAATGTGCAGTTCATATTGTAGATCAATTTAATTTATTTTTTGGTCTATAGATGAACATTTGTTTCTATATCAAATTTCATATTAGTTGCAATATATGAAAAGGATGTGTTGTTGTAATTGTCTTCTTGATGTATACTTCAATAATTTATAAATGAAATGATCAAATATCACAAAGTTTATCCTTACAATTGTGTGTTTTGTTTCTTCCTTTATTTCAAGGAAAGGATTAAAATCTAAACAAAGAATAAGAAAATTAAGTGTTATGAGGAGGATGGGTGATTGCACAATAGTGGGTTACACTTTTTTGTCAAACTTGACATCGAAATGAACATTTAGAACTAAATCTTGAATTTCTTCAACACCTATAGCTACTAACCCATGAGAAATTTGAAGATGATGAAAATTAGTGATTTGTGACATTTTGTCTAGAGATTCTAAATATATATATTTTTTAAAAATATTGGAATCAAATTGCATTTATTTTTCCACCTCCTTTGATAACTAGTTTTTAACAAAAAACACCATTTTTAAAGAGTGAGTTGCATGTCATCGCATATAACTTTTTTTCTACAAGGGGCAAAATTATGATTCTTTCAAATTTAGATTTGTAACACCGATATGTAATGTTTGCATTTGGTTTCATAAAGTTTTGTTGTATAGTTTTTTAATTAAGTTTTAAAGTTGAAGTAATTATAATTTATGTTGGCATTTTTGATGATTGATGTTGTGATTGTCATTGATGGACACACACTTGATTTGAGATCACTTTTTGTATGTATGAGCTAAAGCTCAGCCGGTATTTGTTCCAACCAATATGATGTATTATAGTCTTTAGACTATCGGTGTTTTGCAAAAAGTGTTTACCGATCTCAAGTGGTATGAAGACCCCAAGTGGTTCGAGGATCTCAAGCGGTACGAAGGAACGAAGCGGCACAACTCATATTTCCCAGTCTTCATTTTATCAAACCGGCAATCGGTATTTTGCTTAAACTAGTATTTTGTATGAACCAGTAATACTCTGTGATGAGTTACCAACCGGCATTTTGTGATGAGTTACCATCCACCAATTGTTTTGCGGTGCCGACACTCTGGCGGTGCTTTTTGTGTCGTGTTACCAATTATGTCTAGATGCATTGAACCTAGGAAATTGTATTGTAATCCTATTGGACTGACATGAAATCATATTCCTTTATAAGATATCATGTCTAGGGTTTTAGGTTGTTGCAAGGGTTTAAGATGGTTGATGAGTTTTTGTAAGTGTGAATATAGAAGAGAAGTTCAGGTCTGTGAGAGAAGGTAGAGTGTGAACGTGTTGAAGACTGAAGTAATGCTGGAATGCATTAGGAACGAGCTATCAAGGATCTAACCAAGCAATCTGTGCTATTTGCTAGATCGCTCACTTGTTGATTACTCACATCTTCGACAAGTCTGAAGCCCTTAACCGGGTAGGCCCAAAAAGCCTTTTGTAAATCCTCTAACAAGGTGGTTCACATCTGTGGATCTAAAATCCTCTAGCAAGGTAGTCTTTAATCGGACTTATCTCCTAACAAAGATTGAGATTCCTAACAGGATCTGTTCTGGTAAATAACATTATATGACCTTAACCGGTCTAGTTCCTATTCTGCAGATAGTTACTTGTGAGTTTCATCTCACCGTGGTTTTCCCATTTGGGTTTCCACGTCAAAATCTCTTGTGTTATGGTGATTGTGCTTCTATGGGTGAATGCATTATTTGCTATTTGGTTTGCATGTGTGCTAAACGGTTTGTTTGCTAAACTGTTTTACCGGTTTACTGCTAGACTAGTAAAGTGTTTAAGTACAGTAATTTTTGGCATACTAATTCACCCCGCCCCTCTTAGTATTCATCAATTGGTTTCAGAGCAAACCTTTCTATAAGTCTAACCACTTGGAAAGAGATATGGGGGAATACACTATGAGGGAACTTACTCATCAGCTCACTCAGTCTGAGAAAGCCTATGATGAACTTATGGTCAAATATAAAGCCTCTCAAGCAAAAAGGAGAGAACATGTTGAAACACTGATGGAGCTAACTAAAAACAGTTCCTCTGATGAAGCAGACATGGAAGGCTTAATTCAAGAAGTAGAAAATCTGAATGAATCCAATTACAACCTAAGAAAGGCGTTGGAAGGACTGACTATTCGAATGTGCCAAGAGCTTGAGAACCGGAGGAAAGTTGAAGATCTGGTAAAAGACAAAGATCATGAAATCTCCAAGCTGAAGCAAGAGATTAGTGCACTTACTGCTCACCTTCATGAAAGCAAAGTGGAAAAGGAAGACATGCAAGGAGAATTGAACATAGCCATCTCCGAGATTGCAAACTTGATGGAAACAAATGCTGCTATTTTCAAAGAACTCTCTGAGTCAAAGGAAATACTTGCTAAGTTCAACAAGAGTATTGTTAAGCTAGAGAAAAAGCTTGAATCGGCCAAACCTGTCAAGAATACTGATGGACTTGGTTACTCCGGTCATGAGGAAGGTGAGACCTCTGGTGCAAATGCTGAAGTATTGAAGAAGCAACCGACATTCAAAGGTAAAGGTAAGCAAAAGTTTAAACATGTTTGCTTTAACTGTCTTAAAGAAGGACATACTGCTAATGTGTGTAGGAGCAAAGCCTACAATAATTTTCCTTACTTTATAAACAATGTACCTAGATCCAATAAGTTCAATGGTAATTTTTATGCATGCAACAAGTTTGGGCATAGAGCATCTGAATGCAGGCCTGTTATGAACAACATTGGAAGATATCCTCAAAGGACTCAAGGAGTTGGTCCAGAACCTTTTGTGAACCGGAATCCCAACCGGTTTAATACCTTTAATCATCAGTCAAGTAGCAGTGGCTATCAAGCGGCAACCGGATGGAGAGCAAACTGTTTGATTTGTCATTGTCATGGTCACACTGCTGCAACATGAAGGAGGAAGAATGGTAACATGAATAATGGACCATGGAGAGCACCTGGAATGGTATGCTATCATTGCAACAAACCGAGTCACATTGCCAAATTCTGCAGAACAAGAAAGAACATATCAGATGACATGCCGGTCACTCTGGAAGGAAAGATTGATATTGAAACTGTTCAAGTGGATATGAATAAAACCTGGAAAAAGAAAACCAATGGTGTTGCATGAAGAATTGGTTTCTGCACCTAGTGTGGAAATCACGGAACCGACAAACTAAGCATCAGAAAAGCTTAGGGGGAGCAAACGGTGAAATATCTCGAACCCCCGGTTGACACCGGTAAAAGACCTTAATCGGTATGAGATACCTGTTAGTCGACAGAAGACCAAAAATGGTAAAAGGAAAATTAGGGTTTACACCCTAATAGTGGAGCATTTATTATGGTAGGTGGAGAACCTGTTTACAAGGAATTTTTAAATCATTTCTCACTTATCATTTTTCGAGCGAAGAAGTTTTTCAAGTGTAGAGCGAAGAAAAGCGATTTACACTGCGATTCAAAGAATTAATCAAATTCCTGAAGAAGAATCTGAAGCAAACATCTATTGCAGGAGTGTAGAACGCAAAGCGATATCTCTGCAACCAAAGGAGTGTGTGGAGAAGTTAAAACTATGAAGCCCTAAATTTTAATCTACGAAGGTATTTTTCATAATTCTTCGTTTATCATGGCTTCCGCATCACATGATAGCTCTAGTGCACCCGTTGATTCTATGGACCTCATTCAACGAAAGTCAAAATACAATGCCTTGTCTCAAGTACCTGTTGGTGTTATAGTAGAAGAAGGCATTTACGATTACATGGACTGTAAAATCGAAGACCTAGGGTCTCTTGTGATCCACTCCCAGTTAAGTTTGTTCTGCAGGAAGGATAAGAAGATTAAACCGGAATTCTGCATTCTGGAAAAGAAGAAACTTCACAACGCAGTCTATTTTCTTGAAGAATTTTTGGATGATCACATTCGCATTATTCTAAGAAGGGTACACGGTGATAAGATGTACCTAGAGCGGATGCATGATATCACACCGGAAGCGATTCATGTCGTCACCGGCTTCTGTAACACAAGGGAAGTGCCAGCCCTAAGGAAGGTCAGCAAGACTGTAATGTCCAAGCTCACCGGTTCAGTGGGCGACTCACGTGAAATGACCGTCAACTCAATCAAGGATGATCTGGTCAAGTATGCCTGCATGGTGATAGGTTACCGGAAGTTCTCTGCTAGTAGATTTAATTTTGTCTCTACTGCAGCAGTAACTGCTGCTTACAGGATGATCAAGGAAGATGCATCATTTGATCTGTGCACTTGTATGAAAAGACAACTTCTATTGAATCTTAATTCGATCAAACAGGACAATGCACTGAGATTTAAGTTCGAACAACTACTGGTTGGGTTGTTCTTTTACTTCCAAGGCTACTTTCCAAGAGTAGGTGGCATTCAATGGTCTGCCAACCAACCGGTGACAAAACAAATCAACGAAAGCCTACAAGCGGTTGGAACCGGCTATCCGAAAGTGCTGAACAAATACTTTGATGAGTTCAGACACAAGATGAGCCAAAGGATAAGATTATCCGATGATATAGTCAAAAAGTATGAGGAAGACATCTGCTTCACCATCAAAGTAGATGAATGCATAATGGAGGTCGTTGAGCCCAGACAGGAAGAAGTGGAACCAATGGGATATGAGGTAATGAATGACATGTTAGATGGGTATGCCTCTACCCTAATCGCCTCGCCCCTTGATCCTAAGGCAAAGAGAACCGACACCTATTTGGAAAGGGTTACATCGGTTGTAGAACCCTCAGAAAAGAAAGTAAAGGCAATGCCTTCAGCATTAGCACCGGTTACTGCAGCCAGTCCCAAAGTGACCAAGCGGTCACCAACTAAGAAGAAATCGGAAGCTGCACCTGCCAAAGTCTTTGAGAGGAAGCGGAAGACAAAAAGAAATACACTGGACTCAGAAGAAACTGTGTCAGAAGAACCGCCTAAGAAGACTAGGCAAACAAGGAAAAAGACAAAGAATGAACCAACAACATCTACACCGGTAAATATTGATATTTCTTCTTACAAACCTTTGACACATTGTCAAAGAACTATAAAGAATATTAGGAGAAAATTGTTGAATGATTTAATTGATTGTTTTGATGACTTCAATGATGATGAAAAGGAAGAAGTTGAACATGAAATCATTAAGTATTTGTGTGTTAATGACCGGTCGCCTTCAGAAATTAGATCTGAGACATCGAATTCTTTGTTTAATTCCTTAGACAACAAATGGCACATTGCCATAGAAAAGGAACAAGAAATGAGGGAGGAAATATTTGTTTAATATTTTCTTGGTGTATCAAATGCAGAACTTTTCAAAGTTATGAATAAATACAAAGGCCTCTTCTTCATGAGAAGAAGAAGACTCCTGTTACTGGAAGGAAAGGTTCATGAAGTGGTAAAAGATACACATACTCATGCTCAAGAAGCTCTAAAGATGCATCAAGTAGCTGAAGCCAATAGGAAAGTTGAGCAAGAACCGGAAACTGGCAAACCAGATGAGGTGTATAATAGTGAAGGAGAACCGGTCATAGAACAAATGGACCCCATTGATGTTGACGCCTTAGATGGTGAAAAAGTTACTCAGGGTACACCATCAGAAGGAACAGGACAGGAAAAGCAGGCAGAAGAAGAAAAGAAGCATCAGGAAGCAGAAAAAAAGAAATAGGCAAATGAAGAGGATAAGAGAAAAGAGGAGGAAAAGAGAAAAAAGGAAGAGGATAAGAGAAAAGAGGAGAAAAAGAAGAAAGAGGAAGAGGATAAGAGAAAAGAGGAGAAAAAGAAGAAAGAGGAAGAGGATAAGAGAAAAGAGGAGGAAAAGAGGAAAGAGGAAGAGGATAAGAGAAAAGAGGAGGAAAAGAGGAAAGAGGAAGAGGATAAGAGAAAAGAAGAGGAGAAGAAGTGAAGAGAAGAGGAAAATAAGAAACAAGAGGAAGAGAAGAAGAAGAAGGAAGAGGAAAAGAAAGAAGAGGAGAAGCGGAAAGAGGAAGAGAAGAAACAGGAAGAGGAGAAGAGGAAGAAGGAAGAGGAGAAGAAGAAGGATGAAGAAGATACGAAGCGAAAAGATGAAGAGAAGAGAAAAGAAAGAAAGAAGAAGAGGAGCAGAGGAAGGCTCAAGAAGATAAGCAAAAAGCCAAGGACAAGGAATCAGCGGTAAAGAGCACATAGGTGGAGACCCCAATGGCAACTGGTAGTCAGGCTAAACTAGCTGACATTACTAGTCCCATTGACCTCTAGTCCACAAACGAATCTGAGTTGCTGCAAAGCATTAAGGTTGCTCAAGAACGCCTGGAAGTGATAAGGAGGAAAAAGGAGCAAGATGTGATCCAAGCTACGGTGGACACTCTTACCGGTTTGATACCTGGTACGAACCTTCCCAGTATCGATTCCTCACTTGCACAATTGAAGCTCCTATGCACAGTTGTAGAAGACCAGGTGCAAAGCCTGGAAGAGGTTGCAGAAGCAAATGCCAAGAAGGAACATCAAAAGGCCATGGACACTGCCTTGGTGAGAAAGTTAACAAAGCTCTGGTTTGATCTTCAGAAGGCACAGAAGGACATTAGAGATGCACTGGATGAGGGAAATCTACTACTCAGCAAGATTTGCCAACCTCATTTATTCTGTGATGATGTGCTCACTCAGAAGGACAAATTGCAAACTGATATGCAGTCATTTATTAGCACCTTCAAGATGCCATATGACTCCTTCTCCACATATGGCCAAACTGCTCACCGGTTTCAATTTCAATCTGCAAGACTAGAGGCAGAGATAAGCAACCAGACACAAAATTTGCAGGAACTTCAACTCGTCCTACTGCCAAGACTGCAAATTCTCTAGAAATGCTATCTATATCTTGATGCCCTAACAGTCACTCAAGAGATGAGCACAATAGATGCCATGGAAGAATAGGTCTCCCAGATGCAGACAGAGAAAGAGGTGGCTACCTCCCTACTTGACTCATGGTCCTTATCCATGAAGCAATTTTTGTAGGACTTTAAATAAGTTTTTGACAAGTTTTACTCTTTACTGTCATAAACACTTATTATTTTAATACTAATGAATCAGGGGTTAGTTTGCAATGTTTTTGTCATTGTTGGAAAAGGGGGAGAAGTATAAATTTTGATGTTTTGATGTATACTTTCATGTTATTTCTATTAAGGAGTAATATACATTGTATTTTCTGCAAAAGGGATAGTGTATATGCTTAGGGGGAGTAATTTTGATTATGGCATATTTTTGTTGTAAAACACTTAGATGTCAAAATTTTCCTAAGTGTTGCCATCAATGCCAAAGGGGGAGATTGTTGGCATTTTTTATGATTGATGCTGTGATTGTCATTGATGGACACACACTTGATTTGAGATCACTTTTTGTATGTATGAGTTAAAGCTCAACCGGTATTTGTTGCAACCGGTATGATGCATTATAGTCTTTAGACTATCGGTGTTTTGCATAAAGTGTTTATCAATCTCAAGCGGTATGAAGACCCCAAGCGGTTCGAGGATCTCAAGCAATACGAAGGAACGAAGTGACACAACTCATATTTTCCAGTCTTCATTTTGTCAAACCGGCAACCGGTATTTTTCTTAAACCGATATTTTGTATGAACCGGTAATACTCTGTGATGAGTTACCAACCGACATTCTGTGATGAGTTACCATCCACCGATTGTTTTGCAGTGCCGACACTCTAGCGGTGCTTTTTGTATCGTGTTACCAATTATGTCTAGATGCATTGAACCTAGGAAATTGTATTGTAATCCTATTGGACCGACATGAAATCAAATTCCTTTATAAGGACATCATGTCTAGGGTTTTAGGTTGTTGCAAGGGTTTAAGATGGTTGATGAGTTTTTGTAAGTGTGAATATAGAAGAGAAGTTCAGGTCTGTAAGAGAAGGTACAGTGTGAATGTGTTCAAGACTGAAGTAATGCTGGAATGCATTAGGAACGATCTATCAAGGATCTAACCAAGCAATCTGTGTTATTTGCTAGATCACTCACTTGTTGATTACTCACATCTTTGACAAGCCTAAAGCCCTTAACCGGGTAGGCCCAAAAAGCCTTTTGTAAATCCTCTAACAAGGTGGTTCACATCTGTGGATCTAAAATCCTCTAGCAAGGTAGTCTTTAATCGGACTTATCTCCTAACAGAGATTGAGATTCCTAACAGGATTTGTTCTGGTAAAGAACATTGTATGACCTTAACCGGTCTAGTTCCTATTCTGCAAATAGTTACTTGTGAGTTTCATCTCACCATGGTTTTTCCCATTTGGGTTTCCACATCAAAATATCTTGTGTTATGGTGATTGTGCTTCTATGGGTGAATGCATTATTTGCTATTTGGTTTGCATGTGTGATAACCGGTTTGTTTGCTAAATTGTTTTACCAGTTTACTGCTAGACTAGTAAAGTGTTTAAGTATAGTAATTTTTGGCATACTAATTTAGCACCCCCCCCCCTCTTAGTATTCATCAATTTAGACAAATTTAGATATAGGTATATGATGTCACATATAACTTGTTCTTTATGTATCAAATTTTATTTTATTTTTGTTAGAACAAGGACAACAATACCTAGTGCGTACATATTTTTTTAAAAATAAATAAATTAATTTACTATTTTTCCTCTTGTGTAGAACAAAGAAGTTGATGTTCGGTGAAAAACATATGTTTTTTATTAGTAAAGTAGCGTTAACCAGGGCACTGACCCTTAACATAGTCATAGACTATCAACATCACATTATTGACATCTCAACATCACAAAAACAAAATTTTCAATGAGAGTTTAATAGAGATAAAAGCAATAGGGGCATACCCCGAGAGTTCAAAAAACCTAGCAACGACCAATAGCCTAAGACCTAAGGGGCCATTTTATGGACCCCACTCATATCAATGAATTTTCCCCCATCCTTAGAGAGGAACCTGTAGAGTTCCTGGTTAGCATGTTTGTCAGCTTCATCTTTAGTAGTCATGTCAAAGAGAAGGCAAAGAGTCAGCATAGAGCTCTACATTACCTGAATGCAAAATTTGTTGATGCTAACGAGTTGCTTGTCCCTGGTATCCAACCTGTTATTAATCTCTCTAATTTCTTATTTCATCTTCTGAATTTCATCATTCGACCCCAAGCTATTGAGGCAGTTCTTCAGCTCTCAAATATCACAATTGGGGGCCTTCAGCTCATCCTCCCCAAGGTGATCCATGGAATCCTCATTCCCATCCTTCTGCACTGTTCGATGTTTCTTTTCCCTAGAAGAGGGACCCTTTTCTTTTTTCTTCTTCTTCTTATTCTTGTCATCCTTATCACCATCTTCAACATCAACCTCTTCATCATTATGGCCCCCCATGACCAACTAAGAAGCCATCCTAATAATAGGGCCCATATTTTGCATTAGGCTCATCGGAGCCCCATCATCCAAATTCTTAATAATTTTCTCACTGATTATTTTCAAATCATCAGGTCCCATATGTAGTGCCCTCTCTCTTTTTGGCTCTCCAGTTTTTATGGTCTTGTGTTTTTGAGTGGCTTAGACCCTATTTGGTGTTGGTCGATTTTGACACTTGATATGATGCACTTTATGTCTCATGGATTCATATGTGGTATTCATGTTTTATGCTTATGAATTTTTGAATGATGATTTACATGATGACTATGATGTGTTTATATGATGTTAGCTATGCTCGGTTAGTCAGATGATTATTGAGATGGATTATATATGTGTTGTTATGATTTCATCATTATGCTTATGGATGTTTATTTGATCTGACATACATTGTTTTCTATGGGTGAAAGGGAAAAACGTCGCACTACTCTTTACGAGTAAGTTGTGTCGCTTCCATTCCCTTTTCACGGTATGATGTTATATGGATTAAATGTATATGCTCGATAGTTTGTTTATGCAGCTGCAAGTACTAAGCATCAACTCCATCTGAATCTTTAGATCCGAGCGTGCTCTTTGACCCAATGGTAATGTTGAAAACTGGAGTTATCAGTCAAACCCTTGATGTGACCATTGTTCCTACGGGAACGAGATTCTTGTCAAGTAGCCCTATGGTTGTCCGGTCATGTCCTATGAGTCTTCGTGTTTCGTTGGTTCTCAGTTTGTCATCCTTGAGTGTAGTATTATGTTTATTTAATTTTGGGGTTAAAAGGAAAATTAATATTAATACATTAAATGAATTAATGAGCTTAATTTATTAATGTTAGTAATAAATGGAAAATTTGTAGCAACATTATATTAAATTAATTTGTTGAGCTAAATGATTTAAATTATTTAACTAATTTTGAAAATGATTATTTAAATTGGGAAATAAAACATTTAATTTGGTATTTTAATTGTGCTCTTGAAATATATTAAAAACCAATTTATATCTATTTGTTTTAAAACTAGTATATCTATATTTAAAATATATATGTACTAGCACTTGCACCTCAACAAGGTGCAATGGTTATGCCGATAGCAAGATATATTTGTGTAATATATTGGAGGGTAACATAAGTTGGAAGAAACAATCATTACCTTTGTTAGGAGTAATTATTTTGTTCATACATTTGAGTTGATCTTGAAATGTGGGAAAAAACTAAACATGAATGCAACTTAGACTAAGAAGCTATGATAAAAGTTTTTGTAATAGAAAATATTTTTACAATGTATGAAGGCGATTAACTTAGGATATTGATTACATTAAGTAGTTTTGTTGCTAGTTGTTGAGGCATCTTCTATACAACTATCGTAATTTGGGAAAGATACAAAATTTTGTTATTTACTTCAAGGATATGTAGGTTTGTTCATCCATTGGCTTGTCCTCCAAAATCTATTTTTCTTTTTTGAAGCAGGGTGTTGAATAAATGCTTGACTCTAGCTAAAAATAAGTCTAAATTGTTGGGCAGACTTTTTGTGCTATATGCAAGAATATGATCATCCAAATTGTAGTGGTTGGTGTCCCTAAGAATGTCGTAGTATGAGTACAATAGAAGATGATCTTTGTGTAATAGTGTCACAAAAAAGATGGTGTATCTTGATTAATTCCTTTGTGTTGTCTTTTGTACTCATGTTACACCAATATGTCCATGCATCGATTGCAATTTCAAGTATGTTGCCTGTCAAGCTATGTTCGTTGACTGTGATTGTCCAACCATAATAATGAGTCATTAGTCAAAGCTGGATATATCAACTCTTGACATGATATATTGCAGTTCAAGGTGACTTGTGCACCTTTAGTTTGGGTGGCTAGGCCTCAAATAGCATTCTGCACACACCAATAGTTGAGTTGGGGTATTATTATTGAAAACAATATTTTCTAACATTATTAAGACAAATAGTTAGGTGGAAATGAACGTTTGGTTACATCCAATGATGAGATTTTGTGATATATGTCATTTATCTTTGACACTTGTAAAACAAAAGCAGCAAAATGATTAGAAACCTAGATTAGGTGTCAAATTTTGGAAGTAATTATATAGCTTGAATCAATAGTGTAAACGCAAAATTATATTTTTATGAGTGAATAAGGGAATCACCTATTGTAGATACACTGTTTGTAACTTCGTCTCCAAATCCTATATTTTCTATATTCTCACTTCTTCATGCAAAATCTTTGTTAGCATAATTGTGAGGAGTGTTGGTGATAAAAACTTCATTTTTATGTGACAAATGAACCACAATATATTGAAAATGATTGATAGAGAATGCCAAGTCTGAGCATTAGGCTCAACCACATAAGAAAAAATAAGAGAAAGACTTGAATTTTCAGTCAAAGGATTCATTTAAAGAAACTGAATCTTAAGCTAGCTTGAGCCAGCTTTTGAATCCATCTTAATTAGTATGAGACGAGGTCAAAACTTGTAAAGTTGATGATTGCTTTCAAGGTGTGAAATATTTTCATGTTGTTACATATGCATCTATGTTGGGATATGAGTTTGTTAATTTTGAATCAGAGTGTTGATCTATAGATACCAAGAAAACACGTCCACACAACCACCATAGTTCTAACTAACATCTTAATGATAAGGTTTAGGGTGCCCTCAAGATAGCTAGCACAACCATAAAGATCAACCATGGACACTTGTTGATCAACTATATATATGTAATGCAATAAGAATGGTTCATTAATTCAAAGATTTTGAGAGCTTCCTTGCAAAATCTATCTTATGCACATTCTCCAATCATTTCATTTCATTCATTACATGAGATCTCTTTGAAGCATTCATCAAATAGTTCAAGTGCATTGGCTATGATTCCACATTTTGCACACATGTCTATCAGAGAACTTCCAACTATAATATGTGACAAAAACATCACTACCATTATGCTTTAATTATGTCCATACCCTACTCCAAAGCTCCCATTTAGCACAGCCACGGAAGACACTGGCAAAGATTGTTGAAATTTAGCTTTACAACTTGCAATTACATTCGCTTGAAAGTTTCTAAAGATTTTTCAACAAAATCCTTTTTGTGCATGGCTTGCAATATTGCAAACCATGACACCATTTTTTTTTTTTTTATACTGCCATGTTTTGTCTATGCTTTGATGGCTGTTCTTACCCTATTTTCAAACCTTTCATTTTGACAAGTAGGGAGGATGTTGGCAAAGGTTGTGGAATTTGGCTTTACACCTGCCAATTGCATTTTCTTGAAAGTTTCTAAAAGCCTTTTCAACGAATCCATTATGTGCATATTGTGCAATCATGGCATTCCACGAGACCACATTTCTTTTAGGCATTTTGTCAAACACTTAGTGTGTCTCGTCGATGCTTCCACATTTTGCATACATGTTCACCACAGTATTTCCAACTATAATATCTATAATATCTGACAAAAGGCCCCCTTCAATTATGCTTTGATGGATGTCCATACCCTGTTCCAAAATGGCAGGGAGTATGCTGGCGAAAGTTGTGGAATTTGGCTTTACCCTGCCAATTGCATTTCCTTGAAAGTCTACGTTTTTCCAACAAATCCATTTTGCGCATATCCTCTGATCATTGCAATCCATGAGAACACATTTCGGTGAGGCATTCTGTCAAACAAGTCACGCGCCTTGTCTATGTTTTCACTTTTTGCATACATTTCTACCGCGGCTGTTACAACTATGACATCTGACAAAATTCGTCTATTCTTTATGCTTTTACGGATATCTATACCCCGTTGCAAATCTGCCATTTTGGCATATGCTGGGAAACATGGTATACGTCATTGAATTTGGTTTCTAAATGAATGTCCTAGTTCCAAGAACACCAATACCAATTTTTGGGTAAAGACAGGGTATGCTTTCTCATTTACTAAAAAGAAATTCAAAGTAATCTTCAAACCTCATTAGAAGACTATACATAAAAACAAACAGATTCACTGCTGTGTTTCTCTGTAAATCTGCTCTGCAAAGCACCCATAAGTTTTCGCGATGGATAGTAACAGAAACTATTGGCATGCAAATGATCAATTTGCCCTTCCAATATACAATAACCTTTGGCATAAGTATGAGAACTTGCACTTCAAATGAAAAATTTCAATAAAAAAATTTTCAGAGAATCAGAGGCAGTCTATTTGATCATACGAAGTTGACTGAAGCATACTTCTGTTTAAACTCTTGGTGTGAATTCTTAAAGAAGTGGCTTTGGTTTTGGCTATGAACATTTGCCTCAATGACATTGAAATAAATTTCAATATACATGCAAAATATAAGCCCCTCCAAATGAGATCAATTTCACTGGTTAATAGAAAGATTAGCCATTACATTTAACCTTTGATTGGAAATAAGAAAAGGACAGTTTTTTCAATTGGAAAATTTTTCTCGCAATCATCACACTCGAAGATAAAAATGTATCATCAATACAAATGATACAATGTATACCAATCATAAATTTTTCTCGCAATCATAAAAATGTATCATCAATACAAATGATACAATGTATACCATTTTCTGCAAAACCCTTGCCTAATATTGTTTCAGATCCTGTACTCTTCTAGCCAGAGAATGCTAGCAATTAAATTGAAGCAACTAATATTTTATAGACAAGGCTTGCTCTAGCTGCTAGAAACTGGAATCATTGTCATTATTTTACACTATATTTATATGTTATTTTCCTCAGCTTCACACTTCCATAGAGAGAGTCAGTCAGGAAAGATCAGTCTAAACCATGGACTAGTTAAGATAATGGTGTATCTAACCTGTAAAATTGCAATATGCAAATCACTGTCTCTAATAACAGTTGCAATTGAAGCAAATGCCATCACTGGAGGTCCAATAAGATAAGAAAGCGAAGAGCCATTCCAAAAATTGCAAGAGATCTCCTACATGTTATGATTTTAGGCTGCAAAGCCATGAATAAGCCTGTCATACACGAAATTCTCTGATTCAATTGCAACAAGCATTTCATATTTTTGCTCAAAAGGAACCGAGTTTTTACTCACTTGTTCTTCAAATCAAGATTGTGATTCTTTGAAATATGGAGAATATAATCGATAGGTTTTGTGCTGTGAGATCCGCAAGGAATTGGATATCCTTGGGCGTCAAATTCGGCTGCATTTGGAGCATTCAACAGTGGGGAGATGGTACGCTCCTGTGACCGATCGGAAATTTTCGCGACCACCGGAACCGGCGTGAGACATGATGTTTCCGGTGGTCTTTCTCAACATATATAGCCTATGGGCTAAAAATATGTCCACAAATATCTATAATAGTAATAGAAGAGAATCATCTTTAAAATAAATGTTCTTCTAAAATATTAAACAACAAGAATACAAATTCATTAAAGTCTTCAATCTAGCTGCAGACAAGTGGCAAGGGATCTATATTATTTGGAGTAGTAAATAACACCTCCACAAAAGCTGAAACATGATATATTTCATGCATTTACCTATCATTTGCATGTCAGATTGTTTCAAAAATGAATTTTTGTTTATGGACATTTTGATGTCATCGTAGATGTCTCTCGGCATAATTAAATTATTTGAATGTGTAAAAGGGAGTTATGAAATATAATTAATTATTGGAATTAGTGGGAGGAATCTTGCATGCATTTTCGAATGGGGACTTATTTTTGGAAAAATGATATATCCCTCCTTTTTCGAAAAAAAAAAACAAGAGGGAAGCATTGTGGAGTCCCATGAAAATTCTTCCTGGTAAAAATTCTTGGGAATGGGGTTTTGAATTAAAAATTTGTGGATTTCTTTGGGGGTTCTGGACCTAAACCTGTTGTTGGATAGAGGATTGGGAGGGGACTCTGGAATCTAGTTGTCTAAAGAAATTTGTGGGTTTTCGCAACATCTGGAAATCTTCATTGAGCGTTGGATTCCAAGTTGGGGATGTATCTTGATTTTGTTTATGCTCAGTAGAATAACTTATTTCATGTGTTCAATAACATTTTATGTTGAGCTTCCCATGCTCCTCTTTGTGATTCTTTCTTTTTATTTTTCCAAATCTCTACCGAAGCCTAGTTGAAAATTATATTGGATCAGTTTTGGATTTGTATTGGATTAATTATGTTATGTCTGTTAGTTGTTTGGATCTAGTTCCTCTCATGATAAACCTCTGTTCATTTTCGCATGCACCATTATTATCTACCCCATAGTTCTTTGTATGTATCTTTTGATTTTATGGGTCTATCTTCTGCTACCCACCGATCTCTCTAAATGGTAACCTTCTTTAGAATCATCTAATATATTGCTTCAAATCGACCTTTGTTCTGTGCTATCTGATTAACGCACAGTATTAATCATCTGATGTCCTGTAGTAACCGATAAACCTGTTTGTCTTGTCCCTCTATAATTCGATTATAGATATCTATTTGTAATGCATTTTAGGTTGACCCTTTTAATCAAGGATTCATCCTTTTCTCTCTGTTGTTCCATCGAATCCTATCCCTTGTTTCCCTTGTTTGTTATTTGATTGGGACCTATGTAATTCGTATTGCGTTGTTTTGTCAATGTCCCTCTCAATCGATTTCTTCTCTCACTTCATCAGTTATATTGAGCGGCATTTTATTCTGTAACCAATTCTCCATCTGGAGGGAATCCTATTCGATTTTTGCTCTGCACCATGTAATGATTTCACCCGACTGTCGTGGTCAGTACTTATCCGCTTTTCTACTGTCACAATTGAATTGGTATATAATCCGATTCACTAACTTTTCTTTGATGCACTGCATTTTGCTTGCCCTTCAACCGATTGTCTATTGATATGTTCCCCTTCTTAAGAGAAGAATATGGTAACAGTTTGCAATTCTAGAGATACGCCATTGTCAACACTTTATGACTGTTCCTTGCTTTCTTGTTAAGCTTGTGTGTAATTGTTCAGTCTGATTGGCATATCAATGCCATCAGCTTGCCTTGCTATTGACCAATTATTGTATCGAGAGTAATTACCATCGTCGACCTATGTTATGCCATCGACCCCTTTCCAGGTCTAGCCAGTAGTTTAATTCCTCTTCGACGACTTCCATCCTGTTTCGCAATGTTCGCGGACACACACACACACATAGTATATGATCTCATGTTTATTATGTTATGTGGCTTAAGATATCCGTACAACCCTTTGCAGTCATATGAGCCTATTTCAACAATCTTCATTCTATTTGATTTGTCTTTTTGGCAGCTATTATGCCGTTGTTTTTATAATCATATATATATATATATGCCATTACATACATATCTTGGAACTCATTGTTGTAGTTATATTATTAGTTGTGCGTTTATAAACAATGATGGGCATTAAGTGAACAAGTTGATTATGATTCTTTTTTATGTTTGGAAGACAAATAACTATTATAATGTGCATGTTATATAGACTTTAGTATATTATTTTATGTTTTCATTTTGGAATAATAGAGTTAATGTTAACTAAAATTGGATGAAGTGAAGTAAATGGTTAAGAATTATTTATAGTATCTAAATGTGATTTAGTTTTCATTGCTGGCACGTTGTGTCCATATGTGTGTTAAAGATTGACTTGTATATTTTGGAACCACGGGAATACGGTTTAATTGTATTTTGCTTCAAGAGGCTAGGGAGTGTTTTTGAATACTTTTTTTTTTGTATTGATATTCTTCGTCTCTTAATGTTATTGTATCAGTGTCTCGAATGTCTTTATATGATAGATGGTCTTTCCTAGCTTGTACTTATTACTTCCTTATGGTTATCTTGTTAAAGCAAGTGAGTTAAGCCTTGTTATGGTCGGGATCTTGTCACCTCGAGTCTTTGAGTGTCATAGGTCTTGAGTTGTATTTTGGATTCCTAGGTGCAAGTCAAGGGGGAGTGGCTCTCATTGGGGGTTGGGACCCAAAGTGGTTGCCAGGTTAACTCTATGAGGTCTTTGTAATCAATTGGAAATTTAACTAACGAACTTGGGTGGGTAGCTAGATCACATTAAAAAGATTAAATGTTGTCTCTCTTACTCTCAAATGCTTGTATAGGTTCAAGGTAAGTAGAGAAGGCCTGGAATGGCATCCACCAATCTTGTCCCTTTGAAAGGTTGGTGTGGTCCACTAGAGTTTGTATGGAGGCTAGGGGTCAGTAGAGGTCACCAGGGTAACCCAGGATGGGGGTCAAGACCTAGTGAAGACTCGCCTGGGTAACTCATGACAACCTAGTGATGACACTCTTTCCTATTGTAAACCTAGTGGTCACTCATGTTATTTATCTTTTTATGGTTTGCCTTGTGCCTGTGGAGATTGTTTGGTTTTCTTTTGAGTCTCTTGTGATTATATCATTGTGAGTCTCTCTTGTGATAATAGTCTTGTAAATCTCTTGTGAGTCGTGTTGGTATCTAGTATGCTTGCTTTTGTCTTGTGGGTCTGACTGACATCTCCTAGCATGGGGGGTTGACCTAATGGTACCGTATGGTTGGGTGGAGTGCTATTCGCACCCATTGGGTTTTGTTCATCCTACATCTTATTCGTGATGGCTCGTGGGAAGATTGAAGACTTTCATTTTGATTCAAATCTATGTATTTGTTTCTCTATTGTACTCTTGGAGATTTTATCCATATGGATACCCTGTAATGTAATTGATGATCATAAGTATAATCATGGTATATTCTCATGGCAATGTAATATGTATCATTATACTTTGTAATAGATGGTGTTAATATATTTTATGAGGTTTCTTATGTTCTTGTATGTTTGGTTAATGTTATTACTTGAGTAACAATGTTGTGGGGCCTTGAGGACTATTGCTAGTTATTATTTGTACATCTTTTCTTTATCATGTTGTATCATGTAACTCAATGCATTTGTATAGTTATCCTTTCAAAAAAAAATTATTCACATTTTCATTGGTTTATTTGGTTGTCCTGTAGGCCTCATAGCAAGGAGTTAAGATTGGTATCAGAGCCCATGTTCAAACAATGGGTTCTCAAGGTGTTCTTGGGTACATTTGTTGTTTGTATGTTTATTGTGTGTGCTTATTCTTGTCGCTAGATTGCCTCTTACATATGGTTGTGTTGTCCAAAAGGATGTCGAGAGAACAAGATAGAGGTCATAGAGGAGGCTGAGCTAGGGGACATGGCAAAGGGGTTGCATTTGACAACACCTCTTCATAGAGTTCCCAAGGGGATGCTGGGAATCAAAATTGTGAGCAAACAGCTTCAACACGACACCAGTTGCAGCTTTTACTTGAGCAGTTCCTTGATCGATTGGGTCCTCGCTAGGAAAATGGGGCTCGTGAGAGGTTGGCCGTGAGGCCTATTAATGACATGACAGAATGGGAGGCTTCCTATATGAGGGATTTGATGAGGACTCATCCTCCTAAATTCAATGGTGTTGAAACTAGTCTTGAGGTAGAGAATTGGTTGATAAAGCTAAACTGATGTTTCACAATGCACCCCTTCAGTACCAATACTAAGGCAAGATGTGCAATTTTGCATCTGAGGGGTTTCACATCCACCCGGTGATAGTTAGAAGTGCCAAAGCTTCACCTAGATATTAGCACCATTTCTTGGGAGTTGTTTGTGGAATGTTTCCCAGCTCAATTCTTATCTGATCATTGGAGGTAGCGCAAAGTAGATGAGTTCCATGAATTGAGACAATTAGCCATGTTTGTTGAGCAGTGTGAGCATCGCTTCTACAAGCTCAAGAGATATGCAGGAATTGGAGATGATGAGACCATGTTAGTCCAGCACTTTGTCAGAGGTCTCAATGCTCGGATTAGTGGAGGTGTACGAGTTTTCAAACCTAAGACCATGGAGGTTGTAGTTGAGAAAGCTCGTTTAGTATAGGAGAATTTACTATGGCTCTTAGGGGTCATAATGGAGTGCAAATTGGCAGTACACCTGCTAATAATCAGGGTTCTAGAGAGCCTCAGTCTCAGGGAGTGGTATCATCCCATGGTCAGCAGCAACATCAGTCTAAATGAAAGAACTCTTATTATCAGCAGGGTGAGGGTTCTCAGTCAGAAAAGAATAGGAATTGGAAGAGAAACAAACGTGACTGCAATGACCAACCTTCTCACAGAACACAAACAATAGCTAGTCGAGGTGGTCATCAGCAGTCAAGTGCACCCTCTGGTGGTGGTGGTTTTGGCTAGAGTACATGATGCTTTTCTTGTGGTTAGTAGGGTCACATTGCTAGATATTGCCCTCGGAAGGGTACACAGGGATCCAGCCATAGGCCAACTGCTTTAGAGCCTACAGTTGGAGATGTAGGCAGGAGCCATAGGATTCATGCATCAGTTGATAACCACCAAGCAAAGCATCAGGTTACCATGGTAGAGTCATCGGGTGTGTTGTGTGGTAATACTGTTTCTGTCTTATTTGATTCTAGTGCATCTGATTCTTTTATTACACCTTATCTTTTGAAGCAATTTGCACTAGTAGCAGTAGAGAAGGGTGTCAGGTGGCAAGTAGATTTAGCTTTAGGATTTAAGGTTGCAGTTGATTCCTTGGTCCGTGGATGTGAGTTTCAGATTGGTAACCTCCATACCTATGTGGATCTGTGTATTATTTTTTTGGGATCTTATGACATTATCTTGGGAATGGATTGGTTGTCAGCCAATTAGGAAGTCATAGACTACTGGAATAAGTCAGTGAAGTGTTTGGACCATTCTAGTAGTTTGGTGGAAGTGGTTGTCATCCAGAGACTTGTTTCTTTGCAAATAGTTTCAGCTATGCAGTTAAAATGAATGTATGCATTAGGAATGCCAGTTGTTTGTTGTGACTGTGAATGAATTGGAGTTGGATGAGAGTTGAGAGGTATCCCTCAATGATCATTCCTTGCTAAAGGAGTTTGTGGATGTCTTTCTGAGTGAGATTCCGAGAATGCCTCCTAAGAGGAGCATTGATTTCAAAATTGATTTGGTACTCAGAGCTTAACCAATCTCAAGTACACCATATCGGATGACAACTCAAGAGCTCGAAGAAATTCACTTGCAATTGGAGGAATTGTCAACAAAAGGGTTTATCTATCCTAGTGTTTCTCCTTGAGGAGCACCTATCATATTTGTGAAGAAGAAGGATAGGTCTCTTTGTTTGTGCATTGATTATCGATAGCTAAACAAATTTATAGTGAAGAATCGACATCCGTTGTCGAGGATTGATGACTTATTTGACCAGATCAAAGGTGTGAAGGTATTTTCTAAGATTGACCTCAAGTCAGGCTATCATCAGTTGAGGATTATGGAGGCGGATATTCATAAGGCTTTTTTTCCGCACTCGCTATGGTCATTATGAGTTTACTGTAGTGCCATTTGGATTGACTATTGCACTATCTATCTTCATGAGCCTTATGAACGGAGTGTTCAGGAATTATCTAGATAGATCCGTTCTCGTGTTCCTTGATGACATACTAATTTATTCTTGGACCATGGAGGAGCATGAGGAACATTTGAGGTAGGTTTTGCTATGTCTGAGTGAGAACTAGTTGTATGTTAATGTGGCAAAGTGTGAATTCTTTCAGACATAGATTAAGTATCTTGGGTATGTCATCTATAGTGATGGTATTGCAGTGGATCCCTCAAAGATCCAAGCTATTCTCGAGTGGCCCGCACCCATGAACGTCTCTGAGGATCATAGCTTTATGGGCTTGGCAGATTACTATCGGAGATTTGTTTAGGCATTTTTGAGGATTTCTCATCCTATTACTTCCCTTTAGAGAAAAGGGAAGAATTTTGTGTGGTCAAAGAAGTGTCAGGAACCTTTTCAGGTTTTTTAAGGAAAGGTTGACCAGTGCACCTATTTTGGTGGTTATCGAACCCTCAAGCAATTTCATGGTCTGCACTGATGCATCCTTGGAAGGGTTAGGAGCGGTATTGATGCCAGATGGAAGAGTGAATGTTTATGAGTCACGTAAAATCTAGAACCATGAACTTAACTATCCTACATGCGATCTTGAGTTGGTAGCCGTTGTGCATGCTTTGGTTCGTTGGAGACACTTTCTTTTGGGGCATCGATGGTGCAGGAGCACCTAGTTTCTTCATTTTGGTGTGTTTGTTCATAGGTTGGTTTGGAGTGGTGAATAATATTCTTCTCTTAGGTCTTAATATGTTTTTTTAATGCTTTGGTAGGTTGAAAGTCCTTAGGACAGTGCATTTACTCAATTTTGGCTTATAAGCCCTTGTAAGCCTAAAATGGCAAAACCTTGCATTTTGATGAAACATGCCTTGAATAGCCTTGTTTGGTATTGGGAAATGTAATTTTTTTGGTTTTTAGTCATCTTAGATGGTTTGGAGGATAAAATTAAGCATGTAAGGCAAAAATGCACTTTTTGGCAAAAGTTGTCAAAGTTGTTTGACAACTTTTTGTAACGTTGAGCAACTTTTTGCATTTTTGAGAAACAGATTGGTTAGGGAACTGATGGAGAGTTAGTTAGGACACAAATGGAATATAAATCCCTGAGAATGGATGTAAGCAGGTTGTTGAATGCCTGGATTTGATTGGAATACATTTTGTGACCAATTTTGGAGTTTTACATTGCAACTTTTCAAGAATTAGAACAACAATCCACACTAAATGGATTGATTGCATTAGTGTACTTTGTTTGATGATTTTTACATGTTCTTGTAGTGCTAGGGAAGCAATTTGATTAGTTCATTTGCAGGTTTGAATTGATTTTTCAATTTTGTAAGCTCTCAGCCCGAGTAAGGGTTTGAGAGGCCCAAACATGGTTCCAGCTTGAAGACCTTTGAGTTCTCCTCAATAACCCTTGGGAATCAAGCCATGGAACCTTTGTATAATGTAAATATCTTTTATTTCCTTTTTGAGGTCATTGAAAGGACAATGAGCATCATTTCCTAAGCGAGCTTAGTCATAGCCTGGTTAGAAAATGAATGAGATTATGCAAGTGTTTGCAGCAATGAGTAGGGTTGGAGTTGTAGAGTGTTTGGGATGAACAAGTGATGTGTGGAAGAACATTTTTGTGAATTTGGAGGTGTGGCAGATCAAGGAAGACACCTAACCCTTGGAAAAAGACCAAAATAAGCCCAAAACCACCTAAAACAAGCATTTCTCGAGTTTCGTACCTGTACGGTCAGTTTACGATTCCTAAGTTTAGAAGTTGGAAAGTAATTCCAAAAGGGTATCTTGATAAGCAAAGAGTTTGTGTGGGTCTTTGGAGAAATTGGGAGAAAATCCACAAAAACCAGTTAGGTATGGCTAATTAGGGCTCTAGGGCTACTAGGCCTAGAAAATAGGAAAAGGAAGGAGCGATGGGGAAAAGAATGAAACCCTCACTCAAAACCAGTTGATTGACCTTGAAAAACAACTCAAATACCTAATACAACCTCTGCAAGCACTTGTTAGGATTTTTAGAGTGTAAGGTTGGATTTACCCTTGTGAATCTCAACCAAGCTTGAGCAACCAGTGAGCACATCTGGGTTGGGAGCACTCCTAGAGAGCTTAGGTGTCTAAATTGATTAGAAGATAATATTAAAAAATCATGAAGCCCACTAGGATAACATGTGACTTCCCTTAAACAAGGAATTAGCTCTCTTTGAGTATCCTCCCCATCATAGTGGTATCAGAGCTTCCAAGATTTGGGAAGAAGCCAGCATATGATAGACACTAAATCAGTAGGAGAGAATAGTTTAAGGATGGTGACCAATGTAGAGCTAGAAAAGATGGTAGAAGACCAAGAATAATAAAATAGGCTCCTCAGAGAAAGATTGTTACAACTGGAGAGCAAACTAGATGCAGTGGAAGATAAAACTGAGAAAGTGACAATCAAGGTCAACGAAGGGAAGGGAAAAGAAGTTGTAGAAGAGGATAGGAATCCTGAACCAGACCCTATTCTACCTAAAGAACCTTTCCTTAAAGAAATTAAAGCCTTAGGAAGGAAATCCCTAGAAGGAGTGCCACTTTTTTGTGGAAAAATGGAGCCTGAGGTAGTCCTGGAATGGATAGAGGGATTGGAGAATCACTTTGAATGTGATGGAATCAGTGAGGCACAAAAGGTGATGGTGGCCAAGTCTAGATTGAGAGGGGTGACATTGACTTGGTGGAAATTTATTTAGGAAGAGAGGCAAAAAGAGGGCATGAACCCCATAGCTACGTGGAAGGGCATGTTAGCCAAAGTGAAAGAGGCATACATCCCTAAGGATTATGAGATCCAGTTGCACAAAAGGAGACAAAATTTGAGGCAAAGAGACTTGGATGTGAGCAAAAGCATAGACCAAAGATTCCAAGGGGAATCCAAGTTGGTTGAGAAAAGTGGGGATTCCAATAGCAAGAGCAGCTATAGAGGAAGGGGATCTAGCAACTCTAGTAGAGGAAGGTCTAGTGGATCAGGAAGAGGGTCCTATTTTGCCATCATGAAGTATTACAAATGCCATCAACTTGGACACCCAGCCTATAGGTGCCCTGAGAAGTCTTCTTCAACCCAAGGAGGTGAGAGGAGATTAAATTATGCTCAAGAGGATGCAACAAACATGAAAGCATTAGAAGTAAGCTTGGATTCAGAGGTTGGAGAGAACCTCATGATAAGAAGAGTCTTGATCAAAGAACTGATTAAGGAGGAACCTAGCCAAAGGACATCCTTGTTCAGAATAAAATGTAAGATCATGGGGAAGGTATGTAGAGTGGTGGTGGATTCAGGATCCACAGACAACATAGTGTCAGAGGAAGCATTGAGTAAGCTCAATTTACCAAGAATACCACATAGTGATCCCTATAGAGTTACATGGCTCAACAAGGGGCAACATGTTCCATTAAATGAGCAAACTTGGGTTGAGTTCACCATTCGAGGTTACAAAGACAAAATATTATGTGATATATTTCCCATGGATGCTTGCCACCTTCTCCTAGGTAGGCCATGGCAGTTTGACAGAAAGGCCATACATCATGGAGAGAAGAATGCTTATACCTTCCAAAAAGATGGAACCACCTACAAAATCTAGTCCATAGGAGACCAAGCAGAGGGCAGATCCAAAGGTCCTAATGTGTTCCTGGTTGGTGAGAAGGAATTCATCAACACCCTCAAAGAGGGAGAAGGAGTAGGGTTTTCCATTGTTGTGAAGCCAAAAGATGACAGCAAGGAGAAGAGGGTGAGCATTCCTAAAGAAGTGCAGTAGGTTCTAAATCAGTTTGAAGACATCATTAGTGATGGAACACCAACTACATTACCTCCTCAACGTGCCATAAATCAAATTGACTTTATACCTAGAGCTTCCTTACCCAATAAGGCAACTTATAAAATGACACTGGATCAAAACAAAGAGATAGCCAAGCAAATATAGGAATTGCTAGATAATGGTCTAATCAGGAAGAGTATCAGCCCATGTGCAGTACCCACCATTTTGGCTCCAAAGAAGGGAGGTACTTGGAGACTTTGCACTAACTCTAGAGCCACAAACCAGATTACCATCAGATATAGATTTCCCATCCCAAGAATTGAAGATTTGATGGATTGTTTGGGGGGTGTTGAATACTTCACCAAGATAGATCTCAAGAGTGGTTACCACCAAATCAGAATAAAGGAGGGTGATGAATGGAAGACAACTTCAAGACTACATAAGGACTCTATGAATGGCTTGTTATGCCATTTGGACTCACAAATGCCCCTACCACATTCATGAGACTCATGAATGAAGTACTCAAGGACTACATTGGTAAATTTGTTGTTATTTACTTAGATGACATCTTATTTTTTAGCAAGTTTAAAGATGAGCATCTTAAGCATTTAGAAATTGTCTTGAGTAAACTTTGTGATGAACAACTAACCATCAATTTGGAGAAATGTGAGTTTATGAAAAAGGAATTGGTGTATCTTGGGTTTGTAGCCTCAACAGGTGATTTGAAGATGGATAGCTCTAAGGTGGAAGCCATAATCAGTTGGTCCACACCTAGGACAACAAGTGAAGTGAGAAGTTTTCATGGCTTGGCTCAGTTTTATAGAAAGTTCATCAAAGGGTTTAGTGAAATATGTGCACCCATGCTTGAGACAATCAAGGGAGGTGTGAGAACCAAGTTTGTATGGACAAAGGAAGCACAAAGAGGTTTTCATCTCCTGAAGACAAAGGTGGCTACTCAACCAGTACTTATCCTACCAAGATTTGACAAACCCTTCACAATTGAATGTGATGCAAGAAATATAGCGGTTGGAGCAGTTTTGAGTCAAGATAATAGATCGGATGCCTTTTTCAGTGAAAAACTTAATGATGCAAAGAAAAGGTATTCCTCCTATGATTTGGAATTGTATGCACTTTTTCAATCACTTAGGAAATGGAGGAATTATTTTCTACCTAAGGAATTTGTGGTCTACACTAATAATCAAGCTCTTAGCTTTCTTAATTCACAAGAAAAGTTAAACCATAGGCATATTAAATGGGTAGAGTATTTACTGTCATATACCTTTACCATCAAGCACAAGAAAGGATAATGTAATAAGGTAGCCGATGCATTGAGTAGGAGGTTACTAACAATGCAAGAAGTGCAGCTCAAAAGCATTGGAATGGATAGCTTCAAGAATTTGTATGAAGAAGATGAAGATTTTGTTGTTGCCTACAAGGTTTGCCAGGGATTTGGAAACCATTTCCATAGTGAGTATGCAAATTACACCTTGCAAGATGGCCTTTTGTTCAAAGGAGGGCAGATATGTGTGCCTAGAGGGTCTATGAGGGAAAACTTGATGCAAGAAAAGCATAATGGATGCCTGAGTGAACACTTTGGTTTGAACAAGACTTTGGAACTTGTCCAAAGGTTCTAATTTTGGCCTAAAATGCAAAGAGATATCAGAAGATATGTGGAACAATGTGTGGTTTTCCAAAAAGATAAGGGTACATCTTCCAATGCTGGTCTTTATCAACCTTTACCTATTCCCAACCGACCATGAGAGTGTGTAAGTATGGACTTTGTGGTTGGTTTGCCAAAAACCAAATCAGGTTTTGATAGCATCTATGTTGTGGTGGATAGGTTTAGTAAGATGGCTCATTTTATCTCGTGCAAGGTCACTCAATGATGCCAACCACATTGCTCACTTCTTTTTCAAAGAGGTCATTAGGATTCATGGTTTACCTATTAACATTGTGTTAGATAGGGATGCAAAGTTTATTGGTCATTTTTGGAAGACCTTGTGGCAAAGATTAGGCACTAATTTGTATTTCAGTTCAGCCTATCATCCCCAAATGGATGGTCAAACTGAGGTGGTCAATGGAACACTTGGGAATCTACTTAGATGCCTAACAAAAGAGTGTGGTCAAGCTTGGGATCAGATCATCCATCAAGCATAATTTGCTTACAATGATAGTGTGAATAGGTCCACCGGTAAAAGCCCTTTTGAGGTGGTGTATGGAATTCATCCTAGAGGAGTTTTGGAGCTTAGAGATGTGGGAAAGATGGGACAGCAGAGTGGAAATGCCTTAGACATGGCCCAATCAATGCAAGAGGTCCGTGAGCAGGTTAGGACAACCCTATTGGATACTACTCAAAAGATCAAAGACAAAGTCGATGAGAAAAGGAAAGATATCCAATTTGTTGTTGGTGACATGGTGTTGGTTCATTTGAACAAGGAAAGGCTTCAGGAAGGTGTCCCTAGTAAGCTTCAGATGAGGAGGATAGGTCCTTGCAAAGTTTAGGCCAAGTATGGCAACAATGCATACAAGGTAGACTTACCGGTGATATGACTTTGTCACCCATTTTCAATGTGGAAGATTTGGTGCAGTATAAGGGCACACTTCCAATAGAAGTTAGTAGAGTTTCATAGGTCTCTCAAGCACTTTCAGACCCGCCCTTACCAGCTCCACCCATTCCCCAAGCCGAGAAGGTGTTAGATTCTAGAATTTTGAAGAAAACAAGGCATACCACTTACATGAAGCACTTGGTCAAGTGGAAACACCTTCCAACAATAGAGGCTACTTGGATACATGAGTTAGACTTCTCTAAGCATGGATTTCCTTTTTCTTTTTTGCCTCAAGGAGTCACTTGACTTCTTTCCTTTGGGGGAGTATGGTGCAGGAGCACCTAGTTTTGAGTACCTAGTTTCTTCATTTTTGTATGTTTGTTCATAGGTTGGTTTGGAGTGGTGAATAAGAGTCTTCTCTTAGGTCTTAATATGGTTTTTTAATGCTTTGGTAGGTTGAAATTCCTTAGGACAATGCATTTTCTCAATTTTGGCTTATAAGCCTAAACTGGCAAAATTTTGCATTTTGATGAAAAATGCCTTGAATAGCCTTGTTTGGCATTGGTAAATGTCAATGTTATGGTTTTTAGTCATCTTAGATGGTTTAGAGGAGAAAATTAAGCATGTAAGGTAAAAATGCACTTTTTGGCAAAAGTTGTCAAAGTTGTTTGACAACTTTTTGCAACGTTGAGCAACTTTTTGCATTTTTGAGCAAAGGGTTGGTTAGGGAACCGATGGAGAGTTAATTAGGACACAAATGGCATATAAAATCCCTAAGAATGGATGTAAGCAGGTTTTTGAATTCCTAGAGTTGATTGGAATATACTTTGTGACCATTTTTGGAGTTTTACATTGCAACTTTTCAAGAATTAGAGCAGCAATCCACACTAAATGGATTGATTGCATTACTATACTTTGTTTGATGATTTATACATGTTCTTGTAGTGCGCAGGAATAAATTTGATTAGTTTATTTTCAGGTTTGAATTGAGTTTTCAATTTTGTAAGCTCTCGGCCTGAGTAAGGGTTTGAGAGGCCCAGACATGGTTCCAGCTTGAAGTCCTTTGAGTTATCCTCAATAACCCTTGGGAATCAAGTCGTGGAACCTTTATATAGTGTAAATAGATTTTATTTCCTTTTAGATTTGGAGGTCATTGAAAGGCCAATGAGCATCATTTCCTAGGTGAGCTTAGTCATAGCCCGGTTAGGAAATGAATGAGATTATGCAAGTGTTTGCAGGAATAAGCAGGGTTGGAGTTGCAAAGTGTTTGGGATGAACAAGTGATGTGTGGTAGAACATTTGTGTGAATTTGGAGATGTGGCAAATCAAGGAAGACACCTAACCCTTGGAAAAAGACCCAAACAAGCCGAAAACCACCTAAAACAAGCATTTCTCGGGTTTCGTACTTGTACAGTTAGTTTGGGATTCCTAAATTCAAAAGTTGAAAAGTACTTCCAAAAGGGTATCTTGATCAGCAAAGAGTTTGTGTGAGTCTTTGGAGAATTTGGGAGAAAATCCACAAAAACCGGTTAGGTAGGGCTAATTGGGGCTCTAGGGCTACTAGGCCTAGAAAATAGGAAAAGGAAGGAGCGATGCGGAAAAGAATGAAAACCTCACTCAAAACCAATTGATTGACCTTGAAAAACATCTCAAATACCTAATACAACCTCTGCAAGCACTTCTTAGGAGTTTTAGAGTGTAAGGTTGGATTTACCCTTGTGAATCTCAACCAAGCTTGAGCAACCAGTGAGCACATCTGGATTGGGAGCACTCCTAGAGATATTAGGTGTCTAAATTGATTAGAAGATAATATGAACAAAGCATGAAGCCTACTAGGATAACATCTGACTACCCTTAAACAAGGAATTAGCTCTCTTTGAGTATCCTCCCCATCAATCGGTTCGAGTTGCACACATATCATCACAGTTTATAGTATATATTCACGCCGAATCTAAATGCTAGGCAGAGGAGGTGGATGGAATTCCTATGCAAGTATGAATTCAAGGTGAAATAGATTTAGGGGAAAGACAATGTGGTTGTAGATGCCCTTAGTCATCTATGGCATGAGATTTTTATAGTATCTCTTGGAGTGGATTTGAGAGGACAGATAGTTGTAACACTCCCTGCAAATATTTGGTATTAGGACATTAGTTCTAAGCTTGAGTCTGGTAGAGATTTGGAGGGTAGATTCGTAGGTTATTCCTTTGATTCTGATGGTCTTTTGTGGAATATGGGATGTATTTATGTTCCTTCTACCGAAGGTCTTCATGTTTTGATCCTATCTGAGTCACATTGAGCACCATATTCTTCTCATCTTGGTGTTAAGAAGATGTATGCAGATCTTTGATAGTTGTACTTTTAATCAAGTATGAAGAGAGATATAGTGGATTTTGTGGCATGGTGTTTAGATTGTCAAAGGGTGAAGGCGGAACATCAACACCCAACAGGTCTTTTGCATCAGCATCTTGTTCTAGAGTGGAAGTGGGATATTATTTTTATGGACTTCATTGTGGGCACGGGGGCTTCACTTAGTGAACCTGGGTCATAGCACGTGAATTCATGGCATACTAAAGAATCCCTCTTTTTTTTAAAAACATTTCCCTAAACTCCTTTTTTGTCACCTCCTCTCAATACAGATCCTAAATTAAAAGCCCCCTATTTTCACCAAATATATATTTTTTCATAGCTAGAATTAAAAACCCCCCTATTTTCATCGATAGGCAATATATTGCACCCTCATTTTTGGGATATTAAACCCCCCAATATGAATGCACACAATATAATATTGCTTAGCCAGTGAAGCCCTCGTGATTGTGGGATTACCTAAGTCCTTACATCATCATGATGCTATCATGGTCACCCTGGATAGGTTGACCAAAGTTGCACATTTCTCGCATGTCCGATATTCTTACAATGCACCATCAGTGGCCAACATTTTCATGAAAGATATTGTTAGGCTTCATGGCATCCCACGAAAGATCATTTCTGATAGAGACCCCATATTCACTTCATCCTTGTGGAAATCTCTTTAGTGGGCATTAGGGACTCAGCTAAACTTCAATTCAGCCTATCCTTCGGAGACTGACAGATAGATGAAGAGAGCCAATTAGAGGACATGCTTCAAATGTACATTATAGACCAACAATTCTATTGGGAGGACTACCTATACTTGGTGGGATTCTCTTATAACAATGGATACCACAGTTTCATCAGTATGGATCCCTTTCAGGCATTATATGGTTGTCCTTGTCAGACTCCCTTGAGTTGCGACTGACTGGAGGACAGGGTGCATTTGGGTCCAGATATGCTTCGAGATATGGAGCAATAGGTAGAGAGAATCTAAGAGAATTTAGTGGTGGCATAGGATCGGCAAAAGAAGTACCCCAGTGTGCATAGGGTGGATCATCAGTTCTTTGTCGGTGATCAGGTCTTCCTGCATGTACGTTAGTGGAAGAGTCCAATCCATTACAGAAAGGGCTCTAAGATTGCACCACGTCTTGTTGGTTCATTTGAGGTTTTAGAGAGGATTGGTCTAGTCACCTATCGACTTTCTCTGTCGCCTCGTCTCTCACACATTCATGATGTTTTGCATGTTTTAGTTCTTTGTCTATATCACCTTGATATTTCTCACATTATTGATTTTATTTCTCTGCAGGTTGAGCATAGGCAGCTAGCTCTCAAGCCCGTGGGCATTCTGGAGCACAGGCATCGAGTTCTCAGAGGTAGAGATATTGAGCAGGTCAGGGTCCATTGGGACCCTAATGATGAATCTTTAGCTACTAAGGAGGAGGCATCTTGTATGCATGAGCTCTATCCTTTTCTCTTTGTATGCTTCCAGGAGTAAGCCTGATACTAGGGGAGGAGGATGTAGTGCCAACTCTCTTTTAGGCTTTCCAATTTTTATGGTCTTGTGTGGCTTAGACCCTATTTGGTGTTGATTGATTTTGACACTTGATATGATGCACTTTATGTCTCATGGATTTATATTTGGTATTCATGTTTTATTCTTATGGATCGTTGGATGATGATTTACATGACGATGACTATGATGTGTTTATATAATATTAGCTATGCTTAGTTAGTCAAATGATTATTGAGATGGATTATATATGTGTTGTTATGATTTCATCGTTATTTTTATGGATGTTTATTTGACCTGACATACACTATTTTCTCTTTGATGTTCTTCGGTGAAAGGGAAAAGCATCACACTACTCTTTACGAGTAAGTTGTGTCACTTCCATTTCCTTTTCATGGTATGATATTATATGGATTAAATATATATACTCGACAGTTTGTTTATGAAGCTGTAGGTAGCGAGCATCGAATCCACTTGAATCTTCAGGTTTGAGCATGCTCTTTGACCCAATGGTAATGTTGAAACTGGAGTTATCAATCAGACCCTTGACGTGACAATCGTTCCTACGGGAATGAGATTCTTGTCAGGTAGCCCTACGGTTGTCCGGTCATGTCCTGTGAGTCTTTGTGTTTCGTTGGTTCTCAAATTTTCATCCTTGAGTGTACTTTTTGTTGGCAATTGACACTCTATTGGTTGGTTTCACTATGTTTTCATTCATGGCAACATGATTTTGGGTTCCAGCTTCATATGGTGTACCAACAGGCACTTCACAGATTCTACACCAGCACCGGCAGGTCAGAAAGATTTCTTTGGTCACCGACAATGTAGGCTAACATGGTATAGTAAAGGTTATCAATATTGGAGGCCAACTTATCTTGGATCCGGCATCGACAACTTTTTTTAATGTTTGTTCATTTATGTTATATGGCCGACACTTAATCTGATATTGTATATATCTTTGTAAGCCGACATAAGGCATAAATTTGTATAGGGTATATAGGGAAGATTGATTAGATAATTTTGATATAGATGAAGGATAGGAATGTGGTGATGGATGTGTGAATGTAATTATTCAGAGAGACTATGTATGTGAGGAATTTAATGTAAGGGTTATTCCAGTAAAGGGATTTAGGGTTTCAACCGAAACATACAGAGCTTAAACCAGAACTATATTCTGGCATAGAAGATGTTATCTTAATAGTTCACACTTCTCTAGATTGTTGTCTGAAATTTTATGTAGTCAGAGAGGCTTCTATTGTGATTGAGCAGTGTGCTCTAGGTTACAAGCCTTCCTGCAAGTGCAGGCCCATCATATATTGTAATATCTCTTCATATGGCCAGTGAATTGATATTGTGGGTCACAAATCCCACCGTGGTTTTTCCTCGTTGAGGTTTTCCATGTATAAATTTGTGTGTTATGATTCTCATTTATGTGTTTGGCTTATTGATTGCTTTACTTCTTTCAATTCTGTTTATATCGGTATACCAGTTGGTGCATGAATGTTTTGCGAAGGCGAAAATCTACTATTCTGATATAACATTGATTCACCCCCCTCTCAGTGTTATTGGTTTCCAACAATTGGTATCAGAGCCTTGTGCCTCAGAGGAAGTTTAACAGCTTGAGGAAGATCGTGAAACCGAAATCATTGAAAAGGGCTTTAGAGATGCAGCTTGAGATGGCACTTGAAGATTATGATGTTGAAAGATTGAAGAACTTAAAGCTACAAGATTATTTGAATTCTGCTAAGGAATTCATTCTTGTCCTACAAGAGAGGCTATCATTTGTTCAAGCTAGGAGGAAAGAAATTTTGTAAAATCGGGATGATGAAGAGAAAAATGCACTTAAGGAGCAATGTTAGAAATTGAGTCAGGAGAACATGGTTATGAAGAATGAAATGCAAGCTATAACTATGAGAATGTCTAAGGAGATTGAGGACAGAAAGAAAATATTGTTGTATCCTTGAAGAACAAACTTGAAGAATGTGGTAGGTTGGTTCATGAAAATGATATTGTAGTCACATAAATCTGTCCCTTTTATTTAAATAAATATTTGCTATTTATTTAATTAAAAATCTACTAGCCATCAGTTAATTAAATTAATATTTAATTAATTCATCTTCAAACATTCTCCTACTAATTAAATAAATTATTCAATTTATTTTAATTAATTCATTAAACCAAAATTCACAATCAATGAAATGAATAAATCCTATTTATTTCATTTATTCCTCTTTCCTCTTTTAAATAAATTAAATAAAATATTTATTTAAATCATTTATTCCCCCCACTTGCATTTTCCTACAAATACAAGTTGCAACCACAAGTTGAAATAAATTAATTTTATTTTAATTAAAATCCTATTTTCTCTCACCCACCAAATCCACTTGCAATCCTAAACCCCATTCTAAACTCTTCTAACCCCTTCCTAATTAACCTAATCCATCCCCTAATTATTGTCACATTCCTAAGCAACTTGGAGTCACTTCTCAAAGACTTCAAAGTCTTTGAAAAACATTTAATGCTTTGTGTGTTCAACAATTTAACCTCTAAAAGTCTTCTAAACCACTTATGACTCTTACATGACCATTTATGGTTAACCCCTAACTCAACCCTCATGTGACTCATGTGTCTCCTCAAGCATTTATTGCTTTGACCATGGTTATCCCTTTTACCCTTGCACAAGAGTTTATCCATTGGATAAAAACTTTATTCTTTGAATAAAGAATTTATTCACTCAACCTAGCCTTGACCTTGACTCCCAAGTTAACCTTCAGGTCATATCAAGCATTTAATGTTTAGTCCCTCTCCTCTCAACCTATCTCATATTGACACTTGTCATCCTGGGATTGGGTTGAAAGTCCTCACATGGATTGAATATCATTCAATCCTGACCCTTGTTGAGATTACTCAATCTGAACCATCCATTGCTCCATTTTTCCTATAAATAGAGAGCCCATTTCTTCATAATCCAGATCCTGAAAACTTGTATGCATTTAATCTATAGTGAATTTTAGAGAGATAATTTAACATAAATCACATATATTGTCATTTTGGACTAAAATAAATCTTAGTTCATTTCATAATATGTCTAATTAGTTTGTTTTACACTTGCATAGTTAAAACATTTCAATCTTGAACCTCCATAAGCATCCATAGTGCAAAAAGTTGTTGAGAGCTACACTAATTTGGAACTTGGAGAGGAGAGGAACAAAGGAGAAGGAGCTAAGAGCATGTTGAAAAGAATTTGGAGATACCTTGTTGTATTTACTTCCATAGTTAAATATTTTATCATGTTTTTAGTGTCTTTTTTGATATGCTTGCTTAGATTAGTTTTTGGTTGATTAACACTAACGTTTGTCTTTGTTTCTTGTGTGTTATATGACTACAGGCTTTAATCTAACACTTGTCTATTTTGCAGAGCATCATTTGGTGAACCCAACGTGAATCGAACAAACAACAACATTTTTTTTTACCAAACTAACTTTTTGACTATTTAGCTTGACACACAGGTCGCGCTTTGGCACTTTTGCTCGCGCTGTAGCATTATTGCAATTTGATATTTTAGCGCTATTGTAGTTGCAATAGGGCTATTGTTTCAAATTTAGCGCCATTGTCCGTGTATTAGCACTTTTGAGCCTTAACTAACGCTTTTGTCCATATTGTAGCGCACTTGTTTTATTGTTTAAATTTTTTAGTTGGGTGCGTTTGTCTATCTTTTAGCGCGTTTGTGTTAAGTAGCGCTTCTGTTTTCACACAGAGTAGCACTATTGTAACAGAACGTTGTAAAAAATTCCATTTAATCGATAAAATAAATTTTCTTAGGCTTGTGGAAGCCCCCCATTTGGTCGGATTTTACTAACCTTTCGCTTCATGTGCAGGTTTTAAAACTAACCCTGTTTTGTTATTTAAAAATAAAAAACACTTCTTTTGGTGCTCTAAAAATCACAAAACAAATTTACTTTCATTGCAAGTTAGGGATACACTCTATTTTGGTGCTTAAAATAAAACAAGACACATTTTATTTCTTGCATCAAACTAAAATTCACAATCAACACTTCATTTTTGTGCAAGTTAAAAGGAATCCCAAATTTGTCAAAGTTGTTCTCAAAATGATTTACTTCATGCATATGTGTTTCAATTTCAGTTGACCAGGATTTTCAATTCCTAGTTACTCAAACATATTGCCTTTGAAGTTAAAAAGAACATCATGGTTGTTGGAGCAACATCTCCAAATAGATAGAACATCGTTGCAATGACCAGTTAAAAAGAACAAGTGTATTTTGTGCTTGGCACACTTGTGCAAAAGAGTTGGTCGAGTGGTCCTACTTATAACACACACTATCCTCTCCCTTGGCTTTTGTGGTCCTAGGTGCAAGAGAAAAGTGTTAGTAATACTAAAGTTTTATCTTTTTAAGAGAGGCTTGCCAAGAGACACATCACTCTTGAGAATGACCTCACACGGTAAATCTTTCGAGTCGCTATAGAAATCAAGTAAGAGCGAAAGTTGTAGCCTTGGGTATAGTTGTTCCTACAGTGTAACTTGCCAAAATGACAAATGGGCCCCACCACAAGTTACAAGGCTCTTAAGTGAGTCACTACATAATGAACTTATGTCCAAAAATATCAAAAATTATTAAACACCTTTAAGTAGTAGCCCAACCACTCTATTGATTGAGGATATTTGTGATAAATTCAGTGCAAGAGCATAGATGGTTTTGCTCCCAAGATACTCACCATACATATTTCCTTGAGTAGAAACATAGCTTTTTGAAAAGTCACTTGTGGCTTGATGGAAGTGGTGATTCCCCCATCATAGGGATCATCTATTTGTCATGCTCGCACAAGACTTAGTATATCATATCCTTACCTGCCATGGCGGGATTCATAAAGTATGTAGTACCAAAGTTGAAGAAATATCAAGATGTGGGCTGAAATTATCGCAACTGGCCATTTGACCTTAAGGATAAAAAGTGTTTGAAGTGTTTTCGTTTTTGAGTCAAGACCGGTGCAAATTGAGCCCACTTTAGGCTTTGGAAACACCTAAAATACATTTGAAGGAAAGGATCATTAAAAGTTCAAAAGATTGGGTTAATCTAGACCCATACTTACTCGTGCCTTTTGAGGCAACATTCTTGTGTTTGTTTGCTTGCTTTGTTTTCTTGTCAAGAAACATCATAAAACCAAAATCCAAAACAAGTATTCATCCAACATCAACATTTAAAAAAAAAAAAGATCAAAAAAACAAAGAGCAATAATCAAAGTATCAAACTATATGACCATTCTTCACATCTTGAGAAAGAAGAATCTTCATCAAATCATCAACTTGAAGAAAAGACCATTGAGCTCAAAGGCTCTTATCAAAAGGAGGAAATTCTTCTATCTTAATAGACAAATCTTTGTCTCTCATGGAACCTTCTTACGTCATATGCGTCTTTACCTTCAAGGGAAATCAATCGAATTTCATCCAGAATCATTAAACCGCAGAGCTTTTACTCAATATAGAGTTTTGAGTTATCATCAAAATAAGGGAGGCAAGATCAATCCTGCCTTCTTTCTAGATATTTGTATCACATATAACTCGGCTAGGGAAGAACCAACAACCCCTGAACAAGAAGAGGAAGAGTTTATTCCTTTTGTAACACAAAGTTTCTATTGAAGTTAAACATCCCATCCATTATCATATCCATATCTCATCAAATCCACTTCCAACTCTCAAAACATCAAGAGGTTTTTGTCCTAAGTTCTATTTCGATATTGCTTGAATCAAACACAACACATCACTTTTAGAGTGTCTCTATATCTAGGATAAACTCATCCTAAGAGACATTTCTATGTAGGTTAAAACTAGTCTATGAGTGCATCCTCTCACTACTAGGTAGTTGAGTCTATAATACATCTCAGATTTCTCTAAACCTTATCACATCAAGCTTTGTCAATCCAACACAATAAGCAATTCAAGAAATAACTTTGGCACCATTTACCTTTCATGCTAGAGATTCGTATGCAAAACATTTCACCAAACATCAATCTTTCATTTCATCACCATCTCATCATCATTTTCATTAAACTTCAAACTTGTAAACAAAATGGCTCATACCAGATCCAGGTCTAGACAACAAAAAATTGAAGAGGAAGAGGAGGAAAATCTTAATGAATTCCAAGAAGCCCTTGGAGGAAACGCAAATGATGAAAATCCAAGTACTCCTACTCCTGCAGCAATACAAAGGGCACAACACAACCCTCTCTTTAATAGACTTTTTGACAAAATACTCAGGAGCAATGTTGATGCTCACTTTTTAAGACTTTCTCAAGAGGGGCCTAAACTAGCCTCTGACTTTGACATTGCACGACTAAGACAAGCATCAAAATGCCAAAGTTGTAATGAGGATGAAAGAGGTAGAGAGCACATCAGATATAACCCTCCTCAAGGTAATCCTCCTCCTCCTCCAAATGAAATAGACATGTTGCGGCAACAAGTCAAAAATCTCGCCCAACAACTTCATAGTGGTGTAAGAACTAATCAATTTTCACTCAATGACATTTGTCCCTATCCCTTTGATAGGAATCTTCATATGCCACCTTTTCCGCGATCGTGGGTTTGAAACACCCAAGTTTGAAAAGTACCGAGGAAAAGCAGATCCTCATGATCATGTTAGAGAATTCCATTCAGCTTTCCTCGAAGTGGCATACGAGGATACTTACCTAATGCAACTTTTCCCCAAAGCTTGGGAGGAACAACCACATCATGGTTTTCCCAATTACCAGGTGGCATTAGGACATTTGAAGAACTCATCCAGAAATTCCTGGCACATTACTCACACAACATTGAACATGATATCACAATCTCTGATCTATGTAACACTAAACAAAAACCAGGTGATCTATTTTCAGTCTTTTTGCAACGATGGCATCAAATGTCTAGCAGACGTTCTCTTCAGCTACATGAACAAGAACTAGTGGAAATATTTATTTCCAACTTAAATGACAAAATGGAATTTCACCTAGACGTAAAAGACATAGATTCTTTCAATGACATGATCACTAAAGGTCTAAAATGTGAGCGGGCTCTCATCAAAAAAGGGCTTATCAAAATATATAATGAACCAAAGGATGTCCCTCACCCGTGCTTCAATAGTGAAAAGCCTAACTTCTGGAACAAAAACAAAAACATCATCAATGATGAGGTTGTGGATGCAAGAACTATCAAAAGTGCACAACCTGTGGTATGATTTGTAGGACAGAATCCCCCACCCAAGACTAACATAGTTGTTCCTCCAAATCAAGGCCACAACACATCTCAAGAGGAACCCAGACAACGTAAACAAAATTTTAAACCTAAACGAACATACACTCCCTTAGGGGAACCCATCAAAACAGTGTTACGTTAGTTGGTTTCTCAAAATCTGGTGACCTTACCCAAAACATCAAATTATGAACCTCAAGTCAAACCTTCATGGTGGAGAGATACTGAACATTGCGATTTCCATCAAGGGAAAGGGCATAAGACAAGCAATTGTCACAGATTGAAAGATCTTATTCAGGATCTTATTGACCAAGGTGAAATCGAAATTGAAGGACATGACCCAAAGACAACAAACAATGATCATCTCATGTTTAAAAATCCACTTCCATCACATGATCAAAGGGGTCCTTCCACTTCAAGGAGAAACATAGATACAACCAATTACAAGCAAGCCGCATATAATTACACTGTGAATCACCTATATGATGTCAGTGAACAAATTGCAACTATTACCATCAAAAATCCGAGCTCCACTTCCAATGTTGTTACACATCATGGCAAGATTACCATAAAAGAAGCTCCACAAGGTAGCCCATCTATCCCAAAGAAGTATAGCCTTGTGGAACAGTTAGACAAAACACCCGCACTGATATCTATCTTAGAGCTATTGTGCCTATCCCCATCCCATAAAACAATCTTGGATCAAGCTCTCCAAGAGGGGTCAGTCCCTGCAAACCTAAATATAGATCAGTTCCAAGCTATGGTTGGAAACCTAAGATCATCACCTTGTCTCACTTTCTTTGAAAGTGACAACTCATCCTTCCAGCAACCTCACAACGCCTCACTACACATTGAAGGGTTTATCAACCAACATAGGATCAAGCGATTCTTGATTGATAATGGAGCAAGCCTGAATATCTGTACATTGCAATTAGTCATAGCTTTGGGATATGCAATTGAATCAGTGGATCCCTGCAAGAAGATAACAATCAAAGCCTATGATGATGCAGAGTGTTCATCCAAAGGAGTTGTGGTGCTACCAATCCAAGTGGGCCCTTTGGTGAAACACATCATCTGTCAAGTTTTGTACCTTCCTCTGCCAGACAATTTATTATTAGGAAGACCTTGGATACACGCCATGCAAGCCATTCCATCCACCTACCATCAATGTATCAAGTTCCCGCATAATGGTGTAGAAATTACAATCTCGGGCGATGCAAACCCCTTTGCATATTGTCATAATATAAGTCATCAACTAGAGATTACCGTTCCCAACAATAGAGAAGCCATCTCATCCACATCATACGTAAGTCCAGCCTCTCTTTCCAGTTCAAACACCACTATACCCAAGCAAGGGAATCTCAAGATGAAAATAGCAGAGGAAGGTCCTGGGGAATACAATCTTAGCCAACTCTTTTGTGTTGGACAAATGCCCACTTCTCCCAGAACTCATGGTAAACCTTGACGATTATTTCAACAACCACTAATCAAGTCAGCATGTACTTTGACATCGTTCATCCTTGGAAAGAGTCAAGAAGAAGAGACTAGAGATGATGACTTAGCGGAATGGATCTATAAAGATCCCATCACCACCGATATTCCGCAATATAAGCTTCCCACATATCAGTATGGCAAAGGCCTTCTCATTATGCAAAGAATGGGTTATGATGGTCAAAGTGCTCTAGGACCTTGCAAGCAAGGACAACATGAACCATTGTAGCTGGAATTTAAGCCCAAAGATAACATTGGCCTAGGCTTTCAAAAAGAGATTCTTCCTAAGCTCAGATTCAAAGGGAAACCTAGCAAACCACTATACCAGCCTATTACAAAGAGGTCACCTTTGATTATAAAAGCAGCATTGAGCACCATAGAAACTACCCCATTGAGGCTAAAAATCCTAGCAAAACCATCTACGACACCAATCATCCCACCAATCAAACCAGCAATCTCGTCAGTAGCAACAATAACATCAATAGCACCATTAGCAACAACTGTACCAGCACCCACAGCAGTATCAACACCACCGGCAATTCCAGCAGAAACAACAAAGTCAACACTACCGATACTCCCCATATCGGATTCGTTGATCCCCATAATCCTTCTGTTAAGGCTCAAATTTGCACCCTACTAAACTACAAGTTTAGTAATTTGGCCTAACATGGGATTCACTTCTGCATGTGGGCAATGCGCAAATTGAAATGAAACCTCCGGTTCCTAGGCCGGTTCCTATTGGATAAATCGCCTATTTGCTCTTCTAACAACTGAAAACTTGGTAGGAAAAGGGAAGAGAAAAGGAAACAATAAAAATAAACTAAGTAACTAGGTGATTCACCGAACTTTGAGGGAAACTAAAATGATAATGACAGGTCTCTTATTGCAAAAATTTCTATTTTAGTGGGTAACACTTCTGTTCTATATAGGCCTGCATAAATGTTTCACAGAAAGGTCCTAGACTGAGCAATCAAGGAAAATATATATTCACATGAAAGCTCCATGTTCTTGTGGACACAAACTGCAACCTGCAAACAAAATACACTTCTGCAACCAGGCTCTTGATGAGACAAAATAACAAGGAATAATACAATTCACTGGTTACCTCTATCAATCATACTATGAACACAAAGATACAGAAAGAAAAGAAGGCTTGAAAAAGAAACTTAATAAAACCTTGCTCCAAAAGATGCTGTCATCATATATTCAGTCTCCAAGATTGAGTTACAGAAATTATACAAGAAAATATGCTAAGGACAAAATGTTGTCACAAGAGCCTTCTCTGCATAATCAGAACTAACTCCAAAAATAGTGTCTTTTTGCACTAAGTACAAAAAACCCCAACTGATTTGGGTCGGATGCAAGAAAAATGCCTCAAAAAGAGGAGTCTAGAAGACACCAAAAAGGGCTATAAACCTAGAAAAGTCTTCCTTAATAAATAATCAACCCAAAAGAGCACTAGAAACAGCCTCAAAATCACTTAACCAAGTAATAAAAGCTCCCCAAAATGGTGGAAAAGTCCAACTTCGACCCTTTACCTAAAAATGCTCCAACCTCCCTAGATTTGCTTCATTTGGTTTCAAACAACCTCATGTTCCTATAAAGACGCTCTTGTCTCCAAAAATATCTTAACTCCTTTTGAATGCTTCCCAAGTGGTTATGAGTGATCCTATATACTCTCCTTGTGTCTCCCAACTGAAAAGACTTCTTCAATGAAAGCCTTATCTCTCCTGAATTAACTCCTCCTTCAAAACTAAGTCAAAAGACTTAGTCTCCTTCTTGCATATGAGTATACCTTTTACATTTCGAATAATAATATTTAATTACAATTTATAATTGCATTGTAATTAAATACATTTTACAAATAAATACCAGTCTTGGACAAAAAATAAAAAACAAAAATATAATAAAAGTAAGACATATTTGATATATTAATAAACATTTATTTATCAAATATGTTTGATTTTTATCATATTGAATAAAATAAAGTCCAGCGGACTTGAGGGAGAATATAAAATATGGCAAAGGGTTTTATAACCCTAAAAATATCTCACTCCCATCGCATTTTCCTCATTTTTTGCAAAATGAAAACCATTTGAAAGGTTCTCGAGGGTTTGGTGCCGCCATGGATGAAGGTTCTGGGTTTTCAATGGGCTTCTTTCTAAATGCAAATCTTTTCTCTACAGGTATGCCCGCACCACATTTACCAGGAAACTGACTGTGTTCGTTTTTCACATCTTGCATACACTGCATTTTGCATATATTTTTACCAGAAAGATAACGCGCTGTGTTTGTTTTTTACATTCTGCAAACTCATCTACCAGAAAAGTAATGTGCTGTGTCTGGTTTTTAACATTTTGCACACATTTTTTTTTTTTTGCATAAATTTTGCCACTATAGTAGTTGTTGAGTGCACATAGATCTCATCCATGTCTAGATGACCATCAATTAATGATCCCAATGACATTGCAGCAACCTGAGCAACTTTAACATCTAGTCCCTATCCAAGTTCACATCCTGAATGATAAATGCTAATACTACAATCTGGATGAACATTCACCAAACAGATCATTTGCTGCGCCTCTCAGAAGGCATTGAACTTTACAGGTACCAAACGTATTCCTCTTTTCACCCATTGGTTCTGATCATTGAAAGTCTTCACGTCTTTGGTGCGGTTTTCATAATTGCTTGATGCCTTCACAGTACCAAAAACTAATTTTGCATTACAGTATATGAGTTCTTGACCAGAAAGTGCCATGTCTCCTTTAGTATACATATTGAGTTCCCGGACAATATCAGGCAGAAATCCTAGTGCATGTGCTATGTGCTCCATCACTGTTTCAATCATGACTGCTGTCTCAACAAATACCGGTCCTCTCATGTAGGTACATGCAGGCAAGTTAGTCTTGGCTATTTTTCCTTCAATTCTCCAGTTGGCAATGTTATATACCCCATCAATAAATAGTGGGATTGAACTCAAATCTGGATACTCAAAATCAAAGTGGGCTCCCCGGTTATTGAACACTTCCATCTGCATTGCTGAAATTTTTCCATTTTTTTGAGAAGCAACTTTAACATCTGCACAAGTATGGACTTCGACCACCAACAAGCTGCATATTTGTATTTAGATCAAACAAGAGACGAACAGGTTTTTGAAGTTTATCAGCAGCCATTGCACATGCCATTGCGACTGGGGGCGTTCTATTTAACTTGGCACCATAAGCACCTCCAACACGTGCTACATTTACATTTACTTTGTGTTGCGGCCTGTTCAAGGCTACTGCAACACATTGTTGAACCTGTGAAGGGTTCTGAGTTGATGAGTAAACAGTCATACAACCCTCCTCACCAGGTATACATAAGGACCTTTGTGTTTCCAAATGAAAATGGTATTGATGACCTATACTAACCTCTCCTTCAACAATGACTTCGTCAGATCTAAATGAAGAAGCTACATTTCCTCTCTGAAATTCAAGAGCTCTGTTATCAAAGAATGAGTTGGACTTTATAGCATCTTCAATTGTGAGTATAGGCTTCACTACATCGGTATAAATAACATGTACAAGCTTTGAAGCTGCGTCTGCAATGGACTTTGTTTTTGCTACAATTAATCCCACAGCTTGGCCATAGTAGTGAACCCGTTTAGATGCAAAAACTAGTTCATAATCAATAACAAGATTACAATATCCATCTGCAGCTATTGTATCAGCAGAGAGAAACGCAACAGCTCCTTTCTTTGAAAGGGCTTCCGAAGGGTCTATCTCCTTGATAGTTCCATTTGCTATTGTTGAAAGAACAAAAACTGCATGTAACCCATCTCCAAGTTTTAAATATCTAAGTACTCTACTTCCCCTGTGACCTGTGCTTGAGCTGATAATTTTGGGAGTGGTTGTGACACTGGATACTCTGATGGGTCCCCATCGAGTCCCCACCCGTACCCTTTCCACTGGGATCACCAGTCTGGGCAATGAAGTCCTTTTGCACTGAATGGAAAAGACAATTGTTGTAGTACTTGATTTTATATATTAGATTGTGTTTTATCCTTATTGAATTTCTGACTTTGGCACATGCTGGGATTGATCTTATGTAGAAATAAAGTTCGAGCACGGGCTCGTGACACTCATTCCTGTAATCGTTAATTCTGATTTCATTCAGCTCACTGTTTGAACATGCATTTAAGATTCAAATACTCTTTTTCTTTACCAACTTGCTGCATTGGATTGTTTATCTTCACGATGTGGTATTGATCCTTTTTTAAATACTGTAAGGTTTCACATTGAAATAATATGTCCCTTAAATGCTTCAATTGGTTTCTTCATCATTCCACTTGATATTTTGAGATTAGTTACTCTAAAGGGTATGTCGGGCTCATACCCGAAGGGAGCCTCGGTCAGGGGCACATGCCAATTAGAGTAACTAATTATCTGCACATGAAACAAACACATTAGCATAAACATTTCTTTTTTCTGAAGCAGTGATTTGTCTTTATCTTTCCCGCCCTTTCAAAATAGAAATATGATAGGCTATAATAAATGATATGTCGTAGGATAATCTTTCATTGCTTAGATCGGTTGGATCTAACACCTCTTCTTTTTTTTTGTGCAGGAAAGTAGGAGTTTTCAAAGTCTGAAGATCGAGAGAACATTCACAAGAGCAACGGGGCAGCCAATAACCAGTCAAAGCAACCCAAGGCAATGACTGGTTATCCTCACACTCATTTTTTAATTCTATCCCTTTTTGTTTTGGATATGTAGGAAAGATAAGAATGCTAAGCTCACGGCTTGTGTGAGGTTTTAAGAAACTCAGTGTATATAAATATGCTTCAGATGCATGAACTCAATTTGTAATCTATCATTGTTCAATACAAATGAAAATATCCTCTTTTCCCTCTTTTTTCAACACTGCGATGTATCTTTATGTAAATGCAATCATTCGATAAATATGCATCCTCTGGCTAAAATTACATGGGCAATGAAATTTTAGATAACACCTTCCTGCAACACCAATCATTTCACCTCCAAAGGTACATCAACCGATCACACCTGCAGTGTTTAACTCAAAGGACATCCATGTATGGTATAGTAATCAGATACTGGAAAGCAACTCAGAGACTGACTCACATGAATGGGAATTTGATTCCATCCAGCTTAATACTTCAAATGAGGAAGACACATCACTACCTCCACCCCGCAAAGACATCCCTGTAAATGGAGAATCACAAATAAAGACTTCTTGGGTTCCTAAGCTAGAAACATCTTCCACAGACCCTATGTCACATCCTACGCCTGATTCTGACAGGGAGAGTACCATCAACAACCTTCACCACAACTTCTTAACCCTCGCTGACACATATAATGAACTTAACCTAATCTATGAGGTAATGCCCATTATCCATCATGAACTCATCGAATGGAACCAACCTAATCCCCCATGTCTTGACCTTTTCCAAAATGATGAGGCGATCATTGACTTTTTGGAATTACGGGATAACATACCAAGCGGGGATCACAAAGTTGGATTCACCATTGAACTTAATAGCATAACGTACTTTGGGGTGGATGCCAAACCTTTCAGCTGCAAAAATATAAAAATAAAACATGGATCTTCCAGTGAAAGCCACACTGTGGCACTGTTTGATCCCACAAAAGTAAAAAGAAAGAGCGTATCCAACAGTGAAAACCTCTCTGAGGTGCCTAAGGATGAAAGATTTGACATCCTCCCTTCTAGTACACAGTAGGAACGATCAACAATTCTCATTGGAGAGATAAAAGAATACAATGTGGGGACTCCTAAAACACCTCACCACATACATCTGACATCTCTTTTAACTCCAGAGGAACAGCCTAAGTTTGTAGAGTTCTTCCAAAAGCGTCAGATGAACTTCGCATAATCATATGCAGACATGCCTGGTCTTGATCCTAATTTAGTCATGCATCACCTCACCGTCACAGAAGGAGCCAAACCTGTCAAGCAGAAGATTCACAAGATGCATCCTCAGATTGTAGTACTAGTCAAAGCAGAACTTAAGAAACTCCTAGATGTTGGTTTTATTAGACCAATTGATAATGCAGATTGGATATCCAATATTGTGCCTGTCAGCAAACCAAATGGGGGCATTTGTATTTGTACTGACTTCAGAGATCTGAACAAGGCATGTCCTAAAGATGACTTCCCCCTACCAAACATCGACATAATAGTGGACCTAACAACAGGCCATGCCATGCTTTCACTCATGGATGGCTTTTCAGGATACAATTAGATAAAGATCGCACCAGAGGATCAACATAAGATGACCTTCACATGTCCATGGGGAACATACTACTGGAATGTAATGCCTTTTGGTCTAAAGAATGCAGGAGCGACCTATCAAAGAGCAATGACCACCATTTTTCATGACATGATGCATACCATAATGGAAGATTATGTTGATGACTTACTGGCAAAATCACTAACAAGAGAAGTTTATCTAAACATATTAGAGAAAATATTTGACAGACTGGAACAATATCATGTTTGACTCAACCCAAAGAAATGTGTCTTTGGAGTAACCTCAGGGAAGCTTCTAGGATACATTGTCTCAAGCAAAGGCATTGAGATCGACCCAACAAAGGTCAAAGAAATCATGGACATGCCAACATCAAGGAACATCAGTCAACTAAGGACATTGCAAGGACATCTTCAATCCATCTGAAGATTCATTGCACAACTGCCAAATAAGTGTCACCCATCTACACACCTGTTACACAAGAACATCCGCTTTCAATGGGATGCTAGATGTCAGCAAGCATTCCAGATGCTTAAGGACCATCTCATGAATACACCATTGTTGATTCCACCAGATCCAAGTATGCCTTTATTACTCTATATCTCAGCAACAAATACAACATTAGGAGTGCTACTGGCATAACATAATGCAGAAGGGAAAGAGTGTGATGTTTACTACATCTCTCGCACACTGGTCGGCTACAAACTCAATTACACACCTATTGAATGGGCTTGCCTAGCAATAATCTTGGTAGCTACTAAACTAAGGCATTGTCTATTGACACATAAAGTATAGCTAATTGCAAAGATTGATCCACTCAAATACTTACTCAGCAAAGCAGCACTGACAGGTCGCTTGACCAAATGGGTGATGATTCTAAGTGAATTTGACATCGAGTATGTGGATCGTAAGGCTATCAAGGGTCAAGTTATTGCAGATCAGTTGGTCGATGCTCCCCTCGAGATATTCATGATCACAGCAACACAACCATGGAAACTATACTTTGATGGTTCATACACTAGGCATGGCTCAAGGGCAGGCATTCTGTTTATCACACCTCAAGGTGACAACATCCCGAAATCTTACAGGCTCACATTTCCATGCATCAACAACATGGCTAAATATGAGGCCTTGATCATAGGACTCGGGCTAGTCATACAATGGAAGTTACAAGAACTACAAGTATATGGCGACTCCCAACTGGTCATTCGACAAGCAACAAATGAATATCAGACCAAGGATGACAAACTCATGCCGTACAAACAAATGGTGGACAAATTAAAAATACCATTCACTACTATCACCTTTGAGCAGATACCAAGAGATTAGAATCGAGTTGTTGACTCTATGGCTACCATTACATCTCTCCTAGATCTTCCACAGAATTCAACAGGCTACGAGTTCTTGGTCGAATAGCTTTGGATTCCTGCTTATGATATCCCCGAATCTGAGATGATATGTCACCTTATCGGTTCTGAATCCCCATGGTACGGTGAGTTCTACACCTACCTCTACGATCACACCCTCCCTCCTAACCAATCAAATAACCAATGTAAAACCTTCATTCGCCAAACCGCCCGATATACCATTATTGCTGAAACCCTATACCGATGCAGTCTTGATGGTACTCTCCTTTGATGTCTGGAGAAAGATGAGATAACAAAGGCCTTGGAAGAGGTACATGAAGGAATTCGTGGAACTCATGCAAGTGGTCCGTCACTAGCTAAGAAACTCCTGCGCACTGGATACTATTGGCCATCTATGGAAAAAGACTCCTATTACTTTGTCAGAAAGTGCAAGAAATGCCAAGTTCATGGAGACCTGATACATGCACCAGCACAGGAATTCCAACCAATCACAACACCATGGCCTTTTTGCCAATGGGGCCTTGACCTTGTCGGTAAAATCCATCCATCTTCATCCAACGACCACAAGTTCATCATTACCACCACCAAATACTTCACAAAGTGGATTGAAGTTGTTCCACTTACTCAAGTTACGAGCAAGCAGATCGCCTCATTCATCCTTAATTACATCATCTACCGGTATGGTGTACCCATGTCTATCATCACAGATAACAGACTTCCTTTCAAAAATCAAGATGTCCGTGAGCTCTGTGATAAGTTTCACATTCAACACCGCTTTTCCACTCCCTATTACCCACAAGGCAATGGTCAGGCCGAAGCATCAAACAAGAACATATTAAGAATCCTCAAGAAGACAGTCAATGATGTCGATCGTGATTGGCACATTCAATTGAATCCAGCACTATGGGCGTATCGAACTAGCATTCAAACCCCTACAGGTGCAACTCCCTACTCACTGGTCTATAGTGCAGAAGCTTTTTTACCTATTGAGGTCGAGATACCATCTCTACAGGTTTCCTTACATGATTCCATAGATGATGAAGCATACAAAATATCCCGTCTCCAAGATTTAGAGCTACTTGATGAGGAATGACAAGGTGCATACAATCACCTCAAGGCCTATCAGCAGCGCATGAGCAAAAGCTACAATCACCAAGTTAGACCTCCTACATTTGAGGTAGGTGATCTTGTTCTTTGAGAGAATCCTCATAACCAACCAAACAGAGAACATCAAGGAAAGTTTGAATCAAACTGGCTAGGTCTATATGTTATCACTGTTGTATTTGGGTCTGGGGCATATTAGTTGGCTACTTCAGAAGGAGAACCGCTAGCAGATCCAATCAACAGCATGCACCTTAAACGGTTTTATACATAAGCTATACAGAGCATCAAGCTCCCATACATATCGGAAACAAAAGAAAATATAAAAACATCAAAATAATAAAGAAAACAATCATACATCCAAACGGTGAGCAAACCACTCCGGTGGCACCTTGGGTAAATGCGATGGTGAAAACCTGGCAAACAAGCGCCACTCATAAAGGCTATGGCTCCATTGTCTTTCATATTTGTTGTGATCACATTCAATACATTCACTCATCCATCAGTCCAAAACCATGGCTTATTATTGATCTACAATCAAGGATAGTACTTCATGCATCTTACATCCCGCTTTTTCATAGTCATATCTAAACTGGGGGCAATGCCCTTAATCTAGTTGATGGAAGTGGATTCTACATTATTTTGTGATTCATTGAGTTCTTCATTCAAAACTGTCTCTCCAAAAATCCAAAAACATTGAAAAACACTCACAAAATCCAAAAACATTTTGAAAACATCAAAATCACTCAAATACATGGCAAACACCTTGTTCATACGCATCCAGGCAGATACCAAACAAATATTGTGAAAGACTCCAACGATGACCACTTATCTGATCAACCAAACAATCAACATCAATTCACCCACTATCTTAAAACAAGGATGCATCCTTCCTTACCAAAACAAAGACAAGATGACATTTTATTTGACAAGAAAATTTTGTTTAAGCTATCAAATACTTGGTTGATTTGTAGGTTATTCATTCATTTATATATCTCAGGTTCCTGCACCATTGTTTGTGTATCTTCTGCGAATTATTTCGATGAAGTATTGGGGCATGTACTAATGATGTCTACGTGGGAAGTTCACTAAGCTACCTGATCTTATGTGAAATATAGTCATGGATCACTACGGCTTGCTGACTATAGCGTATACCTTGACCATATGAGCATGAACCATTGTTGAGGGTCCATATTCTTTATTCTTTATTCTTTATTCTTTATTCTTTATTCTTTGTTCTTTATTCTTTATTCTTTATATATGTTGTTTTCTTACAGGTACCATGTTCCATCCTTGGTTCCTACTACCTCATCCAAAATGGCTTATCTCTGATTATGGTATGAACTTGTCTTGGGATATGATTGGCAAAAGATCAAGGAGGATGTTCCAAGTCATGCATGAAAGAAGATAATCCTTGTCTGTTCCGCAAGCAATACTCAGGTCAACTTGATCCATTATATCAAGTTGCTTGTATTAACTTGCTATATCAAAATTCATGTAAGAACTACTCAGGTCATCTTGAATCATTATGTCAAGTTGCTTGTATTTTTCTTACAACATTTTCAAAGCTCAATGATGAAAATAAAGCACTATGGATTGTCATTTCATCTCATCTGTTTATATAGCATTCTGTTGCATATCATTCATCCATTCACTCATTCATTATTCATATACATAGTTTTATGTGCAAGTGTGAACAAAGTTAATATGAGCAGTTATGTGAAAATTGAGTTGGTCTTGGATACAATCACAACAAAGTACTCTGATACATCATCAGTGCATCATGCAAAGTCTAAACAACCTTGCATTCATCTATCATGATCATATCATCATCATTACATTTAAATGCATTTGCATTGAGTGCATTTCATATCATTTAGTTGCATAAAATTACATATAGTTCATTATCATTTATTGACCTTAATCTTATTATATCATTTCATCATTGCATAAATCATGACACTTTGATTCATTTATATGATAAAATTGTCCTTGTTTGCATTTACTATCATTAACCATTACTATGCATTCATTTAATATCATTTACCAATCATCATTTATCATCATTTATCGTTGCATGCATCTATTTATCTATCCATTAGTTAAGTGAATTCATTTTTTCATTTAGTTTATTTTTATACTCGTTCAATGCATTTCATTTAGGATTCATTACAAACATGCATTCATTATACTTTTTAATTGCATTAAGGTGCAGTTATTCATGAGTTGCATTATCAGTGCATTGTCATTTCACTTCATCATATTTTTTGACATTTAGAATCATAATAAAACCATTTGTTTCCACATTGGTTCATACATTATCCATATGCATTCATTCAGAAATCATCATTTATACATTTGTTTATCCATATTTAACTCATCTAACAAACATCTAGATGCATCAAATCATTCATTTTTGCACATTATATCGTAAACATCATTACACATCATTATCTCATTATCTCATCAAAACATAAAAAACCAAAGTACCATCATAATCATCATTTTATTATGCATACATAATCATCATGGCATTACATACATAAGGCATTACATCATCAACACATCATGCACACATACATAAACCTACATATACATATTAGCATCACATTCATAAAAACATACATAATAAGACATCATGTAAAAATAAAACATCATAAAAACATGCATATAGGAATCATCTCATAAACACATACATATAGCAAGTACAACTAGCCACCTGAGCATAAAATTGTAAAATCATCATCTTGCATAAGCATCCATACATGTCATCAAAATACATATCAGCACAAAATATGGGATCTCCTCATATATATCATATCATATCGCCACAAATATACATGTATCAGAGTACAATGATGTCCAAAATATCGGCTACCAAAGAGCCATCCAAGATACAATCCACAATGATAAAATACATGCATACAAAATGCTCTCTCAGATGCCACTCTGACAAGATGCTGCACCATCATCACCACCTGCTCCCCCAATAGCCCCTGCACCACCTAATCTATCTCTCCATGGAGGACCCATCACACCACCTGCTCTGATCTCGCCCGCCGCATCTGTGAAGAGCCAAGTACTCGCTAACTAGCTGGCACCGCCTGCTCATATAAACCCCGCCAATAATCTATCTCCTCTTGTGCTCGTCGCATCTCCCTCATCGCATCCCCAGTAGGACCCTGTGCTCCTACTCCTGCTCCCACCCGTACTCTCTCCTACAACACTGCAAATCTCTCCACGACCTCATCCCTCTCCCGCAGCACCACAATTAGCTCTCACTCTTAGGCAAACAATTGAACATCTTTAGCTACTACCTCTACCTCCAAATCCTCTACGCGAGTTTGCAAATATCCTATCATATGATCCCGCAGATCTCCACCTGTAGCTCCCTCCCCCATATCCATAGGTGCCTCCCCAGTGGCTCCCTCTCTAGTGGCTCCCTCCTCTGTATCCATAGGTGCCTGTCCCTCACCTGCATCCTTGCAACCTAATCTCATGCCTCCCCGCATCCAAGGTCCCTGAGATAGCCGTAATGGCTGCCCACCTCTCCCTCTCCACTATAATCAACCACCACCCCCACCTCCACCTCTGAATCCACCACCTCCTCCAAAACCCCCAACCCCTCCTCCTCCTCCTCCTCCATCCCCACCACCACCATCCCCTCTCCCCTATCCACCTACTACTTTGTGACCTCCTCTCCTCCTTCATCTCTATCCCCTCTCCTCCTCAAAATCTGGAATTGGCTCTGCCGGATCTGATATCTGCGAAATCGGATGTGCTGCAATATACTGTGTATACTCCTCTAACACCCCAGCATCCACCATCCCTGACCTCATATGCCATGGTCTCGCCTATAGTGTGTGGAACTCTGTCAATGCCTGATCATACGGTAACACTAGTCCCCATAAGTACCTCTCCCATACTACCCGTGCATACTCTCCCGAACCACTGGGCAATCCCTACCTCCGTCCAAACTGTCTCAACACCTTGCCAGACAATTATCTCTCCACATTGTAGGTTGTCCTACCAATGAGGTATCGCATCATGAACACATATGGCAATTCCTCTGCATCATCCTCCCATGGCTCACACTCAATACACGGCCTCTAGATCACTGTATCCAAGTCACCCAATGCTTGCCGCCACCACTATAACTTCCCCAGGTGGGGTTGACTCATCATCCCTCCATACATGTATACATAGGGCTGATCCACTGCTTGGAATCTCAAACTGACTGGCTGGGTAATCGGTAGATGCTCCCATGCCCAGATATGTAGTCGCATGATACCCACTCCCAATGAGCCCATCACTCGATATGCTACCTCATGTAGCTCCCGATATAAGTGTGATAGTACGCATGGTCCCCATGCAAACCAAGTCCCCTATATCATCATCTGCTCAATCACCTGCCCCCAACCAATGACAAGTCCATGCGATCATCGATTCGGACATAGCAGTCCCCCAACAATCCCTGATAGCACTGTTGGTAATGGCTCATACAAAGATCCTATTTCCTCCCATGCTATCGACCCATCATCAATATATACATCCTCCTCAAAAAACCATTGTATAGCTGCTATCCCCCAAGATCGGTCATATGACACTAGCTCTCCTCGAATGGGAATGTGCAGGATGCACCATACATCCTCTAGTGTAACTGTCATCTCCCCCTGTGCTAAGTGAAACGTACATGTCTCACTATGCCACCGCTCGGCCAATGTTGTAATCAAACCATGATTCATTTGAATCATGGGCATATACATCACATCATACAAGCCTATCACTGCAATGCAATCCACCTCGGCCTCTGTCAACCAATCACGCAGCACCTGTGAGGCGAGATGCCTCTCGTGCAACTGTAAGATGCGAAGATCCGCTTACACAAGTGCATCAACCATCATCATCAGTTGTTTTGTTTCAAACTTTCTTAAAGTTTAAACCTAGAATATCAATAGATACTTTGATCAAGTATCTTCGAGTCTCAACAGGTAAGCAATCATGACACACCTAGACTTCAACAAGCATTTATTCTAATGACCTAAGTCTCATCAGGGCCGTTATGGTTCAAAATAACTCTCACCTCATCTCTCCATCCATCCATCATTGGCATCAGGAGATTTTTTTGTTCAAACACATTGGGGCATCTATTTTCCTACACAAAAGAGCTATCTTGCACACAACATCGCTAATATCCTAACAAAAGCACTCAATCAACTAGGCAATAGTGCTAAATTAATACTAGCGCTACTTTGACTATACCATAGAACTACCTCACAGCAATAGCGCTCAATCAGCTACTCAATAGCGCTACAAAAATAAACGTGCTAAAACAGCTATACCATAGCGCCTGACTTGACAAAGTGCTAAAACCACTATGCAATAGCACTATAGCGGCACAATAGCGCTAATTAAATTGACAACAGTGCCAAAAAATAGTTTTAGCGCTATTGTGTTGACTCAACTTGGACCCAGCAAAAAACATATCAAAAATGCATAAAATTCAAAAATTCAAATTCACATATCACTGGTCCGTAGTCGTCTAGCCGCTGGAATTGACGGACTCACTCTATACGGTGCTCTGCTATGGGAACTGACATCCTGATTGCTACTTGCTCCTCCAAACAATCACTCTTAGAGCTCAAATATAACTATGGACGCGAATGCAAATGAGCTTGTTTTCATCCCTTCCTCCCCATATAAGCCCTTCGTCGTAACCCTAATTTCCCCCGCTAACCGTCGTGGTCCCATGAACTTCTCGAGCCTCCCATTTCTTCATTTTATCTCCGATTTCTTCTATTTTTCACCAGTATTGCTAACTTCTTCTCTTCTACCACCCTGCCAATTTTCATTCCTTTTCGAGAGATCGCCCGATATTTTGAAATTTTTGGCCCATCTCTCGAGGGAGCATACCACCCACTAAATTAAAATTTTATCGGGCATATTTCTTCACACCTATGTTTCTTTCTTTGAAACGACGCGATAAACCACACCGTCTCAAAGAGGGGCAAATGTAGTCACATAAATCTGTCCCTTTTATTTAAATGAATATTTGCTATTTATTTAATTAAAAATCCACTAGCCATCAATTAATTAAATTAATATTTAATTAATTCATCTTCAAACATTCTCCTATTAATTAAATAAATTATTCAATTTATTTTAATTAATTCATTAAACCAAAATTCACAATCAATGAAATGAATAAATTCTATTTATTTCATTTAATCATCTCTCCTCTTTTAAATAAATTAAATAAAACATTTATTTAAATCATTTATTCCCCCCACTTGCATTTTCCTACAAATACAAGTTGCAACCACAAGTTGAAATAAATTAATTTTATTTTAATTAAAATCCTATTTTCCCTCACCCACCAAATCCACTTGCAATCCTAAACCCCATTCTAAACTCTTCTAACCCCTTCCTAATTAACCTAATCCATCCCCTAATTATTGTCACATTCCTAAGCAACTTGGAGTCACTTCTCAAAGACTTCAAAGTCTTTGAAAATCATTTAATGTTTTGTGTGTTCAACAATTTAACCTCTAAAAGTCTTCTAAACCACTTATGGCTCTTACATGACCATTTATGGTTAACCCCTAACTCAACCCTCATGTGACTCATGTGTCTCCTCAAGAATTTATTGCTTTGACCATGGTTATCCCTTTTACCCTTGCACAAGAGTTTACGCATTGGATAAAGACTTTATTCTTTGAATAAAGAATTTATTCACTCAACCCAACCTTGACCTTGACTCCCAAGTTAACCTTCAGGTCATATCAAGCATTTAATGTTTAGTCCCTCTCCTCTCAACCTATCTCATATTGAAACTTGTCATCCTGGGATTGGGTTGAAAGTCCTCACATGGATTGAATATCATTCAATCCTGACTCTTGTTGAGATTACTCAATCTCAACCATCCATTGCTCCATTTTTCCTATAAATAGAGCCCATTTCTTCATAATCCAGATCCTGAAAACTTGTATGCATTTAATCTATAGTGAAATTTAGAGAGAGAATTTAGCATAAATATCATATATTGTCATTTTGGACTAAAATAAATCTTAGTTAATTTCATAATATGTCTAATTAGTTTGTTTTACACTTGCATAGCATAGTTAAAACATTTCGATCTTGAACCTTCATAAGCATCCATAGTGCAAAAAGCTGCTGAGAGCTACAGTAATTTGGAACTTGGAGAGGAGAGGAACAAAAGAGGAGGAGCTAAGAGCATGTTGAAAAGCATTTGGAGATGCCTTGTTGTATTTACTTCCATAGTTAAATATTTTATCATGTTTTTAGTGTCTCTTTTGATATGCCTGCTTAGATTAGTTTTTGGTTGATTAACACTAACGTTTGTCTTTGTTTCTTGTGTGCTATACGACTATAGGATTTAATCTAACACTTGTCCATTTCGCAGAGCATCAGATATGTTGAGAACTGATTTGGTACGATCCCAAAGAAATGAGAAAGAGCTTGAGAGACAAATGACAATACTAAGAGATGATTTAACTGCTACAAGTGAGTACAAAGAAAAATTCAATATCAACTCAACACATCTTGATGAATTACTGAAGAGACAGAGGCTTATTGGAGATTCCAATGGACTTGGATTTGAGCAAGGACAAAGTTTTGGTACTACTAATGAAGATCAAAACCATAAGGCACGGGTAGGGCAATTCAATGCTTATAAATTCAATGGTAGATGTTTTGTTTGCAATAGATTTGGTCACATGGCTAGGCAATGTAGAAACATAGCAAATCATAACCCTGATTCTAGTCCTAGTAAATGTTCCAATTGAAATAAAATTGGTCATAAGATAGATGATTACAGAATGAATGTAAAATTCTATGCTTGTGGAAAATTTGGACATATGGCTAATCAATGCAGGTCAAGAAATTTTCCTGGTTTTAGAAAAGCAATTCAGAAGAACAATGTTGCATGTTATGCAAGCAATGAAATTGGACATATTGATAAGTTCTATAGAAGCAGGAATTAGTGAAATCTGGCTAGATCATACTCAAAGATGGGTTAGGAAGACTGAAGAGCAATCATCAGATAGGAATGTCTCGGTTACCTATTCGACAGAAGAGGTTGCTCCTACACCGATAGTGAGCTCATCTGATAACTAAGGCAGATGCCTTAGGGGTAGACAAAATTCATAGAGATGATGCATATGCCCCGGGAAGAGGTTCTGGAAGATGTTCCAGATATAAGAGAGGATTATCTATCATGGATATGTTCTGAGCGAGATCCGGTATCTTTCACCGACAATCATTTATGTCAATGGAAGATTAGGGTTTTATCTTTCGAAGGATAAAAGGTCAAATACACTTCATTGTTAATCATCCTGAATTCAGAGAGATTTTAGAGCAATTCACAGCGATGAAGTGCGATCAGAGGCAATCAGATTTCTTCTTGAGCGATCACACTAACGTCTGGAAGAAGTTGTTGGAGGTTTCTATCAAGAGCGAGCAAAAGGTATTTTTCTTGAAACATGAAAGCGAGATCATCTTTAGTTCCTATTTTTATTGCAAATCCAACTGTAGTGGAGGTTAAGGAGTGCCCTAGGCCAATTTTCAAGCGGTATCCACATGTGGCTACCAAGGAAGATTCACTTAGAGCATTTTATCGCATCTCGGAGGGAGTTGTGTATGTAGAAGATGCTAGGGCATACATTCACTGTCATATAGAGGACTTAGGAACTTTAGAGATCAACGAAATGTATGTGAATGAACAAATGGGAGAATCTGGAAAGATTAAACTAGCATATCAACACATTTAAGATCTAGGGTTTACAGATATTCTAGATATTTCGAAGTTCGAGGATGAAATAATCAGATATGTACCAAGCAGAGTACATGGGGAATTCATATGGTTGGACAAACCTTCACTAAGGAAGCCATTCAGGCAATTACTGGTTTGCCATCGGTAGGGAAACATCCGGATAAGAAAGTGTCAAATGAATTCATGAGGCAAATCATTGGCGCCACATCTGACAAGAGCGATGAAAGTGAGCACTATCACTGACACCGATATCAAGTTTGGAAGCATGGTTATAGGATAAAAGGTAACTCAGTCAAACTGACTGAATTCTGTTTCCAGTTCATGTATTTTGGTTGCATATAAGATGATGACAGAAAATGTAAAGTTAGATCTTTGTGGTTGGATGCTTGAAGAGTTATTGATCAACTTAGGGAAGATTAAAGGTGAAAGAAGGGCACCTTCTGGTATGGAAATTTGTTAGTCTGCTTGATGTTATACTTTCAAAATGATACACCTGGTTATGGTAGGAAGCAATGGGCTTTTGACATTTCGGTAGGAAGATAGTTAAAACAATCAATTGCTGCATTAGGAAGTCAAAGAGATGATAAGATATGGGGTTATTTCAAGGCTTTTCAAAATCTATGAGGTCTAGGATAAGAATACCTGATCATATAGTAGAGAAATACTCTACCGACATTTGTTTCATGGTTAAGAAGGATGCGACTCTCATGAAGGAAGTCAAGCCCCAGAAGATTTGGATTAAGGAAATGGGATATGAGGTAGATTCACAGATTCTTGATGCCTATGCAGAAATGCTAATTGATGCAAAAATAGATGAGGCAGAGAAACGCTGTGGAACTGCACAACAGAAGACTCTAGAGGTTGAAACAGAGTTCAACCGGAAGAGAAGGGAAAAGCAAGAAGGAAAAGCAAGAAAATTTGTATAGGAGGTCTCAAAGGACATAAAGGCACTTATTGATGTTGTCCCAGAGAAAGGGAGAAAGAGGAAGGATCTGGTAGTTCACATTGAACCTGTAACTACAGATTTTGAATCAGACGATAACACACAATTAGCCTTCAAGAGGGTTGTTAGGAAGAAACTAGAATAACCTAAGGTAGAAGCAAAGAAGCAACCGATTAGAAAGGTCACAATCAAGTTATCGGCTCAGAAGTAAGCACCTAAGGCTACACCTACAACTACATCTAGTACTGCCAAGAGGAAGAAGAAGGATGACATTGATTCTGGTAAGGTTACACCTAAAACTTGTGCAAAGATTGTTGATGAAATAACAAAAGATGGCATGTTGAAGAATGTTAAGTTTTATTATGATGAATTAGAGGTTGATGAGCAGAGAGAGGTAGAGGAAGCAGTCCTATTATACTTAGATATTTATAAGAAAGCCTTAATAGAAATAGAAAATCAAATACCGGCTGAGTTATATAACATGTTAGATGCTAGAAGGTTATATGCTATGCAAGAGGATAAACACATTAAAATGGAAGAACTTTTAGCTATTTGTGTTAGCATAACTCCAGATGAAATGGATAAGACAATTGAGGCTGCAGAGAGAAAGGTATTCAATAACAAACACAGGATAACTAGCCCGATGCTAGGGAGAATGAATGAAGTAATAAAGGAAACTCAGAAGGCTTGGATTTAATTTTTAGAACACAGAGGATTATTTACTTCACTGGAGACAAAGACAGATACTGTAGATACACCAGTTGAAGGAAAAGGAAAAGGGATCATGGGTACGCCACCCTTAGTTTTGAAGAATATCAAGATAGTGGAAATTGAGCCACCGACAAACACAAATGTAGAGACAAATACTGAAACACCAATTAATACTGAGAGCATTGTACAAGATACTAACATTGAGGACAATTGTCCTCTGGATACTAATGTACAGGTTGAGGATATTGTTCCTAGAGTGGAACCAACAATTACATAGACTACACCAAGTGGGGAAGCCACCGGTGCAACTAAGGATGTAATAAAGGATAAATCATCAGAGAAAATAGGGGAATCCGATAGGGAACCAATTGTTGGCACATCATTATTGACAATTGACACTTCTCTAGTTGAAAAAAAAACCATCACAGAGATCAGTCCCACAGAACTGATGATGATGGCTACTCAAAAACTGATGAAGGAGGGAACCATGGACAAGGGGATTATAGATCAATCAATCATTGTTCTACATAGATTGGTCCCGGAGTGTAAGATTGAAAATGAAGTGAGCCCTTTCGGCAAGCTAAAGGTAATAACTGAGCACATATAAAAAAACTTTCAATCCTTACAATAGATTTCTAACTAACAAGCACTTGACAGATTCACTCAGGCTAAAAGAGTCTCTTTTGATCAGATCATTGAGAGAAAAAAGAAAAAGATTGAGGAGAAGCTAATTTTGATAGAAAAATCTTTAAAACAATGTACAAACATATACAGGGTATGTTGCAATACTAAGATACTTATAACAAATGTAGATAAAAATATAAAAGAGATAGAGGAGAAAATTGCTAGTATTGCTAACTCTTTTGATGAACTAATTTCACTGACAACATCAATTGATGGACAAATTTTGACTTTGGAGAACCAAATTTCTACTCTTGAAAAGGAAAGAGATAAAATCATTCAGAGAGCCAAAAGTCTGAGATGTTTGGTGAGACCAAGAATGGATTCACTCTGTGTACATAAGAAGGAATGCATGGATATACTGGGAAAGCCCGCACCGATAGGGTCAATGAGAAAGAATATTTTGCATATTTATTAAGTGGACTTGTATCTATCTCTGGCATATTCAAAACTACTTGGGATACTTATGTGGAATTACTGGAGAAATCTTATCCAGAAATCTTGAAACTGGTCAAGCTCTGGTAAGACTTTTTTGGAGGTATTCAGTTTTCAGTACTTATTCTTTGACATTCTTTTTATAATTTTTGGGCATTGATGTCAAAGGGGGAGTAGTATAGATGTGAAAAAGGACAAAGGGTTGCATACATTAGGGGGAGTTACAGAGTTTTTGGAATTTTGGAGATATGGGGTATTTTGCATATTTAGCTTAGGGGGAGTAGGGCAGGATGAAACTGACAAATGAAACCATGACCATTTTTCACATGAGTGTTGCCATCGATGCCAAAGGGGGAGATTGTTGGAAATTGACACTCTATTGGTTGGTTTCACTATGTTTTCATTGATGGCAACATGATTTTGGGTTCCGGCTTTATATGGTGTACCAGCAGGCACTTCACAGATTCTACACTAGCACCGACAGGTCAAAAAGATTTCTTTGATCACCGACAATGCAGGCCGACATGGTATAGTAAAGGTTATCGGTATTGGAGGCTGACTTATCTTGGATCCGGCATCGACAACTTGTTTTAATTTTTATTCATTTATGTTATATGGCCGACATGTAATCTGATATTGTATATATCTTTGTAAGCCGGCATAAGGCATAAATTTGTATAGGGTATATAGGGAAGATTGATTAGATCATTTTGATATAGATGAAGGATAGGAATATGGTGATGGATATGCGGATGTAATTATTCAAAGAGACTATGTATGTGAGGAATTTATTGTAAGGGTTATTCTGGTAAAGGGGTTTGAGGTTTCAACCGGAACAGATAGAGCTTGAACCGGAATTGTATCCTGGCATAGAAGATGCTATCTTAGTAGTTCACACTTCTACGGATAGTTGTCTGGAATTTTATGTAGTCAGTGAGGCTCCTATTGTGATTGAGCAATGTGCTCTAGGTTGGAAGCCTTCCTGCAAGTGCAGGCCCACCATATATTATAATATCTCTTCATATGGCCAGTGAATTGATATTGTGGGTCACAAATCCCACTGTGGTTTTTCCTCATTGAGGTTTTCCACGTATAAATTTGTGTGTTATGGTTCTCATTTATGTGTTTGGCTTATTGATTGTTTTACTTCTTTCAATTATGTTTATACCGGTATATCGGTTGGTGCATGAATGTTTTGTTAAGGCTAAAATCTACTAATCTGGTATAACATTGATTCACCCCCACTCTCAGTGTTATTGGTTTCCAACAGTTTTATGTTTATTTAATTTTGGGCTTAAATGGAAAAATAATATTAATATATTAAATGAATTAATGAGCTTAATTTATTAATGTTAGTAATAAATGGAAAATTTATAGCAACGTTATATTAAATTAATTTGTTGAGCTAAATGATTTAAATTATTTAACTAATTTTGAAAATGATTATTTACATAAAGATATAAGACATTAGATTTGGTATTTTAATTGTGCTCTTGAAATATATTAAAAACCAATTTACATCTGTTTGTTTTAAAATTAAATTATTTGAATGTATAAAAGGAGTTAGGAAATATAATTAATTATTGGAATTAGTGGGAGGAATCTTGCATGCATTTTCGAATTGGGACTTACTTTTTGGAAAAAGGATATCTCCCTACATTTTTGGAAAAAAAAACAGGAGGGAAGCATTGTGGAGTCCCATGAAAATTCTTCCTGAAAAAAATTCTTGGGAATGGGATTTTCAATAAAAAATTTGTGGATTTCTTTGGGGGTTTTGAACCTGAACCTGTTGTTGAATCAAGGATTGGGAGGGGGCTCTGGAATCTAGTTGTCGAAAGAAATTTGTGGGTCTCCACAACATCTGAAAATCTTCATCAGACGTTGGATTCCGGGTTGGGGATGTATCTTGATTTTGTTGATGCTCAGTAGAATAACTTATTTCATGCCCACAATAACATTTTACATTGAGCTTCCCATGCTCCCCTCTGTGATTGTTTCTTTTTATTTTTCCAAATCTTTGTCGAAGCCTGGTGGAAAATTATATTGGATTGGTTTTGGATTTGTATTAGATTAAATATGTTATGTCTATTAGTTTTTTGGATCTAGTTCCTCTAGTGATAAACCTCTATTCATTTTCGCATGCACCATTGTTACCCTCCCCATAGTTCTCTGTATGTATCTTTTGATTTTATGGGTCTATCTTCTACTACCCACTGATCGCTCTAAATGGCATCCGTTCTTTAGAATCATCTGATATACTGCTTCAACTCAAATTTTGTTTTGTGTTATCTTATTATCGCACAATATTAATCATCTGATGTCCTGTAGTAACCGATAAACCTATTCGACTTGTCCCTCTGTAATTCGATTATAGATATCTGTTTGTAGTGCATTTTATGCTGGCCCTTTTAATCAAGGATTCATCCTTTTCTCACTATTGTTCCATCGGATCCTATCCCCTATTTCCCTTGTTTGTTATTTGATTGGGCCATGTGTAATTCGTATTGTGCTATTTTTTCATTGTCCCTCTCGATCGATTTCTTCGCTCACTTCATCGATTATATTGGTCGATGTTTTATTGTGTAACCAATACTCCATCTGGAGGGAATCCTATTATAATTTTGCTTTACACCATGTAATGGTTTCACCCAATTGTCGTGGTCAGTACCTATCCACTTTTCTACTATCGCAATTGAATCAATATACTATGGTATAGAATCCCATTCAATGACTTTTCTTTGATGCACTGTGTTTTGCTTGCCCTTCAACCGATTGTTTATTGATATGTTACCTTGCTTAAGAGAAGAATATGGTAACAGTTTGCAATTCTAGAGATACGTCGTTGTTAATACTTGATGACCATTCCTTGCTTTCTTGTTAAGCCTATGTGTAACTTTGTTCAGTCCGATTGGAATATCAATGCCATCGGCTTGCCTTGCTATTGACCTATTATTGTATTCGGAGTTATTATTGTCGTCGACTTCTATTATGCCATCAACCCCTTTCCAAGTCTGGCAAATAGTTTAATTCCTCTTTGACGGCTACCATCATGTTTCACAGTGTTCTCGAACATATATATGTGTGTGTGTGTGTGTGTGTGTGTGTGTGTGTGTGTGTGTGTGTGTGTGTGTGTGTGTGTGTGTGTGTGTGTGTGTGTGTGTGTGTGTATACATGTATGTATGTATGTATGTGATCTCATGTTTATTATGTTATGTGTCTTAAGATATCCATACAACCCTTCGTAATCATATGAGCCTATTTCGATAATCTTCATTCTATTCGATCTCTCTCTCTCTCTCTCTCTATCTATATATATATATATATATATATATATATATATATATATATATATATATATATATATATATATATATATATATATATATATATATATATATATATATATATATATATATATCATTACATACATATCTTGGAACTCATTGTTGTAGTTATATTATTAGTTGTGCGTTTATAAACAATGATGGGCATTAAGTGAATAAGTTGATTATAATTATTTTTTATGTTTGGAAGACAAATAACTATTATGATGTGCGTGTTATATAGAATTTAGTAGATTATTTTATGTTTTCATTTTGGGATAATAGAGTTAATGTTAACTAAAATTGGATGAAGTGAAGTAAATGGTTAAGAATTATTTATAGTAGCCAAATGTGATTTAGTTCTCATTTTTGGCATGTTGTGTCCCTATGTGTTTTAAAGATTGACTTGTATATTTTGGAACCACGAGAATACAGTTTAATTGTACTTTGCTTCGAGAGGATAGGGAGTGTTTTTGAATCCTTTTTTTTGTGTATTGATATTCTTCATCTCCTAATGTTATTGTATCAGTGTCTTGAATGTCTTTATATGCTAGAGGGTCTTTCCTAGCTTGTACTTATTACTTCTTGTAAAGTGGGAAATTGGATCCTGGTGAATCCCCACTTAGGAGAGAGAAAGGAAGTCATTAGGATGATTTTTGCTTGGAGGAACTTTACATTCACAAGAGGGGCTTGAAACCACTAGATCCAAATCCAAGGGAAACAAGGATGTGAATTTCAAGTGAATTGCAAGGGTTGAAGTGTGATTTACCCTCTTTTGTAAATGAGAAAGTTGACTTGTTGACTATGAAGGAAAGAGAGATAAATTGAGTGAAATGAGGAGCTATGAGTTCTAGATCGCATTGTAACTTCAGATCTGAGATATTTAGATTGATATGGACCTGCCCTACAAATTTGGAGAAAAGTCATCAGAACCGTGTTGAAAGTGCACATGGCCCTACACAAAATTTGTGAAAGGAAAAGGGTTCTTCCACCTCTATAAATGGAGTCTAGATCTTAAAATATAGTTGCGCACCTATAACCTACACACAAAAAAGAAGGGAAGAGGGGTTATGGATAGGAGTTTGCCTCAATCAAACCCCGGTTGAGGAATCAACCTTGAAAGAAAGTAATTGCAAATGCTTGAATGTAAACAATGGAAATGTATACCTTGTAGATCTACAATTTGTTGATGATGGTTGCTTTGCTTCTTGAATGTAATCACAAATGTTGCTTGAAATGGCATGTAACATGACAAAACCCTAACACACACATATGCTTGCAAATTAAAGTTGTAAATGTTGCTCCATTGGATGAATGAAGAAAACACATGAAGAAGGAGACTTGATGGATGCTTGAAGACTTGAATGCTTGAACTCCGCTTATAGTGTATTTCCTCTATCTTTTTCCCCTTGCAAATGAGAAGACCAACTCCCTTTTATACATGCCTCAGAGAATTAATTTATCTCACCAAAGGCTGACATCAGGGAGATTTCGAATCCCAAAATGCAGATAGGATTGGAGGGACCTATCTTGGGGCCACCCTAAGATGGTGGGATAGGGGTGCCATGTCCCTATCTTGCCCTATCTTGGGGTCCGGACAAGGTCTTGAGGCCATCTCAAGGCTTAAACAAGGAGAGGTTTGAGGTGAAAATGTAGAGAGAAGTCTCAGTTGGGAAGGAAGATGTTGTCACCAAGGTGAGGACCTCAAATATGGTTAAAATTGCTAGGGTTGCAATTTTAAGACACTACATTTAGCCCCCACTTTAGCAGGAGTACGGCTTATGCCAATACTACGAGTAAAGTATAAAAAATAAAGATGAAGATGAGAGATGCAAAGCAATACCACAAGGAGTATAAGAAATCACTAATATTGAGGAACAGAAGCCCCCCAATCCTAGGATCTTAACTCATTCAAAAATATCCAAGAGCACATGAAACAAAAAGGAAGAAGATGCACAAAACAAAAACAAAGCGTAAAAGATACACAAAAAAAACAAGACACAAGATGACAAACCAACTAGCCGAAGAGACCTCGATACTCAGATGTCTCAACAACTAATCAAGACACAAAGACCAATTTCATCACATAAAAAAAAGCGATCACATAAAAGAGAAAATCTGACATCATCCATGAACCATCAATAGAAAAACTATGGGTTCATGAGAGGAAGTTGAGAGAGGACATGAATACACACTTTGGTGATTCATGAGAAGAAAGGTAAACAAGAGAGAAAACATTGACATCTCACCCCTAAAAATAGGTGATCCATGGAGATAAGGACATGGAAATCTAGCCCCCAGAGTCTGTTTGGGTGATCCATGTAAGGGAGTGATGCAGAGCCAGGCAACAAACTAGATGATAATATTCTCTCACCCACAACTACTATATCCAAACTGAGTTTTTTTTGTTGTTGAAGGTGTTAAGAAACACACCTACCAAGTTATCAACTCACACAATAAATTATGTGTCAAGGTCCATAAAGGATTTGTATCTTTCGGTACCGGTGGGATGGGAACACTCAACCCTTGTGTGAATGGTAGATAATATTTCGGTACTGGTGATATGGAAACCTATTGGATTTTCTCTATTGGTGGTCCAACCAACTCAAAACATCCATTAGGTCTGACGGTCAAATGCGCTAGGGGGTACTTGTCTCACAACTGTCCTTTTTCTCTAGCAGCCCTACCGGTTGAGTTTTTCCCACACAACTAAATAAATTCCGAAGGACAAGACTAACTAAGGGCAGATTCAAATACCCTTTATCTAGTTACACAGTTCCCCAAAGTATTAGACTCTAAACCCAATTTTAAAGGTATGTGCCCTTACTGTCCTTACAGACCTAATTAAGCCAATTAGGCCTAATTTACAAAGCAAGTACCCCTTGTATTAGTCCCCTGAATAAACCAATACTTCTTCAAGGTGGGGTAAGATGTCAAACCACCAAATCCAAGGTTGCAGGACTTGATCCCATCTCCTTTGCCTACCGCAAGTGATTTTCACTTCTACAGTTTAGGCGGTCACATAGAGATGCCCGCTTAGGGTCAATTCAATCTCCTCGAGCTTGGAGCCTCCTTGAAAACCAAGACCAAAATATTATGGTACAATGGCCCCTCTAACATTTTCCCTTAGTTTGTATGGTCCTTTGGTGAAAATGTCATATTAAGGGCATTTTTTCAATAAAACCCTGGGTGTTGGCAGGGTTTGTGACCAATACGGATAGGTTTTGATGGATCTCTACAACTTGATTGCTAAAAGACCTAAAAATTGATTCAAATGAAAGGTAAGATTCATCCCTAACTAATCCAATTGGGTTCAGTCATCCACCAATCCGTACAGATCATAAATGAACATCAAACACACAGATTTCCAGGAAACTCCAAGTATATTGTATTACTGCAAAACTTCAAAACATCACCATCTTCAACGACTTCAACAACAACCCTAGAATCAATCCAAGTGGGCCTACTATAGCCTCCCTAATGTTTTCCAATCAATTTTCAACTTTGGAACCGTTGGAGGATTAGTTACCCCTTTTTACAACATTTTGCAATGACAACAAAAGTTTTCAACTTGCAACTTTCCAATTTGATTACTTCAAGGCATATTCAGCCTATTCCAAGGGTTGTTCTAATGTTTCTAAGACCAATATTTATTTCCTAATTAATTCCTAGACTCCTACTGACCCACATGGTCATTTGTCCATGGTGGCTTATAAAATGCAACCATGACAATGCCTTACATCAATTGGATCTTTCTGACTCACAAACCAGTCAACCTACTACATATGATGTCAATGTTACAAGGTCATTACATTTTCACCTCATGGGTGATAATAGACTCTTTAGGCTTCACTTGTGTCTTTGGGTGCTCCTGCACCATACTCCTCGGATGGTTGAATCTCAAGTCCACTTGAGATGAGTTATTGCAATGTAGTCCAATGTTTCTTCATCTGGTCTTTATCTAGCCATATTGCATCTACCTCAGGGAGTCCTTGCCACTTGACAAGGTATTGTTTGTAGACCTAATTCCTACTTTTCTTCACAAACTTGGTGTCCAAGATCCTTTCAAGTTTGGGTGGCCCCTGACTTGGAAAGTCCTTTAGGATGTTTGCAACATCTTCCACCAGGAATGTACCATCTTTTTGCCTTCCACCTTTGAATCGTGTCAGATCTGCAACATTAAAGGTTGGGGATATACCTATGTTTGAAGGTAATTGGATTTCATATGCATTGTTCCCAAATTTCTTGAGTATTTGACATGGTCCAACCTTCCTCATCACGAGCTTTGTGTGTTTCCCTTTTGGCAATCTCTCTTTTTTCAGATTTGCCCATACCATGTCTCCAACTTGGAACTGCACATCTTTCTTTCTCCTGTCAACCTGCACCTTGGACTTCTATGTATTTCTCTGCAATTTCATCATGACTTGTTCATGAATCTCCTTTATCCCTGCAATAAATTATTGTCCACAAGCACTGATATGTTCAGTTGAGGGTATGTTTCTCAATTCTAGCACACCTCTTGGATTCAAGCCATAGACAATTTGGAAAGGGCTTCTTCCTGTAATCCTATTAATGGAGTCATTATAGACATATTCTACTTGGGAGATGATGGAATCCCACTTTCACCATGCTTCTTGGTGAGGCACCTTAATAGGTTTCCAAGTGACCTATTGAACACTTTTATTTGGCCATCTGTTTGGGGATGATAAGTTGAAATAAAAGACAAGTTTTTGCCCAACTTCCTCCATAAAGTCCTTCAAAAATGCCCTACAAATTTCTCATCTCTATCTGACACAATGTTCAAGGGTAGACAATGTATTCTCACAACCTCATTAAAGAAAAGGTTTGCAACATATGTGGCATCACTTGTGCTCTTGCATGGCAAGAAATGTGCCATCTTGCTAAACCTGTCAACAACCACAAAAACACTATCAAAACCTTTTTGATTTCTTGGAAAACCCATCACAAAGTCCATGCTCACACTTTCCCAAGGTCTTGTCACCACACATGAATCCACAAATTTTATGACATCTGTCTGCAATTTAGGCCAATGATAATATCTTATCACCAACTCAAGAGTTTTTTCTAGTCCAAAGTTTCCTCCCATGCAACCACTATGCTTCTCCTTAATTATGTTACCTCTCATTGAACATTTTGGGATGTATAACTGGCATCCTTTGAAAAGAAGACAATATTGAATCAAATAATCAGAATACTCTAAATGATATATGCTACCAAACTCAGTGCATACCTTGTAGATGTCTTTGAAATCTTCATCTGCATCATACATACCCTTGACGAAATCAACTCCTACACTCTCCAACTGGATTTTTGAAACTGTTAGTGCTCTTCTACTAAGAGCATCTGCAACTTTGTTTGAGACACCTTTCTTGTGTTTAATTGTAAAGGTGTAGGCCTGAATGGACTCAACCCACTTCATATGTTTATGGCTCAATTTCTCTTGACTATTTAGGAAGCTTAATGTCTGATTATCCATATACACAACAAACTCTTTGGGAAGAAAATAGTTCCTCCACTTCTTTAGTGCTTGAACTAATGCATACATCTCCAAATCATAGGAAGAATATTTCTTTTTAGCATCATTCAACTTTTCACTAAAAAATGCAATTGGTCTACCTTCCTGGCTGAGTACTGCACCTATTGCCAAATGATTTGCATCATATTCAATCTAAAAGATTTTTTCAAAATTAGGTAAGATAAGAATAGGTTGTTGGGATACCTTTTTATTCAACATTTCAAATGCTTCATCTGCCTCCTTTGTCCATGAAAATTTGCACTTTTGTCCACCCCTGATGGTCTCTAACATGGGAGCACAAATCTAGCTAAAATTCTTGATAAACTTCCTATAAAAGGTAGTAAGCCCATGGAAACTCCTTACATCACCAATTGTTCTCCGAGTTGGCCATGTGAGAATGGCATTCACTTTATCATCATCCATTTTCAGATTTCCTCTAGAAATCACAAACCCAAGATAAGTCAGCTCTTCTTACAAAAACACACACTTTTCTATGTTTATCATTAGTTTCTCTTCATTCAACCTTCTCAAGACCATATCCAAATGTTTTAGGTGCTCCTCCTTTGTCTTACTAAACACTAGGATGTCATCTAGATATACTATGACAAACTTACCAATGAACTCCTTCAACACCTCATTCATGAGTCTCATGAAAGTGTTAGGGGCATTTGGCAACCCAAATGGTATCACCCTCCATTCATACAATCCTTTGTTTGTTTTAAAAGCAATTTTCCACTCATCACCTACTCTAATCCCTATTTGGTGATAACTAATTTTTAAATCAATCTTAGAATAATATCTTGCACCTCCTAAACAATCAAGCAAATCTTCTATTCTAGGCATAGGGAATCTATTCTTGATGGTTATCTTGTTAATGGCCTGGGAATTAGTGCATAATCTCCATGTTCCTTCCTTCTTTGGTGCTAAGATAGCTGGGACTACACAAGGGCTCAAGATCTTCCCTATCAAACCTTTATCAAGCAACTCTTGGATCTGCCTTGTAACTTCCTCATTTTGTTGGGGAGTCATTTGTAGGCTGGCTTGTTTGGTAAGGTGGCACCGAGAATGAAGTCAATGCAATGGCTTATCTCCCTTAATGGTGGTAGGGTCCTTGGCAACTCTTCTGCAACTATGTCCTTGCATTTTCTCAACATTTCCTTCACCTCCTCAGGGACTATCACCGTTTTCTTTTCTACCTTTCCATCTGCAGTGGGCTCTTCTTCTTGCCTTGGTACTGAAATCATTTCAAAACAAGGTGCTCCTTCTTCCTTGATTTCCTTGAGGAACTCTTTTCCTTCCATAATCATGATCTTGGCCTCCTTCTCCTTCTGATCCTCACTGTTATCAGGCAGGGGTATCAACTCAATCACCTTTTCATCTTTGGTGATGGAGTAGGTGTTCTTGTGTTCATCATGATGGGCCTTGAGGTCATATTGCCATGGCCTCCCCAAAAAAATATGACAGGCATCCATCTTAACAATATCAAACATAATTTTGTCTTTGTATACTCCTATCTGAAATTCAAACCATGATTGCTCTTCTACCAAGGTTTGTTTTCCTTTAGTAAGCCAAGAAACTTTATATGAAAATGGATGAGGAATTCTTCTCAATTTTAGTTTCTCTACCATTTCTAAGGATACTAAATTTTTCAGTTTAGCCGAAATCTATTATAACCTTACATACCTTGCCTCCTACTTTGCATGTGGTCTGAAAGAGTGTCTTGCTTTGTGGCGGTTCAGTATTGCTTAGTACCTTCAACAATGTTCTCCTCATCATCAAGGATTCTCCTCTCTCCGAAAGTCCATAGGAATCAGGTGAATTGACACTCTGACATTCAGTGTCTTGAACCAAATGTGTTATCCTCTCTCCTTTGGAGATTGATCTGGTCTTCTCAGGGCACTTGGCTATAGTATGACCTACTTGATTGCAGTTGTAGCATCTGAAAGGTTTCAATCTTCTTCCACCAAATCTACCTCTATGATTGGGTCTTCTTCCTCTGAAACCCTCTCTTGTGTTACCATCTCCATGTTGCCTTTCTTGATTAGCCTCTCTGTGTGACCTAGGACTATGTCCTCTACCATTCATATGGCCTCTACCTCTGAAGTTTCTGCCCCCTCTACCTCTATTATCTAATCATTCTTTCTCTTTAGCTTCTCCTCTACCCTTAGTGCTAATTGAAAGCACTTGTTTACTGTCTTAGGTGCTAATATGATGATCTCATCTTGGATACTATATTCAATCCACTAATATATCTTGCCACTTTCTCCAGTTCCTCCTCATGGTGTTTGGTCCTTAGACTCAACCTATGGAACTCCTTGGTATATGCGCTCACATCAAGGTTTTTTTGTCTCAAATTTTGTAACTTCTTGTAGACTTGGACTTCATAGTCCACCGGGATGAATTGTGCCTTCACTTTTGCCAACATTCTATCCTATGAGGTTATCATACCTCTACCTTCCTTCACCCTCTCACCTTGGAGGTAATTCCACCAAGTGAATTTTGCTCCTTTCATCTTGGACTTAGCAAAGATAACCTTCTTATTCTTAGGGGTCTCCCTGAATTCAAAGTGGTTGTTCAATGCCTCAATCCAATCCATCACTTCTTTTGCATCCATTTTCCCACTAAACATAGGGATGTTATCTTTACTAGATGATTATTCTCTACCAATGAACTTTAGGACCTCAAAAAATGCTCTCTGATCTGCAGGTAACTCAGCTTCCTATCTTGGGGTTTCTTCTTCTCCCCCTATTCTTCTTCTCCATCAGAGTCACATTCACCCTCCTTTCCTTTTCTCTTGGCCTTCTCTAACCTCCTCACTTTGTTTTCAAACATCTCCTCAAACAAATTCTTGATGGCATATTGAGACATACTCTTAGGAGGCATGTTGCTAGCCTCTCCCTCACTTCCTTCCGCAGACATACACCAAAAATCACTTTCCCCAAGTGATCCAACTCGCTCTGATACCAATATGATGCAAAGCCAGGCAACAAACTAGGTGATAATCTTCTCTCACCCACAACTACTATATCCAAACCAAGTTGTTTTGTTTGTTCACGATGTCAAACAACACACCTACCAAGTTCTCAACTCACACAATAAATTGTGTGACAAGATCCATAAAGGATTTATATCTTCCGGTACTTGTGGGATGGGAACACTCAAGCCTTGTGTGAATGGTAGACAATATTTTGGTACCAATGGGATGGAAACCTATTGGATTTTTTCTATAGGTGGTCCAACCAACTCAAAACATCCATCAGGTCTGACAGTCAAATGCGCTAGGGGGTACTTGTCTCACAACTATCATATTTGTCTAGTAGCCCTATCGGTTGAGTTTTTCCCACACAACTAAATAAATTTCAAAGGAAAAGACAAAATAAGGGCGGATTCAGATACCCTTTATCTAGTTACACAATTCCCCAAAGGCTTAGACTCTAACCCCAATTTTAAAGGTATGTGCCCTTACTGTCCTTACAAACCTAATTAAGCCAATTAGGCCTAATTTAGTACCCCTTGTATTAGTCCCCTGACTAAACCAACACTTCTGCAAGGTGGGGTAATATGTCAAACCACCGAATCCAAGGTTTCAGAGCTTGATCCCATCTCCTTTGCCTACTACAAGTGATTTTCACTTCTACACTTCAGGCACTCACATAGAGATGCCAGCCTAGGGTCAATTCAATCTCCTCAGGATTGGAGCCTCCCCGCAAACCAAGACCAAAATATTATGGTACAATGGCCCTCTAACATTTTCCCATAGGTTGTATGGTCCTCTGGTGAAAATGTCAGATTACGGGCATTTTTCCAGTAAAACCCTAGGTGCTGGTAGGGTTTGTGACCAGTCTGGATAGGTTTTGATGGATCTCTACAACCCAATTGTTACAAGACCTCAAACTTAATTCAAATAAAAGGTAAGAGACATACCTAACTCATCCAATTGGGTTCAGGAATCCACCAATCCATACAAATTAGAAATGAACATCAAACACACATATTTCCAGGAAACTCCAAGTATATTATATTACTCCAAAACATCACCAACTTCAACGACTTCAACAACAACCTTGGAATCAATCCAAGTGGGCCTAATATAGCCTCCCTAATAGTTTCCAACCACTTTTCAACTTTAGAATGGTTGGAGGATTAGTTACCCATTTTTACAACATTTTGCAATGACAACAAAAGTTGTCAACTTGCAACTTTCCAATTTGGTGACTCCAAGGCATATTCGACCTATTCCAAGGGTTGGTATAATGTTTCTAAGACCAATATTTATTTCTTGACTCATGCCTAGACCCCTACTAACTCACATGGTCATTTTTCCATGGTGGCTTATAAAATGCAACCATGACAATGCCTTACATCAATTGGGTCTTATTGACTCACAAACCTATCAACCTACTACATATGATGTCAAAGTGACAAGGTCATTACATTTTTACCTCAAGGGTGATAGTAGACTCTTTAGGCTTCATTTGTGTCTTTGGGTGCTCCTGCACCAAGGAGGAGGGTGGGAACATCGTTAGTTACACCCAACCTCAAGCGTGCGTGTTTGCAAGTGAGGTTCAAAGCGCCTCATAGGAGTCTATGCCCAAGTGCACTACAACATGTATAGAATGTATAGTACAAGTGTAAAGAAAGGTGTGATATCTTTCTCAGAGAGTTTGTGCTTTGGTTCCAAGAATAATCACCTTGCATAAGAGACAAGTGGCGTCATCTCACTCTAAGAGTTTGTGCTTTGGTTCTAAGACTAACCCATTGTACAAGGAAAAAGTGATGACATCTCATTCTAAGAGTTCGTGCTTTAGTTCCAAGAATGACCCACTGTACAAGGAAAAAGGAGTGTCATCTCTCTCTAAGAGTTTGTGCTTTGGTTTCGAGAATGACCCACTATACAAGAGAAAAGTGATGACATCTTTCTCTAAGAGGCTTCCCTTTGGTTCCAAGAATGTCCCACTATACAATGCATGAGAGAAGTATGGTACAAAGGAGCAGTGTGGGTGCCTGCCCCTTAAGATGTCAACATAGGTTGATGTTGATATCTTAAGAAAAGTAGAACACAGATACCTACCTTCAACACAAAGAAGATATCCATTATGCAAAAATGTCCTAGATCTATGCAAGAGAGGGAATAGTCTTCAAGCAAGGATAAGATAGTTGAAAAGAGATATCTTGTTGCAAGTGTAAAGGAGATCCTTGGAGGAGAAGATATCTTTGTTTGAAAGTAATCTACCCCCAAGAGGAGTTGTCTTAGACAAATATAACATCTTCTAGAATGAAGCACAGAAGAGAACAAGAATTCAATCCTTCCTCCTTTTCCTAAGTGAAAGGGATTCTTGATGAAGGATGACTCACTTTTATCCCAATGGGGATAGGTGAGTTTATTATAGATGTACATTACCAATAGTGAAAGAGATTGTAGTCAAGGACTTACACCTCTTGTATAAGAGAGAACCCTTGAGTGAACAACAACAATTCCACACAAGGAATGACATCAAGTAATAAAACTCACACCATCCACAACATAGGAAAGGGTGGATCCTTAGAGAGAGCGGGATCATTTCCCCCCAAGCTAAGGGATAGTGAGAAGAGCTTACACAATCTTCTAGAGAGAGATTAAACATAAGCAAATTCACAATGTACTTTCATGAATGCATGGAAGGAAAGACATTAGTATATGTAAAATACATGTCTCAAGAAGTGGTAATCTTCGAATAGGAAGAGATGAAAAGCATCACATATTCTCCAAGGGGGATTAATCATAAAAACATACCATTGTAAGAAATGATAATCACATATGAAAAATGAAGCCCCTAAAGGAAACAGTGATACATGAAATAAAAATAATTAAAGAGAAAGGAGTGAAAATCCTTGCCCCCCAAGTGAGGAGAAAAAAGAGAAACATTACACATCTTCTAATGGTAATTATTGGCAAGTGATATGCCTTCCTAGTGGAACAAATCCTCGCAAGGAAGGGATACATACTTCTCAAGAGATAATTCCATGCCAAGGGGCATATCCAACTTGCAAATAATCGAGACCATAAAAGAGGTAAGATTTTCAAGAGAATGAAGGAAATAGAAAAATTGCACTACTCATTAAAGAAATTAGCCTCGAGAAAATAGGAAAACCCAAGAACAATTATATATTCACATAGGAAATATCCTTATGCAAGAAAGGAGATAATAATGTATAATGCACGGAGATGGAGAGGAATATATAGAAAGAATGAAGAGAAATGAATTTCATGTTGCTTTCCCAAAGTATGTAAAGTTGAAACAACACCACCACAAATGATAAAAATCCCTCAACTTAGTTGACTATTTATGTGATAAGGATGAGGAGCAACATGAAGAGAAAAGAAGTGCTAAGGCACTATTTTGATGTCAAGGAAGACAACTAAATCTATTGTAAGAGAAATTCGAGCAAGATCATGTTGCTTTTGAACAAATTTCTTAAATGCATAACATTTCCCAAGAGAATGTGAATGTGAGCTATGAAAAATGCAATAGTCAATACCTTTCACTGGCTTAAGATTCTTATTTTTATTTTGAGGAGGAAAGGAAATGTTCCTATCATATTTCAATTTCCAATAGATTCTTTTAGCTAGTCTTTCAGGATGATAAATATCGTCTTGACACAAAGGAGAAGAATTATTAAAAAAAGAAGGTTTATCATCCACAATTCTAATTTTGCCACTGCCAATGCCATCTTGAATAGATTTTTCAAAATCAGGGCAATCATCAACATATGGTCATGGGTTTGATGAAATGAACAAAAAGGACATTTTGAAGAAGAAGCATTCTTGCGGGCTCTTTTGATTTGTTGTCTTTGAAGATAATTTTCAAAATTTTGGAGCCTAAGGAGTTCATTCATAGAAAGAAGAGCACCATTTCCTAGGCCTTTTTCAGTAGTTTGTGTAGGAGGGTTTATAGTGACACGAATTCCTTGCTCAAATTTCCCAATTCCTTGTCCTTTAAAACCTTGTTTTGTTATTATATGAAAGCCACGACTATAAGAATGTTGCAATTGACTAGATGGAGGACTAGGATCATGAATTTATTTGAAATCTGATATATAAGGGGAAAGAAAAGGATTTGTAGATGAAGAAGGAGTATCATGTGAAATGACAATCTCCTTTCCTTTATCAAGATTATCCTTTGTGTGGGATTGGGGATGAACATCTTCATCATCTAGAAGCTCATTTTTAGGTATTTCTATGCGAGGGGAAAGATCATGATTAAAATGCATGGCATCATCCTCCCTACATATATCTTGATGTTGAAGATAGGTCTGAGGAGAATAAGGAGGATCTAAAGATGAAAGAATGTCAATGTTTTTGTTTTGCCCCCCTTGTTCAAGGGTATGTGTAGAAGAAGATGGGTCCTTGTCACTTTCTAATGCTTGTACTTGTTTAAAGAGAGCATTGGTTAAAGAATCAGGTCTCATCTCACCCACACAAGATACCCTAGGAGAGGTAAAAGGGTTAGGATCTTTAGGTTTAAGATCTACAAAATCTTTAAGGTGATTAACATAGGAAATGCATTTTGTTAACAACCTTACCATAATGCAACATAAATGATACATGAAAGCTTTGAGATCCAATTGAAAAGGAAATAATTTGGAAATCCTAACAGTACAATATGACCAAGTGCTATGAATAAAGAGAAGTAACAAGAAATGAAAGAAACCCTTATTCGACACATGATTGTAGTAAATATATGTGAAAAACATTGTTATCATATGCGAAAGAGCCAGTAAATCCAATTGATTAATTGACATTGAAAGTCTCTTAATTAAAATCTTAATTTGTTGGACAAGAAGATCTAAAATTAGGACCTTTGTATGAAAATTAATTTAAAATTTAAATTTGATAAAATTTGAATTTGTGTTTGACCTTAAGAGGTGTTAAAATTAATAAAGTGTGCCAATTTTCTGGATTTAAGCAGAAAAATACAGTCAATTTCATCTCCCAAAATTTCGGCAAAAAAGTCAGGGACCATGCTGAAAGTGCACACGGTCTGACCAAATTTTTCAAAATTTTTAGAGATTATAGATATTATAATTTTAATGCAGAATCCAAAAAAGCAGTTGATTTCAAATTGTTTAGATCGGTCAAATTGGCAGTCAAAGGTCGAAAATAAAAGGATATTAAAAATTAGGGTTTTGTTGTTGAACCACTGAATTTTCAGAATAAAAATGTAGATTTGAATTGCAATTTTGAAAAAGAAATCAGATCTAAAACAAGAAATTAAAATTGTTTACTTCACAAGCTTAATTTCCTCAAAATAAAAAATTAGGGTTTCGATGCAATTAACCTCTAAAATTTGCAAATAGATCAAACTTGGAAATGAAATTTTGAAATTCAAATTGTACTTAATCAGATCTAATAATGAGAATTTAGAATTAATGTGTAAGACGTCGGGTTCACCAAAATGTAAAGCAGAAAATTGGATCCTAGTGACTCCCCACCTAGGAGAGAGAAAGGAAGTCACTAGGATGATTTTCTCTTGGAGGAACTTTACATTCAAAAGAGGGGCTTGAAACCACTAGATCCAATTCCAAGGGAAACAAGGATGTGAATTCCAAGTGGATTGCAAGGGTTGAAGTGTGATTTACCCTCTTTTGTAAATGAGAAAGTTGACTTGTTGACTATGTAGGAAAGAGAGAAAAAATGAGAGAAATGAGCTGTCGGTTTTGGATCTCGTTGTAACTTTGGATCTGAGATATTTAAGCTGATATGGATCTGCCTTGCAAATTTGGAGAAAATTCATCAGGACCATGTTGAAAGTGCACATGATCCTCCACAAAATTCACAAAACGAAAAGGATTCTTTTGCCTCTATAAATGGAGTCTAGATCTGAAAAATACAACTGCACACCTGTAACCTAGACACATAAAAGAAGGGAAGAGGGGTTGTTGATAGGGGTTGTTGGCATATGCACACTCCAATGAGACATTGTAGGTGATTGAAGGTTTTGTCATTGATGGCAACCTTACAATCCTATGACACCGGCAAGACATTCCATCGGCACTAGCAAGATCAGACTCTACACCGACACTTAGATCACCGGCACCAGCAGTGAAAGGAAGCATACCAGCACAAAGGCCGACAGGATTTTTGTTGTAATATATTTTGTTTATTATTTGTAAAATCATTGTAAGCCGACTTGGCAAGTTGTAAAATGACTCTTATATAAGAGAGATCATTGTAGAACATTTGTAATGAAGTAAGAGGAATGTAATTAGGCGAAATAAGGCAGACCTATTATGTGAATTATAAGTTAAGGGTTTATGTAAGAAGTAGAGCACAAACCGGTACTGGATCTGGCATTATAGATGCTACTTTGAAGCAGTACAAGATACTAGATTTATATAATCCATTTTGTAAGTCAATTAGACTTCCTATTTTGTATTTGAGTAGTGAGCTCTAGGCAATTGGCCTTCCTGCATGTGCAAGCCCCTCTTGTAGCAGTAATATTCTCTTATTGGCCAATAAGTGAATATTGTGGGTCACAAATCCCACCGAGGTTTTTCCCACACCGAGTTTCCTCGTTAAATCCTTGTGTTATGGTGTGTTTTTCATGTGGTTGTTTTTATCTCTGCTTATTGCATTACTTTCTATTTACTGGTACACTGTATTAATATGCTCTACATGTTTTAAGTTAAGAAAATCTATTAACCAGTTAGATACTGATTCATACCCCCTCTCAGTATCTGTGGGAATCCTAACAATTGGTATCAGAGCCTAGTCCTCTATTTTCAGAAGCCTAACAGCTTGAGGAAGATCTTGAAACCAGTAGAGATAGAAAATCTAATGAAGCAACTTGAAGGAGCTCTCTCAGACTATGATGCAGAAAAATTGAAAAATATCAAACTTGAAGATGATCTAAAGGCTGCTCAGGATATTATTCAAGCACTTCAAAAAAATCTTACTATTTCAAGAAACAAGAGAAGAGAACTTTGTGAAAAGATGCAAAATGAGAATGATGAAAAGGAAACTCTTAATGATATGATAAACAAGCTGAAGTAAGAGAACATGACAACAAAGAATGAGATGCAGGATATGACTATGAGATTTTGTAGAGAAATTGAAGATAGAAAGAAGAATGAAGAAGATTTGACTAGAAGACTAAGTGATGATGCAAACGAGAACACAAAACTTAGCTATGAAAATGATTTGTTGAAGACAGATCTGATGCACACTCAGAATAACTCAAATGAACTGATGAGGAAGAAAGAAGTTTTAGAAAGAGAACTAGATACTACAAATCAACATAAAGAGAAATTCAAAAAAAGCTTAGAAGAACTTGGTAACTTGCTGAAGAATCAAAAACCTAAAGGTGACACTTCTGGAATTGGCTTTGAAGTTGGTGAAAGCTCTGGTACTGCAAACACACAGGATCATAGCAAACTGGTAAGACAACCTACTATTTATAAATTCAATGGCAAATGCTTTAACTGTAATAAGTATGGTCATAGAGAAAATGAATGTAGATCTAGAAACTATCAGAATACCAATGCACCCACCGGTCAATGTTCAAAATGCAACAAAGTTGGTCATAACTCCGAGAATTGCAGAATGAATGTGAGATGTTATGTTTGTGGAAGATTTAGACATTTATCTAATCAATGCAGAACACAAACCGACATAGGTTATGGAAAGGCTATTCAGAGAAATAATGTGACTTGTTATGCATGTAACAAAATTGGGCATATTGCTAAATTTTGTAGAATCAAGTCCTCACCGATAGACAACAAAGGTCCTAGTTTGAAAGGAAAAGAAAAAGTTGAAGAAGTTAAGCAGGAATTCTCAAAACAATGGATCAGAAAATCAGAACTAAATGGTGTTGGGAATACTCCTCCACCGGTAGAACCAAGCAACACTCCACCGGTAGAATAGAGTAGCACTCCACCGGCAGAAGTCTCTTCATCAAACTGAAGAACTTTCTTTGAGGGTTTGGCAATCAATGAGACATATACTATTATTCCCTCGGTTGATGGTAAGAAGTTGAAATTACTTCTATACCAACAGTTATGTTAAGTGATTACTTAACCAGCAAGCATTAAATGTGGTGGTTGGCAAACTGACATTATAAATTAATGTTTTTGGCTCCATTTTACTTCACCGAGCATTCAAACATTTGAAGAGCGCGAAATTTTCAGAGCTAAGGCATTTCAAGAAAAGAGGCAAAGTATTTCAACGATCAATCCTTCCAAAGGCAGAAAAAGGTATTTATAATCATGGCATCCTCTTCTGTACCTGAATTCATAGCAAACCCTATTGTGGTCAAGGTAATCAAATGCCCTAGGCCCATATTTCAGTTAGTTCCCGAGATAGCTAAAAAGGATGACAATGTAGGTGCTTTTTCCCAAATTCCCAAAGGAGTTGTTTTTGCAGAAGACCCTAGAATTTATATCCATTGCCATATAGAAGAATTAGGAGATGAAGAAATCAAGAACATGTACAAATCTGTTATCTGTGATGACTCCGGAAATGTAAAACCTGAACACAAAATTGTTGAAACCCTAGGATTCACTGAGATCCTCTGCATTCTAGAATTCCCCAAGGAAGTGATAAGAATAGTATTGAGCAGGGTACATGGAGAATTCTTTTGGCTAGATTCAATTCATAAAATTACCAAGGAAGCTGTGAAAGCTGTAACAGGGTTACCTTCCACCAGTAATAGTCCAGACAAGACAAAGAAGGTCTCAAATGACCTGGTAATGCACCTAACTGGTGCAACATCTGACAGAAGGTCTCTAAGGGTTAATGATGTGACCGACATAAATGTGAGATTTGTTAGCATGATTCTAGGTTACAAAGCAACACATGCAACCCGACTTAACTCAGTTTCCAGTTTATGCATAAAAAGTGCACATGATATGGTTAAGGATAATGTAAAAATTGATGTATGTGAATGGCTAAAGGATGAATTGATTGAAAATTTAGGGAAGATCAAGAAGGATAAGAGAGGAACATTTAGATTTGGTAACTTACTTGTATGCTTAATGCTACACATAACCAAACAGGTGCCCGGTATAGGTATCAAGAACCTTGGATTTGACATACCAGTAGGAAAACAGTTATCAGACTTGTTCAACAACATGGGTGAAAGCAAACAAAAGAATATTGATGAGTATTTTCAAGCACTAAAGGCCAAAATGAACAAAAGAATCATACTGTCACATAAAATTGTAAACAAATACAAAGATGATATATGTTTTGTGATTAAAAAGGATGAGATATGGATGGAAGTAGTTATCCCAAGAACAATTTGGGTTACTGAGATGTGTTATGAGGCTGATGACCACATCATTGAAACATATGCTAAAGCACTTCTGGAAGCACCAAATGAACCTAAGGAAGAAATATTTGGTAGTGATGAGACCATTGAAAGCCAAATTCAATCTAAGAAGAGAGTAAAGAAAGTAGAAGCAACAGTAAGGAGAGGTTCAAGGCAAGCTAAGGCTATAAAAAGAAGATGTACTGAAACAAACCGGTATCACTGAAGATGAGTTACAGGCACAACAACCAAAAACTCACCTTTCACCGGTAGCAACTTATTCAGAGAGTGACATGCCAGTTGAACTCAAAAGAGTTGTAAGGAAAATACAACCTTCACTGGTATCCACACCCTCGCCTAGAAGAACTAGACAAAAACAATAGGCAGTGAGGTCTCCGGTAAAGAAGACAATCCCAAAGAAAAAGCTAACACCTAAGAAGAAAAGGACTCAATAGAATATTTCTCTGATTGACAGACTGTTCGATGAAATCACAGAAGAAGGAAAACTCAAGAACATAGAAAAATTATATGATACACTATCAGCAGATGAGAAAGAGCAAGTTGAAAACAGTGTTATTTTACACCTGGATATCTATAAAAAGTTTTTGATGCAAGTTGTAGATGAACTACCAGATGAATTATTCAAGAGACTAGAAGCAAGAAGACAATCTGTTGTATAACTTGACAAGAAAATCAAAATTGAAAAATTACTTGTTGTCTACCCAGTTAACTCTCCGAAAGAAATAGATAATCTAATTGTAAAGGCCAACCGGTCAGTATTCTCTACTACACACCAACATATTGCACTAATGGCAGGAAGAGTAAAAGAGGTAACAGAAGAAACAGAAAATGGATGGGATATATTCCTTGTGGAGAAGGAAAAGCAGGAAGAGTGCAGGAACCCCAAGCCTATCAAAGTATATCAAAAGGACAATGATAAGGGTAAAGGAAAGGTTGGTGGACCTCCTAGTATCAAAATAAAAGATAACTTATCCCCACCGCCTCTGATTACTCCACCGGTAACAACAACAGAAGACCAACCGACAGATGACAGTATGGATGTATCACAAGAGGATACTAATCCTAATTCAGAGATACTATACACAGTTGATGTTGATACTCAAAAGGTCAACATTGTGGTAGATAAAGACACAACCGGTAAGATTGACAACATTGATAACATTGAAGGAAAAGTTGAAGATGATAGCATAGGGAAACAGATAGAGACTCCAATAGAGACTGAAACAGATCAACAGACAGAGAGACAAGAAAAGCAACAGGCTCCGGAACAGGAACAGGTTCATGTGGAAACAGTGCCACCGGCAACAAGAGAGAAACAAAAACCCTTGATTAAGGAAATGGAAACACAGACTGACCTACCAGAGGTCACTACAAGCATGGTTACTTCCTCCACCGGCGGGATTCAAAATGTTGGTTCATCCTCAGCAGATTACAAATCAACCAATGTAACTGAAGTTCTTTTAGATTCTTTGAAGAAAATAACTGATTGCAGTTCACAAGCTTATAAAGCTATAGATGACACAATCCCAATTTTGAGGATGATAGCTCCAAAATTCAACATAGATAATAAGGATTCTTTGAGTCAACTTGACACTTTGTCGAAGTATATTACTAACAACATAGTGACAGTTGAACAAATAAAGGAAGAGGCATTCAAAGACAGGTTGGAAATTGAAAAACAAAAATTCTTTGAGGATCAAATAAAGAAGTGTACTAGGGAATTTGACACACTTCTACCGGAACTATGTAACATATTGAAGGAATTTAAAACTCTATACAAAGATACTTGCAAGACAAACTTTTTGACAATGGACATAGATAAGAAAATGAGCAAGGTACAAGAAGAAGTTAATAAACTTGCTGACAATTTTGTTAATTCACCTGATACATTATCAGTTTTTGAGCAAAAGATAATAGGTTTTGAGGAAGAGTTACTGAAGCTAGAGAGAGAAAAGGAGAGAATAATAAACAAGGCTAAGAATCTGAGACTAAGACTAAGTCCCAGACTGGACTATCTAGCATTCTTGAGGAAGGAAATATCAGAGGCATTAGTACAAGGATAGAAAACACCAGTAGAGCATATGCAACAACTCACCGGTACAATTCAAAGAATAGAGGCAGCAATAAAAGATAGTAAGAAGTTTATGGAAAGCATTAATTTGGTTTTGGCAGATCTTTTTCAAATTGTAACCACCCAGTTACAAGGTTGAGACAGAAAACTACAACTCTATTGACACCTTGACAACCTTTGTCATTGATGCCAAAGGGGGAGTAGTAGTTTGAGAAAATAATCTACAAATGACTTATCTGCTTAGGGGGAGCTCATATATTTTTTGGTACACATTTTTGGAAACAATTTTTGAATTACAAATTTTGGATACACTTTTGAAATTTTCTCATGAGTGTTGCCATCAATGCCAAAGGGGGAGATTGTTGGCATATGCACACTCCAATGAGACATTGTAGGTGATTGAAGGTTTTGTCATTGATGGCAACCTTACAATCCTATGACACTGGCAAGACATTCCACCGGCACTAGCAAGATCAGACTCTACACCGGCACTCAGATCACCAGCACCGGCAGTGAAAGGAAGCATACCGGCAAAAAGGCCGACAGGATTTTTGTTGTAATATATATTGTTTATTATTTGTAAAATCATTGTAAGCCGACTTGGCAAGTTGTAAAATGACTCTTATATAAGAGAGATCATTGTAGAACATTTGTAATGAAGTAAGAGGAATGTAATTAGGCAAAATAAGGTAGACCTATTATGCGAATTATAGGTTAAGGGTTTATGTAAGAAGAAGAGCAAAAACTGGTACTGGATCTGGCATTGTAGATGCTACTTTGAAGAAGTACAAGATACTGGATTTATATAATCCATTTTGTAAGTCAGTGAGACTTCCTATTTTGTATTTGAGCAGTGAGCTCTAGGCAATTGGCCTTCCTGCATGTGCAGGTCTCTCTTGTAGTAGTAATATTTTCTTATTGGCCAGTAAGTGAATATTGTGGGTCACAAATCCCACTGAGGTTTTTCACACACCGGGTTTCCTCATTAAATCCTTTTGTTATGGTGTGTTTTTATCTCTACTTATTGCATTACTTTCTGTTTACCGGTACACTGTATTAATATGTTGTACATGTTTTAAGTTAAGAAAATCTATTAACCAGTTAAATACTGATTCACCCCCCCCCCCCCTCTCAGTATCTGTGGGAATCCTAACATCTAGATCTGAAAATACAACTATGCACCTGTAACCTACACACATAAAAAGAGGGGAAGAGGGGTTGTTGATAGGGGTTTGCCTCAGTCAAACCCCGGTTGAGGATTCAACCTTGAAAGAAAGTAATTGTAAATGCTTGAATGTAAACAATAGAAATGTATACCTTGTAGATCTGCAATTTGTTGATGATGGTTTCTTTCCTTCTTGAATGTAATCACAAATGTTGCATGAAATGGCATGTAACATGACAAAACCCTAACACACATGGATTCTTGCAAATGAATGTTGTAAATGTTGCTTTAATAAATGAATGAAGAAGACACATGAAGAAGAAGACTTGATGGATTCTTGAAGACTTGAATGCTTGAACTCTACTTATAGTGTATTTCCTCTATCTTTTTCCCCTTGCAAATGAGAGGACCAACTCCCTTTTATACATTCCTTAAAGAATTAATTCATCTCACCAAAGGTCTACATTAGGGAGATTCAAAATCCCGAAATGCAGATAAGACCGAGGGACCTATCTTGGCCCCTACCCTGCCCTATCTTGGGGTTCAGACAGGGTCCTGAGGCCATCTCAAGGCTTAAACAAGGAGAGGTTTGAGGTGAAAATGCATAGAGAAGTCTTAGTTGGGAAGGAAGATGTCGTCACCAAGGTGAGGACCTCAAATGTGGTTAAAATTGCCAGGGTCACAATTTTATGACACTACACTTCCTTATGCTTATCTTGTTCTAGCAAGTGAGTTAAGCCTTGTTATGGTCGGGATCTTGTCACCTCGAGTCTTTGAGCATCTCAATTCTTGAGTTGTATTTTGGATTCTTAGGTGCAAGTCAAGGGGGAGTGGCTCTCAATGGGGGCTAGGACCCAAATTGGTTGCCAAAGTAACTCTATGAGGGTTTTTTAATTAAGTGGAAATTTCACTAATGAACTTGGGTGGGTAGCTAGATCAGATTAAAAAGATTAAATGTTGCATCTCTTACTCTCAAATCCTTATATAGGTTCAAGTTTGTTAGACATCTTAGATAACCAAAGGATAACTGAGAGGGGGGGTGAATCAGTTGTCAATAGATTACAAAACTTTAAGCATTCGAATCCTTATTACTGGGACACATAAACAAAATACTAGAATGCATAAACCAAATACCAGAATAACTGATATAGCAATTAAGCATAAACATAAATCACAAAATAGTTACCATCCATCCATAACACATGACACCAAGATTTGTATGTGGAAAACCCAGTAAAGGGAAAAACCACGGTGGGAAGCCTACCCACAGTCAAATAATACTTTTGCAGTAAGTATGTGATTAAAAAATGAGGAGCATGCACATGCAGGAAGACCAACAGCTTGGAGCGCACTGCTCATCACAAAAGGAGCCTCACTAACTACAAAATAAATCCATACTACAATCGGTAAAGAAGAGTGAACTACAAAGATAACATCTCCTATGCCTGAGTACAGTTCTGGTTAAGCTCAATATCAGAGGTCTTAAACCTCTCTTACCATCCCAATTCAATCACCTATGATCGACCAAAAATCCTGCATATGATTACAACATTATTCACACACAGATAATCGCATAACCATAATCCCATGATCTACAAAGAGATCTTACATCATATTTATACCAACCCGGGACCTAAACAATTAGGTCAGCCACCTAAAAGATAATAGAATAAATTCATAACATAAACCCACAATCCAATGATCAACCAAGTCGGCCTAAGACTAAAACAACATAATCCAATCAATGAATCCATCCGGTAACACATCGAGGTCACACATCAACATGTTACATAAGTCGATCAATAACCTAGTAGAATAAGATAGCATTAGGTTCGGTCCTAAATGCAACATCACTGATCAATAGGAATATGAACAAGATAACCAACAACATCCTGAAAGCCATCTAGAATCCGTGCCAACACCACTTATTACGTGCATCAAAAGATTTTCAATAAATCTCTGCCTGTAAAACCCTTACCAGCGACCAAAAGGCTTACTAGAGCAAATGATAGTATCTGAGTCATCAAATCCTAAATCAATTGATCATGATACACATCTGAATAGCATGAATGAAAGATCGAAATCAATTCCACAAACCAAAGCATACCAGATCATACTAGATCAATATCATAATCCAACCACTCTACCGAAACCAACCGAAAAACTGGTACACAACCAAAACAGTCGGTGTTGCCATCAATGACAAAACATTAATGCAACATATAATCAAATCCTCCAAATTGCCAACAATCTTCCCCTTTGGAATTGATGGCAACACTAGCTATGAAAAACATCCAAGTACCAAGAAACTGCAAACAAGTCTCCCCCTATGGAAGACAACCAACAATCTCCCACAAAATGATATAGCAATGGAGCTCTAAACCAAACTCCCTTAATGAATATATTTGTCCCTTATGTTTTTCAAAAGAATAGCTCTCCCCCTTTGACATCAATGCCAAAGATATGACATAAATATCAAAGAAAAATCATACATCCTCTGATTCTTACAGTTGACTACTCCCCCTGAGTAGTAGCACCACCACATCAATCCGGAATGAGTAATAGCTCTAATAATGCATACGGGACTGATGCCAATCAACATTACTTAGGTCTCTACTGAAAGGGCAGAAACCCCCAATCTATCTCTAAAGTACTCAAATGATTCTTTGGGCAAAGATTTAGTGAAGATGTCTGCAATCTGCTCTTTAGTGTTCACATAAATCAGTCTGACTTCATTTGCTTCCACCTTCTCCTTTAAAAAGTTATACCTGATAGATATGTGCTTTGTCTTAGAATGAAATACCGAATTCTTTGATATATCAATAGTAGCAGAGTTATCACAGTGAATAACTACCGGTTCATTACAATCCACCTTTATATCCTTCAACATTTGCTTCATCCATAGAACTTGTGTATAGTTAATACCAACAACACCATACTCAGCTTCGACAGTAGATAAAGAGGCACATGACTATTTTTTGTCGATCCATGAAACAAGTTTCTTTCCAAGAAAGAAAGCTCCACTGGATGTGCTCTTCCGGTCATCAACATCTCCAGCCCAATCTGCATCTGCACATAATGTAAAGTCATCATTTTTAGGATACCACAAACCATATTCAGTTATTCCTTGCAAATACCTTAAAATATTTTTCACCGCACTCTCATGATTCTCTCTACGATCACTCTGATATCTTGATACAATACAAACTGCATTCAGTATATCCAGTCTTGTATGAGTCAGATATAAAAAACCTCCAACCATAGACTTGTACCTTGTAGGTTTTACCAGTGCAGATGCATCTTTCTTTGTTAAATTCTCACTTGTAACCATCAGAGTACCAACCGGTTTAGAATTTTCAAACCCAAATTTCTTCAACAGGTCTCTATCATACTTAGTTTGACAGATGAAAATACCTTTATTAGTTTGAGTAATCGGCAAACCTAAGAAAAATTTCATCTCCCCAATCATAGACATCTCAAATTCATTCTCCATATTGTTAGATAATTCCATACACAGCTTATCTTCACCTCCAAAAATAATATCATCAACAAAGACTTCAATAATCAATATGTCATCATCAATGATCTTATAATATAAATTACTGTCAGCATTACCTTTAGTGAAAACAAGCTTCAAAAGATATCTATCCAGTCTTGCATACCAAGCTCCAGGGGCTTGTTTCAATCCATATAAAGCTTTCTTTAACCTGTAAACCATATTTTTGTCATCTGAAAATGAAAATCCATTAGGTTTCTCAATATAAACTTCCTCTTCAAGATCTCCATTCAGAAATGTACACTTAACATCCATCTGATAAACCTTGTAGTTTTTATGTGCAACATAAGCAAGAAATAATCTCACAGCTTCAATCCTAGCTGTCGATGCAAATGTTTCGTCATAATCAATTCCTTCCTTCTGAGAATATCCTTTACAAACCAATCTAGCTTTATTCCTCACAACTTGTCCATCTTAATTCAATTTATTCCTAAAAACCCATTTAGTTCCAATAACATTCTTATTTTTAGGTCGGGGAACTAAAATCCATGTGTTATTCTTTTCTATCTGATCTAAATCTTCTTCTATAGATTTCATCCAACATTTATCTTTACAAGCTTCAATTACTGATGCCGGTTCAACTTGAGAAATTAAACATACCTCATCAACTACAAACCTTCTTCTTGTCATCACTCCTTTGTTTTTGTCTCCAATGATCTGATCTTTTGAATGATTCAACCTTACATACCTAGGAGTCTTGTCATTTTTTGTTCCTTTGCCCTGATCTTCAGTTATTGTTGAATTTTTTGATACTACCAGAGAAACTGGTTCAACATTATGTTCTGGTATAGGTGCTACCGGTTTAGTTATGATCATTTCCACTCCCGATTCCTTCTCATAAGTTCTTATTTGACTTATGTTCTGTTCATCCACCTTGACATTTGTGCTCTTCATAATTCTCTGTAATATTTTATTATAACATTTATATGCTTTTCTTTCATTAGAATAACCAAGAAATATTCCTTCATCACATCTAGGATCAAACTTTCCAATGGAATCATTACTTTTTGATATAGCATTTACTACCAAAGATTCTGAAATACTTAACTGTCGGTGTATGACCAAACCATAACTCATAAGGTGTCTTACTAGTGTCTCCTTTGATGTGAACTCTGTTGAATGTATATACTGTCATGCTTATAGCTTCTCTCTAGTAGACATGAGGCAGATTAGCTTTCATCATCATAGTTCTAGATTCATCCATGATAGTTTTGTTCTTCCTTTCCACAATTCCATTCTGCTTAGGTCTTTGGGTGCAGACAATTGTCTCCTTATCCCATTCTTCTCACAATGGTTGTTAAATTCATCGGATGTGAATCCTCCACCCTAATCTGACCTTAAGCATTTAATCTTCAATCATTTCTCTATCTCAACTTTAGCTTTAAATATTTTAAAATTTTCAAATGATTCACACTTCTCTCTTAGAAAAGTAACCCACATCATTCTTGAATAGTCATCAATGATTAGCATGAAATATCTATCACCCTAAAAACTTTTGATTCTAGCACAACCACAGAAATCAGTATGAATAAGATCAATAACATCATTAGATTTGTCTTGTATACTCTTAAAAGAAGTTCTAACTTGCTTTCATATTTGACATTCCTTACATACCGGATTATAGGGCTTTACAATCTTAGGTATATCTCTAACTGCCTTAGTAGAAATGATCTTTACAATGCAATCAAAATTCACATGACACAACCTCTTATGCCATAACCAACTCTCATCAATTTGTGCAATCAAACATGTCTTCTCATCGGAGTTCAAATTAAAGATGTTACCTATAGTCTGTGTACCAGTTGTAATCTCCAATCCAGATCTGTTGATAATCTTGCATTTTTCATCCTTGAACTATAATTGAAGTCCCTTATCCACCAACTGTCCTACACTCAAAAGGTTATGCCTTAAACCTTCAACATAATAAATATTATCAGTGTTATGCTTACCATCCAATGATATTGTTCCTCTTCCCTTGATCACGCATGCTTTGTCATCTCCAAATCTAACCAGACCACCATCAAATTACTGCAAAGATAAGAACTTCCTTTTATCTCCAGTCATATGATGTGAACATCCACTGTCAATCACCCATTCATCCTTGTCTTCAATTTTAGCAGCAATGGCCTTCTTTTAAGATACTAGATCATCTTCCTTGATAGCCAAAAATACCCATTCCTTTCCATTGCTAGATCCACTAGCTAAATTTTGTGTCAGTTCATCATCAGAATCAGTCACACCTTCCCCATCAACAAAGTACCATGATTTTTCTTTGTTCCTCCTGTACTTATGCTTGTTTTCATAATCATGGTTAGGCCTAAAATATCTTCTAGCTCTTTCTTCAAATCTTAAATTCCTTTTAGGACATCTAGATGCAAAATGACCTGTCTTATTACATGCAAAGCATTTAAAAGGTGATTTTCCTTCATACTTACTTCCTGTTAGTCCTTTAGGTACTCTTCTAGCAAATAAGGCTTCAAGTTTCTCAAACTCTTCATATTTTTTCTTCATATCATCGAGTTCCTTCGCATATAAATCTTTCCAATCACTCTTGTCGGTAGATGATGTAGATGCATGAAAAGCGGGTTCATATTTTATAGCTTTAGAAGGTCCAAACTCCTCAAGTTCAAAAGCAGATAACTTCCCAACCAAGGTATCCCTATTAACAGAGGTGTTTGTCATAGTTATCATCTCATTAATTACAGTGGCCTTCATCTTATAAGCCAATGGAAAAGCTCTTAGTACTTTAGAAACTATTTAATCTTCGCTCAGAGGTCCACCACAACATTGAATTCCTAGAACAATCTCATTAACTCTCTCCATAAAAGCAGTAATCCTTTCATCTTCTTCCATCTTCAGGTTCTCATACCTCACCCAGTAACCATTAGGTTTAGCAATTTTAACAGTAGGGTCACCTTCATTCAGAGTCTCTAATATGTCTCATATAGCCTTTGCAATTGATTTTTCAGTTAGCCTCATTATTTGTTGATCAAAAAGTGCACACAAAAGGGATTCTCTAGCTCTACAATCATTCTCAAGCTCCTTATCTAGGCCTTCCGGAACTCAGATAACCAGAGGACAACTGAGAGGGGGGTGAATCAGTTGTCAATAGATTACAAAACTTTAAGCATTCAAATCCTTATTACCGGAATACATAAACCCAATACCGAAATGCATAAACCAAATACCAGAATAACTGATATAGCAATTAAGCATAAACATAAATCACATAATAGTTATCATCCATCCAGAACACATGACACCAAGATTTGTACTTGGAAAACCTAGTAAAGGGAAAAACCATGGTGGGAAGCCTACCCACAGTCAGATAATACTTATGCAGTAAGTATGTAATTACAAAATGAGGGATCTGCACATGCAGAAAGGCCAATAGCCTAGAGCACATTGCTCATCACCAAAGGAGCCTCGCCGACTACAAAATAAATCTAGACTACAATCTGGAAAGAAGAGTGAACTGCAAAGATAACATCTCCTATGCTTGAGTATAGTTCTGATTCGGCTCAGTACATGAGGTCTTAAACCTCTCTTACCATCCCAATTCGATCACCTATGACTGACCAAAACTCTTGCATGTGATTACAACATTATTCGCACATAGATAATCATTTTACCATCTCATAACCATAATTCCATGATCTACAAAGAGATCTTACATCATATTTATACCAACTCAGGACCTAAACAATTAGGTCGGCCACCTAAAAGATAATAGAATAAATTCATAACATAAACCCACAATCCAATGATCAACCAAGTCAGCCTAAGACTGAAACAACATAATCCAATCAATGAATCCATTTGATAATGCATCAGGGTCACCCATCAACACGTTACATAATTCAGTCCATAACCTAGCAAAATAAGATAGCATTAGGTCTGGTCCTAAATGCAACACCATCGATCAACAAGAACATGAACAAGATAACCAACAACATCCTGAAAGCCATCTAGAAGTCGCACCAACACCACTTATCACGTGCATCAAAAGATCTTCAACAAATCTCTACCGATAAAACCCTTACCGGTGACCAAAAGGCTTACTAGAACAAATGATAGTATTTGAGTCATCAAATCCCGAATCAATTGATCATGATATGCATCTGAATATGAATAACGGATCCAAATCAATTCCACAAACCAAAGCATACCGGAGCATACCAAATCAATATCATAATACAACCACTCTACCGGAACCAACCAGAAACCAGTAAACAACCAAAACAACCGGTGTTGCTATCAATGACAAAACATTAAGGCAACACATAATCAATTCCTCCAAATTTCCAACAAAGGTAAGTAGAGAAGGCCTAGAATGGCATCCACCAATCTTGTCCCTTCGAAAGGTTGGTGTGGTCCACTAGAGTTTGTATGGAGGCTGAGGGTTGGTAGAAGGTCACCAGGGTAAGCCGAGATGGGGGCCGAGACCTACTAGAGACTCGCCCGGGTAACTCATGACAACCTAGTGATGACACTCTTCCCTATTGCATACCTAGTGGTCACTCATGTTATTTATCTTTCTGTGGTTTTCTTTGTGCCTCTAGAGATTGTTTGGTTTTCTTTTGAGTCTCTTGTGATTATAGCCTTGTGAGTCTCTTTTGTGATAGTAGTCTTGTGAATCACTTGTGAGTCATGTTGGTATCTAGTATGTTGTCTTATGTCTTGTGGGTTTGACTGATATCTCCTTGCATGAGGGATGGACCTAATGGTACCACATGGTTGGGTGGAGTTCTATTCATGCCCATTGGGTTTTGTTCATCATGCATCATGTTCGTGATGGCTTGTGTGAAGATTGAAGACTTTAATTTTGATCTAGATCTATGTATTTGTTTCTCTATTGTACTCTTGAAGATTTTATCCATATGGATACCTTATAATGTAACTTACGATCATAAGTATATTCTCATGGAAATGTAATATATATCATGATCCTTTGTAATAGACTGTGTTAATATATTTTATGAGCTTTCTTATGTTCTTGTATGTTTGGTTAATGTTATTACTTGAGTAACAACGTTGTGGGGCCTTGAGGACTATTGCTAGTTATTATTTGTACATCTTTTATTTATCATGTTATATCATGTAAGTCAACGCATTTGTATAGTTATCCTTTCAAAAAAAAAAAATTATTCATATTTTCATTGGTTTATTTGGTTATGTCCTTTGTGTTATTATAAGGCTCTGGTAATTACTGAGAGGGGGGGGGGGGGGGGGGGTGAATCAGTAGTTAAACAATTCTACAATACTTCAAAAACCATTATCGATAACTCCTCAAACAATCTTCTTAAGTAGATTTAACAAATCATTCACTCAAGTGTTCATCCATATGTAAACAAACTAAAGATATCAAATGCTCAAATCAATAATGCAACCACCATATGAACACAAAGATTTTTCATGTGGAAACCCAACTAGGAAAAACCAAGGTGGGAATTAGCACCCACAAAATATCTGCACTCTTTTGGAATGTGCTCGGTTAAAGGCCTAGCCCGGTTAAGAGCTTACAATATGCCTGGTTAAGAGAAGACCCTGTTAGGATTCACCTGGTCAAGGGATTTTGCCTCAACCTCGTTAGAAGCTCTACCCTGTTAGGAGTAACCTTGTTCGAGGATTTCGAACGCAAGTTAATGAGCGACCCGGTGAAGGGATTTGCAATATAAGACCTATTAGGATCTACCCAGTTAAGAGATTTCAAATTGTTGTAACTGTTAGGGAACAACAGGGAAAATGATCTTATTACATCACTTCCTTGCTTGCTAGTACAGATCCTTTTCAGCACAACTCTGCTTCAATCTGGTTCAACAACACCTTCTTCTCAAACTACCGACACACAATCTCTTCTCAAACTAGCCCTAAATACACTTTTCAGTTAGGGAAGCTAAAAACCCTAATTAAATAAACAAGATACAATGAATTTACATTATAGATCATTACAATAAATTTCTGGATGATTTTCGTCGTTGAATGATCACCGCATGTTGATTTGATAAGCAATCAAACCCTTATTTTATTCTCCTAAGCACTTTGTTGTTTCCCAAGAAATCCAAACCTTGTACGCGCTCAAATACAATCTTATCATTAC